>NC_048596.1:173823997-174151825 GCF_003668045.3 Cricetulus griseus
AATATTAGTGAAATGAATACTTTATATGATATTATGAAGACCTATTACATCTCAGGCATTATGGAAGTCATTTTTCCATATAAACTAGAGGACAATAATTAAGGCATTAGATGAATATTTCAAAGAAGCTAGTAATATATGGAAATGATAAATGATAATAAATTGATAAACTAGAAGCTGAAATGAAACATAGGAAGGTTGTAAAACTTGACAACAACTAATTAACTTGTAGAATAAGAAGATCCACCTTTGGATGTTCAAAATGAAGGCATGTCATAGAACCAAAGCAATAATTAACTTTATTTCCCTGTGAGCCTAGTAAAGTTATAACATTTACATATTCCATTACACTTTTCACCAAATGCCCTCTAATTGATGGACATTTTCATCAGATCAAAAGACCAAAACTTGAGATTTCTACATTTATTTTTCAAGGACACAACTAGTAAAAGGATAAGAATTTAAATACTGACCTTCGTGGTCAGGGTTTGTAGTCTTAACTTTAATTGTCTTAGTCAGTGTTATATTGCTGTGAAGAGACACCATGACCACATCTACTGTGCAAAAGAAAGCATTTAACTGGGGCTTGTGTATAGTTTCAGATGTTTAGTCCATTATTATCATGGCTGGAAGCAGAGTGGCACACAGGCAGACTTGGTGCTGGAGAAGTAGCTGTGATTTCTATATCCAGATCTTTAAGCAGATGGAAAAGAGGGATACTGGGCCTAGCTTTGGCTTTTGAAAATTCAAAGCCCACCTCAAGGGACACCCTTCCAACAAGAAAACACCTACTCCAATAAGGTCATACCACCTAATCCTTCTGAAGTAGTGCCACTCCCTGTTGACTAAGCATTCTAATACATGAGCTTATGGGGGGCCATTCTTATTCAAACTATTGTAATAATGTTCTTTTCCTTTTTTCTCTCTCCCTCTCTCTTTTTTTCTTTCCTTCCTTCTTTCCTTCCTTCTTTTCTTTCCTGATGAATTAAAGATAGACTTGTCAAAACAAGTTGTGTGTCACTTATGTTTTTTACCCCTAAACTTTTTTTTTCATATTTTTCTCAGTTGATTTGCAAACTAAAATATTAAAGTATTTCACTTACATACTAATATTATTAGGTATAAAAATTGCATACTATCATAGACCCACCTGAAATGCTATAGAATAAATAAGGCAAATAAATAAATGATAAATGCTGAATGAATGCTAAAACACCAAGTCAATTTGGCTTTAAGAGATATTTTGTGACCCTTGAATAATACTGTTCTCTACCTAGACTCCTTTTTCTTTTCCCTGGGTAGCCAGCATCTCCTATTAAACCACAAAGGAACATTTTCAATTTTGGAAGTAACATGATCCCCACAGATTCAAGTGTTTCAGTACTCAACCCTAGCCTATGGGATTATTGGGGGAGGACATGACACCTTTAAAAGATGATACCTTGCCACAGGAAGTCGGTCATAGGGAGATGGGCTTTGAGTGTTAGAGCCTGGCTCCACTTCCTGCCAGAGCAATGCTGTCCTGTCAGCACAAACCAAACTGCTTCAACTGCCCTGACTGCCCGGTCCGCATCCCTGTTGTGGCAGACTGCCATAAACAAACAATAAGCCCCAACAAATCCCTTTCCCCATCATGCATGAGATTTTTTAGAGTATTGAGTTAAAGTGTCTTGATTCAAATGCCTGTGATTTCTGTGAGCATTTCTTGAGTAGTTGGAAGATGTTATCGTAAAATATCTGATGTTTATCTGAAGTGCTTTGTTAGTTGGGTATTTTATTTTTCTTTTAGCTGTTTTTGGTAAGCCTGGTATACCCGTCACAGGGAAACCCTTTCCTCCCATACATTTTTGAAATGAGGAGGACCACATTAAATATTAGACAATGTGGAGTTTAAGGATTTAGCTGGTAATTACAGTCTTCCATTATAGTCCATGAGTTATGAAGGCTAGAACTGGATGTTTTTGCCTGTTAAATTTTAGGTAGCATTTGTTAGTTTTCTTTCAATGTATTTGTCTATGGAACAAATGGATGGAGCTAGAAGTGGAGATAAAAATGAGTTGATATGGATGGTAGTTAGTTCTGATAATGCCATAGATTCAATTCGATTTCACATCGATTTTAATATTCTCCATTTATTGAAGCCTTCCAACTATTTTCCAGTGGCAAACTGGTTTTGGAGAAAAATGTAAGCAATTGTTTCTAGGTTTTAATTTTGATGACTCAGTTTTACTGTGTGCTTTTGTGAGTTGCTACATAATGATTAGGCATGTGACATATTTACATTCGCATAATGATACAATTTGGGTGCCATTAAATTTACTGTGAAAGAAGAATAGTGTAGATGAGACAGGAAATGCCACTTAATAAGGGCCAGCCACAGATTAAAGGTTTTGCATATTATTTGTTCTCATGTTAAAGTCATAAGCACTGTATGATAATCTATATGCTGTAGATAGAAATAATGAACTGGTGAGAATTTAATTGGTTTGTTCTGGGTCACAGAGACAGGAAGCACTCAAATAGAGCTTAAATCTAAATCTGTCTCAAATGGTTTTAAAGATACTCAGTAATTTATTTGTGTAAAGAGCTAATTGTAAACCTAAAATACCTAGTCTGCTTTTTATTTGATCTTCTATAATTAAACAGAAAGGCTTTTAAGAAGAAAAGGTGCCATCAGCTATGTTCCTACCATACAGAATTAGTAATCACTGATATAGTTGAATGTTCCTATGCTTCTGTTGCATTCATTGTAGATTTCCAGGAAGAAATCTTAGACCTGTTTATATTTACTAAGTGAAAAATCTATATCTGAAGAAAAATATCAAGAAACAGAACATTTCTACCATTGAATGTCAGGTATGCCTAACTTTAAACATCATATATCAAAGTGGAAAGCACAAAGGGAAAAAAAAGGAGATTGAGGAAAGTGAGGGAAATGAATTGATAGGGGTTTGGGATATGTTGCTCAGTGAATAGGATGCTTGCTGTGCAAGTGTGAGGGGCAGGGTCTGGATCTCCAGGATTCTTATGAAACCTGAGAGATCATGTCATCTAGCCACAGTTACAGATCTCCAAAAATTGACATGGGATCTTTGGAGATAAATTGGCTGTATAGAGTAGATGAACCATTGATCTTTTTTTGTTATTTTTTTAAAAAAACTATATATGTTTTTATTAAAATTATATATATTAGTTCAAATTAGGAACAAGTTTGCTTCACCTGTCAATCCCTTCTCTCACTCCCTCCCCTCCCCAAACCCTCTCCCCAACTCCCTACCTGACCCAACCCCATCCCTCTCCACTCCCTAGGCAGGGTAGGGTCCTCCATGGAGGCTTCCCAAAGTCCACCATATCATCCTCAGCCTGGCCTAGGCCCTCCCCCATGTGTCCAGGCCAAAAGAGCATCCCTTCACGTGTGATGGGCTCTCAAAGTCCCTTGTTACACGAGGGAAAAATAATAATCCACTAACGGGGGGGGGGGCTCCTAGAGTTTGGAGACCTCTTCATTGACATCCATGTTCAGGGGTCTGATTCAGTCCTGTGCTGGGCTACAGACAGCAATCTTGGGTCCATGTGCTCCCCCTTGTTCAGGCCAGCTGATTCTGTGGGTTCCACCCACTTGGTACTGACCCCTTTGGTCTTTAGGTTTTCCTCTCCATCATTGCCTAGATTGTCAGTTGGTGTCATCCTTGTAGATCTCTGGAAATCTCCCTAGTGCCAGATCTCTCCTTGCATCTATAATGTGTCCTTCTGATATGGTTTCTCTCATCCTGCTCTCCTCTATTCTTGCCCCAACTCAACATTTCTGCTCCTCCATTTCCTCCTCTCCTCTCCTCTCATTCTGGCAGCTCCCCCTCCCCCAACCTCATGCCCCAAATTAGCTCATGAGATCCTGCCCCTTCCCATTCTCTGGGGTCCATGCATTTTTCACTTAGAGTCCTTCATGTTTCCTAGATTCTTTGGTGAAGAGGATTGTAGGCTGGTAATCCTTTGCTCTATTTCTAAAATTCCTATATGAGTGAGTACATACCATCTTTGTCTTTTTGTGACTGGGTTACCTCACTCAGGATGGTTTCTTCTAGTTCCATCCATTTGCCTATGAATTTCAAGATTCCATTTTTTTTTCTTTCTGCTGAGTAGTACTCCGTTGTATATATTTTCTCCATCTATTTTTTAGTTGAGGGGAATCTAGGTTGCTTCCAGGTTCTGGCTATTACAAACAATAGTGCTCTGAACATCGTTGAACACATGTCTTTGTTCTATGAAAGCACATTGTTTGGGTATATGCCCAAGAGAGGAATTGCTGCATCTTGAGGTAGACTGATTCCCATTTTTCTGAGCAAACACCATAAAATTTCCAAAATGGTCTTACAGTTTTGCACTCCCACCACCAAGGGAGGAGTGTCCCTTTATCTCCACATCCTCTCAAGCATAGATTGTCATTGGTGTTTTTGATTTTAGCCATTCTGGCCAGTGTAAGATGGTATCTCAGAGTTGTTTTGAGTTGCACTTCTCTGATGGTCAAGGACTTTTAACACTTTCTTAAGTGTATTTTAACCATTTCAGATTCCTCTGTTGAGACTTCTCTATTTAGTTCTGCACCCCACTTTTTAATTTCATTGTTTGGTGTTTTGGTGGCTAGCTTCTTGAGTTCTTTGTACATTTTAGAAATCAGCCATCTGTCAGATATGGGGTTGGTAAAGATCTTTTCCCATTCTGTGGGCTGTCTTTTTGTCTTACTGACTGTGTCCTTTGCCTTACAGAAGCTTCTCAGTTTCAGGAGGTCCCATTTGCAGATCTCAATGTCTGTGCTACTGGTGTAATGTTCAGGAAGCAGTCTCATGTGCCAATTCGTTCAAGGGTATCTCCCACTTTCTCTTCTAGAAGATTCAGTGTGGCTGGATTTATGTTGAGATCTTTGATCCATTTGCACTTAAGTTTTGTGCATGGTGACAGATATGGATCTATCTGCTGTCTTCTCCATGTCTGAATCCAGTTGTGCCAGCACCATTTGTTGAAGATTCTATCTTGTTTCCAGTCTATACATTTAGCATCTTTGTCAAAAAGAAATTTTTGCTAGGTATGTTGGTTAATATCAGGGTTTTCAATTCGAATCCATTGGTCTATCTGTCTATTTTTGTGCTAATACCAAGCTGTTTTCAGAACTATTGCTCTATAATGGAGCTTGAAGTCAGGGAAGATGATGCCTCCAGAAAATCCTTTATTGTATAGAGTTGTTTTGGCTATCCTAGGTTTTTGTTTTTCCATATAAAATTGAGTATAATACTTTCAAGGTCTGTGAAGAACTGTTTTGGGATTTTGATGGGGATTGTGTTGAATCTGTAGATTACTTTTGGCAAAATTGCCATTTTTACTTTGTTGATTATACCTATCCAAGAGATACCATTTTCTGGTATCTTCTTTAATTTCTTTCTTTAAAGACTCAAAGTTCTTACTGTACAGGTCTTTCACTTTTTTGGTTAGTGTAACTCCAAGATATTTTATGTTGTTTCTGGATATTGTGAAGGGTGATGTTTCTCTGATTTCTTTCTCATTGCGTTCATCATCTGTATATAGTAGGGCTACTGATTTTTGAGTTAATTTTGTATCCTGCTACTTGCTGAAGGTGTTTATCAGCAGTAGGAGTTCCCTGGTAGAGTTTTTCGGGTCACTTATGTATACGATCATATCATCTTCAAATTGTGAAAGTTTGACTTCATCCTTTCAAATTTATATTGCTTTGATCTCATTTTCTTGTCTTATTGCTGTAGCCAGAACTTCAAGGACAGTATTGAAGAGATATGGAGAGAGTGGACAGCCTTGTCTTGTTCCTGATTTTAGAGGAATCGCTTTGAGTTTCTCTCACTTTAGTTTGATGTTGGCTGTTGGTCTGTTGTATATTGATTACTTTTATCATATTTAGATATGTTCCTGTTATTCCTGTTCGCTCCAAGATCTTTATCATGGAGGGTTACTGGATTTTGTCAAAGGCATTTTAGCATATATTGAGATGATCATGTGGTTTTTCTTTTGCAGTTTTTTTATATGATGGATTACATTGATGGATTTTCATATGTTGAACCAAACTTTCATCCCTGGGATGAAGCCTACTTGATCATAGTGGATGATTTTTCTGATGTGTTCTTTGATTCAATTTGCCAATATTTTGTTGAGTATTTTTGCATTGATGTTCATGAGGGATATTGTTCTGTAGTTCTCATTTTTAGTTGTATCTTTGTGTGGCTTGGATATCAAAGTTATTGTAGCCTTGTTAAAAGAGTTTGGCAATGTCCCTTCTGCTTCTATTGTGTGCAACAATTTGAGGAGTACTGGTATTAACTCTTGTTTGAATTTCTGGTAGAATTCTGCAGTGAAACCTTCTGGCCCTGGGCTTTTTTGGTTGGGAGGCTTTTGATGACTGCTTCTATTTCATTAGGGGTTATATATCGATTTAAACTGCTTATCTGTTCTTGGTTTAATTTGGTAAATGATATCTATCCATAAAATTGTCCATTTCCTTTAGATTTTTGAATTTTGAGGAGTAGAGGTTTTCAAAGTATAATCTGATGATTCCCTGGATTTCCACGGTGTCCATTGTTATATCCCCCTTTTTGTTTCTGATTTTTTTTAGTTAGCATACTCTCTCTCTGGCTTTTGATTAGTTTAGATAGAGGTTTGTGTATCTTGTTTATCTCCTTAAAGAGCCAACTGTTTGTTTCACTGATTCTTTGTAATGATTTCCTAGTTTCTACTTTATTAATTTAAGCCCTCAGTTTGATTATTTCCTGGCATCTACTCCTCCATGGTGAGTTTACTTCTTTTAGTTCTAAAGCTTTCAGTTGTTCTGTCAATTCTCTAGTGTGACTATTCTCTAGTTTCTTTATGTGGGCACTTAATGCTATGAACTTTCCTCTTAGCACTGCTTTTAGAGTGTCTCAAATGTTTAGGTATGTTGTGTCTACATTCTCATTACATTCTAAGGAGTCATTAATTTCACTTTTTATTTCTTCCATGACCCAGGAGAGGTGCAATTGGGAGTTATTCAATTTCCATGAGTTTGTAGGTTTTCTGCAATTTGTATTGTTATTGAATTCTAATATTAAAGCATGGTGGTCTCATAAGATACAGGATGTTATTTCAATTTTTTTGTATCTGTGGAGGTTTGCTATGTTGCCAAGTATATGGTCAACTTTAGAGAAGATTCCATGTGGCATTGAGAAGAAGATATATTCTTTTTTGTTTGGGTGGAATGTTCTATAGATGTCTGTTAATCCCAGTTGTGTCATAACTTCTGTTAGATCCTTTGTTTCTTAGTTAAGTTTCTGTCTGGTGCTCCTGTCTAGTGGTGAAAGAGGGGTGTTGAGGCCTCCTTCTATAAGTGTGTGTGGTTTTATGTGTGGTTTGAGCTTTAGTGATGTTTCTTTTACAAATGTGGTTGCCTTTGTTTTGGGGGCACAGATGTTTATGATTGAGACTTCATCTTGATGGACTTTTCCTGTGATGAGTATGAAATGCCCTTCTTCATCTCTTTTATTGATTTTAGTTTAAAGCCTAATATGTTAGTTATTAGGATTGCTACACCAGCTTGTTTCTTGGGTCCATTTGATTGGAAAATCTTTTCCCAACCCTTTACTCTGAGGTAACACCTGTCTCTGGAGTTGGTGTGTGTTTCTTGTATACAGCAGATGGATGGATTCTGTCTTCATATCCATTCTGTTAACCTGTATCATTTTATAGGCAGGTTAAGACCATTGCCATGGAGGTCTTAATGTCCATTGATTGTTGGTTCTTCTTTGTTTTGGATTTGTTTTTGTTGGTTTCATTGTGTGTGGATTTTGCCTTCCTGTTTCTTTTCATGTTTGGTAAAGTTGGATTATCTATTACCTATGTTTTTGTGAGTGTAGCTATCTTTGTTGTGTTGCAGTTTTCTCTCTAGTACTTTCTGTAGTGCTGGATTTGTGGATATGTATTGTTTAAAACTGGTTTTGTCATGCAATATCTTGTTTTTTCCATCTATAGTGATCGAAATCTTTGCTGGGTGCAGGAGTCTGGGTTGGCCTCCATGTTCCCTTAGTGTTTGTAGGACACCTATCCAGGACATTCTGGCTTTCAAAGTTTCCATTGAGAAGTCAGGTGTGATTCTAATAGGTCTGCCTTTATATGTTACTTGACCATTTTCCTTTTCTGCTCTTAATATTTTCTCTTTATTCTCTAAGTTTTGTATTTTGATTATTATGTGGCAAGGGTACTTCTTTTTGTGGTCCAGTCTATTTGGTGTTCTGTAAGCTTCTTGTACTTTCATAGGCATATCCTTCTGTAGGTTGGGGAAGTTTTCTTCTGTGATTCCATTGAATATGTTTTCTGTACCTTTGAGCTGTATTTCTTCACCTTCTTTTGTACCTATTATTCTTAGATTCGGGCTTTTCATGGTGTCCCATATTTCCTTCATATTTTGTGTTAGAGATTTGTTGGACTTTAGGTTTTCCTTGGTCGATGACTGTATATCCTCTAGAGAGTCTTCCACAACTGAGATTCTCTCTCCCATCTCTTGTATTCTGTTGGTTATACTCACATCCTTGGATCCTGTTCATTTATTCAGCCTTTGTATTTCCAGCATCCCCTCATTCTTTGTTTTCTTTATTGTTTCTATTTCAGGTTTCATGCCTTGAACTGTTTCCAGTGCATCCTTTACTTATTTGGTTTTTCTTTAGATTCTTTAAAGAATTACTTATTTCTTGGATTTTTTGTTTGTTTTTTCTTCCATTTCTTTAATAGATTTTCTTGTTTCCTCTTTAAGGTTCTCAAACACCTTCATAAAGTAGATTTTTAGGTCTGTCTCTTCTTCCTCTGTGTTGTGCTTTTCAGATCTTGCTGGTGTGGAGTCCCTAGATTCTGGTGGTGTCATATTGGTCTTTCTGTTGAATGTGTGCTTAGTCTGCCTTTTCCCATCTCTTCTTCCATTGGGTGCAGTTGTGGTCTCTCTATCTCCTCTTGTCACCCTGTGGTGTGTGTGCCAAGACTTCTGTGTCTACAGATATGGATGGTCTTGCCTCTCCTGGTAGTCTCCTCACTCAGGAGAGTTTGAGGCAGCAGAGGGGGAAGAGAGAGTGAGGCATTTCCAGACTCAAGGAGGTCCTTCCTATCTGGGCAGGTCCACTCTATGCAGCCACAGTCCTGGAGAGATCCTGGGGTGATGGGGTCCTTGAGCAAGAGTTGTGCTTAGGAGAGGTCAGGGAGGCAGATGGTGAAGGAAGGAACCGCTGATCTTTGAGTGAAGCCAGAGTACTTGCCTCAATATATAACATAGGGTGTTATGAAGTATCCAATATCAACATCCAATAGCCATCTTCACATAAATTTCATGCAAGCTCTTCTAGAAGTGCACCCGTAAAGCATGTGCACACAACACACACACACACACACACACACACACACACACACACACACACATGTACATGTCAGAAAAAGAAAGAGGGGTAAGAGAAAATGTACCATAAATATGTTATCAAATATGGAATTGTTTCTAAGTTCCTACTTCATCTTGTGCATGGCTCCATAGTTCTTGTGTTTTCTCTTGAAAGCATTGAGATGAGATACATAGAACATAGTCTGGAGGGCAGGTAGGAATTATTACAGAGTAAAATGGAGCACTCTCAAGAGGTAGGAGTCAATAGTGGCCAAAGGGAACCTTTGTGCTGACTTGAATTTCAGAATTTCAGGGAATGCTATTCCCTGTTGGGGGACAGACAACATTCCATTAGTCATGTTTTCTTCTTCAGGTGATTGACAGGCCCATTGAGTAAAGGAGGTGACAATGGTAAGTACTTGTTTTTTACCAGAATACCTTTGGGTTTATAGTAACCATATGAATTCCTGGTAGTTCAGAATGCATTTTCCCAGTCAGGAGCAGAGACAGAATGCATATCTAATATTCAATTTATATAATTAAAGCAAACAGAAGAAAGTACCACAACTTGACGAACATTAAGCAGGTTTCCTATCACAAATGATATTTGGTAAAAAAAAAAAAAAATCCTTGTAATCTACTACAAGGTTGTCCCCAATTAACAAGCTAAGCAATAGAGGAGAGGCTACCTCAAAACCCTTCTCTGATAATGAGATTGAAGACTACCTTATATACCATTCTAGTGCCTTCATCCAGTAGCTGATGGAAGCAGAAGCAGACACCCACAGCTAAACACTGAGCTGACCTCTAGAATTCAGTTGCAGAGATGGAGGAGTGATGAGCAAAGGGGTCAAGACCATGCTGGAGAAACCCACAGAAACAGCTGACCTGAATAAGGGGTTGCTCATGGACACCAGACTGATAGCTGGGAAACCAGCATAGGATTCTTCCAGAACCCCTCAAGGAGGAAGTCAGTTTGGAGGTCTGGACAATCTATAGGGCCACAGGTAGTGGATCAGTATTTACCCCTAGTACACAAATGAACTTTGGGAGTCCTCTCCTTATAGAGGGATACTCTCACAGCTTGGACTCACTGGAGAGGGTCTAGGCCCTGCTCCAAATGATCTGACAGACTTTGATGACTGCCCTAAGGAAGGCCTCACCCTCCCTGGGGAAAGAATGGGGCTGGGATAGGTGGGTCACTTGGGGGGTTAAGGGGAGGAGGGGAGGGAGAGGGAACTGAGATTGACATGTAGAAGAAGCTTGTTTATAATTTAAATAAAAAACAGAAAAAAGTTCCTTGTAATCTAAAGTAAAAGGTGTTTGGAAGACATATTTTGCAGTGTATTAATATGGTCCCCCTCTGGCCTCATAGTTATCTGGTCTTTGTGGTCTATATTGAAAAAAAAAAATCAGACTGAAATGTGGAGTGTTGTCCATCTGGGACACCAAACACCTTATTCTGAACTGCAATATCATCCAGATCTATGGCTACTCACTAATTGTCTGATAGCCTTGATGTCAACTGTCCATCATGATCTTTCTAGAGCCATAGGAGGTGATATTTCTTTGTATTTTCTGTGAAAAATGTTTGGTCCCTAATGTATTTCATTTTATCTTCATTGCTCTGTATTGTTTCCATTCATTTTTGGTTTTATAGATCTTTTCTTCTCTTCCCCATTCTTTCCCCACTCTCCCTTCCCTTCTCTTCTTCTCCCTTATTTAGTCTGGAGTCTTGCTATATAGCTCAGGATCCCCATGAAAGCTTTATCAAAATAGAATGGATTTGAATGTAAGCTTCTCTAGCCTCAGCTTCCTTGTGAGATGGCACTTTAGCTGTAAACTGTCACATTTAGCTCATAGTTTCCATTTTATTCATAGTTTGGTGATGGTAGATGATTTCTTTACATTCTTATTTTGATGTGGCTCTTAGATCTTTTACAATGATATATCTGCAAGATTTTTTTCTTACGTTAACTTTTCCAATGCCTATGCTAAATGAATGAGATGGTAGAGTAGGTGGTATGTGATGGGATAGATTAGGGCAAAGCAGAGAAGTTGTTAATACAGGAGGTTTAATACAGGAGGTTAATACAGGTGTCTTAAGAGACACCATGATATAAGACTATTTGTTACAGTCTAAGTTAACTCTGTACAGGATATTAAAATGCACTAGTCCTACATCTTCCCTCTTCTCTGTGAGTACTTTTCTGATTTCACTATTTTAGCCTTAGCAGAAATTCTTTTTTATGTATATATGTATTTATATTTATAAAAAGACCAATAATGGCAGTATGTTATGCATCAATAGCAGCAACAGCTTTTGCAGGTTCTGCAGTCATTTGAACAAAATTGTAGAGACATCAAGCACACTCCATTTTTTTAAAAAAAGTAAAAAACAAAATCCCAGAAAACAGCACAGTTCTGCTACTCTTGTGGTACTTGGCACCATTTTTTTTAATTAGCTTCTCAATCATCATCTAGAAGGAAACCATTCTGAGCAATATCATTAAAAACAGCTCTGATAAAGCATGTCACTACTGTGTATCATAAAGCAGGTCCACATATGAGTGAGTATATATCATATTTGTCTCTTTGTGATTGGGTTACCTCGCTCAGAATGGTTTCTTCGAGTTCCATCCATTTTCCTGCAAATTTCAAGATTCCATTGTTTTTTTCTAGCAGAAATTCTTGACTAAAAGATAGCTCTTCTCAACCTTCCTAATAGTGTGATCCTTTTAGACAATTCCTTATGTTGTGGTGACCCCCAACCATAAAATTATTTTCATTGCTACTTCATAACTGTGACTTTGCTATTGTTTTGAATTGTAATGTAAATATCTGATTGACAGCATATCTGATATGCATATCATTTGACCCCCAAAGGGGTTGAGACACACAGGTTGAGAATTGTCACATAAAAAGAGAATTCCAAGAACATTTTGAATTTACCACTTTGCCTCCAAAATATATCTAAACTCCCCCACCCCAGATTCATTGCCTAGGCTCTAGTTCTAGAAATTAAAATTGATTATATGATGTAACAACACTTCCTTTCTGTTTGCTTTTGTTCAGCTTTCTCATAATTGTTTATTATTATCATTTAAATATTATATAAGTCATTCAATGTGGAAATTCTTAAAATTTTAAAATATCTATTCAATTTTAAATTTTAGGTATTTCAATATATTATTGTTGCTCCAGATACAAATTCATTTGACCCAACATTTCACCCCTCATTCCTCAGCTTATTAAGTACATTCCAGAGTATTGCACAATTGTTCTGGCCTCCCTGTATTTGCAGTGCTTTCTTTCTCTTCCTCATTTTTGTTCCCTTAGACATTAGCCTAATGTTTAATATGGATACAGTGAATGAACTGACAAATGGAATTAAATGGATCATGATATGTTTTCAACATGAAGAAGTTTATTCCTGGTACTTGGGTTCTTATAAAGCAATGCAGATATTTTACAAAAACTCTCATACTGGTAAGAATTCCCAAACTAGAGATGTGCTGATCCATTGGACTGTGGGAAAGAAATATTTAATATACTAGACAGCAGAAATAATGCTCCTCACTTAGGATTCTATTTAGACTGACTTAGTAGAGTTCCAGAAAAGCTTACAGCAAAATTATTACATAGAATTGCTTAGGAAAAGAATTTCTTTCACATGATCTGGAAACTTATATCTGAAAGACAAAGGATACATTTGTAAGAATTGCTCAACTAACGTATTTCTCACACACAATCTTTTCCTGAAATATTTTTCAGTTACTTTTAATGTGAAGATAAGAAGGATAAAAACAGGAACCATAGCAATTGCTACTGCAAAAACCAAAATAAATATTCTGGTCTTAAATAAACATTTCTCCTTTTCCAATATGAAATGTCTAGCATTGTCTGAAACTATTTTCAAGGGAATGTGTGAATTCATTCAGGCACATTTTAAACCTTATGATTATTAACTTTCCAAACTTGTGAGCATCCCTGGTGGTCTTTTCAAGGTTTTCGTCCTCTACCTGACTTTCAGTCTCTGCCTGCTGACAATTATTGGAACACAGACCATTTTAAAGTATAATCACACCAGCAGAAAGGTTTGTTTCCCATTCTTTTGTTGCCTTGATATACTACTCGTTTCAAATGCCTAATTTAAACTTGAAAGAAAATTTGTGATGTCCTTGCTTTCCATTTCTAGAAATCCAATAGACTACCAGGATCTGAGGTAATCATCTATTCATAGCTTCAGAAGACCTGTGAATAACTTAAGTAGGATGAACTTAGAATAGGTCAGCAGCTAGAAAATGTATACTGAAAATTCTGACAGCATGGGTATATCCCAAAGGACACTTTCCAGGAATCTAGCAACAATGTTTTATTTAAAAATAATAATAATAACTATTATTTTTATACATCATGTCTAAGAATAAGTATTGTAGGCAACTCAAAAATATCACTTGATGTCATGTGATAATTGATATTCATTTTATTGAGTTGGAAAATTGGGGCTCAGGGTTGACACTTAATCAAATCTGAAAATGTCAAGCTAGAATTTGAATTGAGTTTTTCCTGTTCTTAACACCATTATGAAACAATATTCATATTCTTACTCTGAGCTCTCTGGCTTTACAGTAGTGATGAGAACATAGTAAAATTCCTATTGCAGGGTTCATATCAAATGTAGAATCATTCTGATAAAGCAGGTTTAAAGAATGCTTAGGAAAAAGAGATATAAGAAAGTAAATTAAGAAAAACTGAATGTAGATCTGAAGTTGAGATTTGGTTTACAGTAACACCATCACATAGTGCTGTGCAGACAGGAATACCTGAGTAGAGCGTAGAAGGCAATGGCTTTACCAGGTATATAGTAAAGAACTTTGTGAATGGAAATAACAATCTATGCAGTTTCTAAAGGAAAAGTTTATTTAGAAACATTATGAAACAAAGAATGAGTACAGCCTGGAGCTATGAGTTTGGGTGGAAATCAAGAACAGAAAGAGAGAAAGTTAGAGATAAGGTGAAATAATAATATGAATGGCATTATTCAATGCTTTTCAGCCTAGATCTTAGGCACTCAGTCATGGTAGAGCCTGTGCTAATCTATCCTGCACAAACAAAACTTTATGTTAAGTTTTATAATGATAATGCATGACTCTGGCTAACAAAAGCATTAAGAAATAGAATTCTACCTCTGGTACACTAGTTTTCAATTCCTAATTTAATTGAGAAGGATCTTAAATCCATAGCCATTTAATGTTGCAGTCAGCAGGTATTCAAGTTTCATTCTCTAAAATGTCCCTTTATTTCCTTTGTTCTGTGCAAAATACACTATGATTCTGCAAACTTTCAGGCAAGTGGCTTGCACAGCAGCTAGGAGAAACTCAATTTCCAAGGAAAGTTTGGCACACACAGAAATCTCAAGACATCACTACATCATCTAAAAGAACAACTTTGCTTTAAAAAGCCAGTTTGTTAAATCCAGAGAAATGTCCCCAAATCCCTACAATAGAGGGTGGATTGTACCCCAAGTAGAACCTCCATCAATGTAACTTGGTAAATGACTTTTGGATCAGCTTAATCCCTTCCCTTTTCTGGCCAGTTCCACAGGAACTATCATTTTAGAAGATAAGAGCTCTGTTGCCCCAGTAAACATTTATCTCTCCCTCATCTTAGAGGATAGTAATCCTCTAGGATGGAGCAAGACTCTTTTGGTGCTTATGTCATATGATGCTTAAATCATCCCATGGAATGAAGAGCAAGCATTAGTTGAATTTCCCCAATATTTTCATGATTGGGTTTTTAATATCTTTTTATTTTCAATCCCCATGAATAAGATGTGCAATAATATGAATTCCACAAAAACTTCTATTTAACCTGGTACACAGTAAAAATCCTTTCTAATAAAATTATTTATTCCAGTATCCTGTTCTGCAGGAATAGTGAATAATAGAAATTGTTAACCCTCAGTTGAATTTTGATGGTTTTATATGCCATGTAATGAGTGAACACACATCTGACAAACAACAGTTGAAAAATACTTATTTTGATGTATCCTTAGGTGAATGGACAGATGAGTCAACAAAGTAAGAAACTAATGAATGTCACAATCCAGTGACACTTTAAAGTAGAACAACTTGTCAATATTTATTGATAGCTAATATTTTCTGTGATAAATGAAAAAATATGTAATTACATCAAATTCTGAGATGTTATGATTTTACAATGTTCATATCACACATTGTAGAAACCACATATTATGATAATTTTTTCTAAGTCTCAGGATTTAGCTCTAGTAAGAATTATATGCATAAAATAATATGAACTGGAAACCTAAATTTCACTGGAAATTGAATGGAATTAAATTCCATTTAAAGATACAATTATATGAATGATTCCTATATGGTTTTAGTAAACTCTTGATTTATATAGAGTACTAACTAAAGCACTTCAAAACAATACAGTTTTTATTTTTTTTTTACTTTATAATTAAGAGAACTGGGCTTAGATAGATTTTTTAATTTGGTCTAAGTTCATGTATTGCAGCATGGATATCTTTATGTATATACATTTATGATAAATAAAAGCATTAGAGGATTTTAAGCTTAATGAAACTACTGCCAAATATTAATTTTGAATGAGCAGAAGCAGTGCATACTACAATTTGCCAATGTGATATGCCCTTTATAATGAGCACACTCTTCTAAAGAGCCATAACTAAAAATCTCCAAAGTCTTTACAGATTTTTCTTCTCCTGACTTGTTAAAGTTAAAAATTAATCTAATGACCTCAAGTCTATGTTTCTTGTTTTACAACATAGTTTATTGATTTGCACAGGTGTAAACAAAGCTTCCTACATGATTCATTGATCAAAAGTAAGATCTAAGAGCTTATTAACTCCATTGTCAAGAATGATCACTTATTCTTAACCTTTTTTGCAGTTTACTGCTAAGAACAACAGAAGCAAATGACTCTGTTTTTACACCTCGGCAACTATAGACCATGCACATTATACTTTCTAGAGGGCATTTTAGAGAAAAATACACATGTGAAAACATGTTTTTTTTTTTTTTTGAGTGAAATATCCTAAACTTTTGTGCTGACAAGTTTTATGTTAACTTGACACAAACTAGAATCATTTAGGAAGAAGGAACATGCATCCATTGGAAAAATGTCCCCCACACACTTGCCAGTGGGGAAGCCTGCAGTGGATTTCTTGATTGACTATTGATGTGGGAGATCCCAGCTCACTGAGGGCAGTGACACACTGGGATTGTGATCTAGAGAAAAATCTAAGAAGGCTTCAAGAAAGAAAGCTGATGAAACCATGATGAGCAAGCAAATAAGCAAAGTTTCTCCTTGGCTTCTGCTTCAGATCTTACCTCCAGGCTACTGTCTTGAATTCTTGCCATGACTTCCCTCAGTGGTGAAGTATAAACTGAGAGTTGTATCCTGAAATAAACTCTTTCTTCCGCAAGTTGCTTTTGGTCATGGTGTTTTATCACAGCAGTAGAAACCCTAAGATACTATCATATTATTTATGTTATAATATTGTTTAATTGATTATTATAGCTTTAAATTTAAGAAAATATCACTACTTGGTAGATATTTTTGATTTTCTGAATTCCTAGTAGAATATAACCATAACATAAAAGACTAATTAAGGAAGGAGTTATTAAATTGGAAATTGTTTTTGGATATTGGGTATGGCAGAGGGACTCATTGGTAGAAGGATTTTAGATATGTCACTAGAATTTAAAAAGACTGACTATTCAACTTCTCATATTTATTCAGTTTCCATGCACAGAACTATGGAGGGCAAATTGGGTAGATGGCCCTCTATTTACATTCATGGCTTCTGATCTGTATTCATTTATGAGTTGTTATCTTTAACTGGAGTAGCTGAGCATTACCATCAAACCAAAAAACTTCTGAGAGTGAATGATTGTTCTAATAATAACTGTACCAGTGTAAACATGACCAGGACAGCAGGGACTTAGCATTTGTTTAGCTGAGTGCATGGGAGTTTTTTTCAAATTAAAAATTTTAAAAATTCATCTTGCATACCAACCACAGTTCCCTCTCCCTTCCCTCCTCTTGCTACTTCCATCTCCCCCAAACCCTCCCTATATCCACTCCTCAGAGAGGGTAAGGCCTCCCATAGGGAGTCAACAAAACCTGGCATATTAAGTTGAGGCAGGACCAAGCGCCTCCCCCCTGCATCAAGGCTGAGAAAGGTCCCACTATAGGGACTAGGCTTCAAAAAGTCAGCTCATGCACTAGGGATAGATCCTGGTCCTGCTGCCAGGGCCTCCATAAACAGACCAAGCAACATAGCTGTCACTCACATGCAGAGGGCCTAGTTAGGTCCCATGCATACTCCCCAGCTGTTGGTCTAGAGTCCATGAGTTCCTAGAACCTAGGGTCAGCTGTCTCTGTGGGTTTCCCTTACATGATCTTGACCCAAGCCCTGCTCATATAATCCTTCTTTCCTTTTTTCAACTGGACTCCAAATTTCTCTTTACGTTACCCTATTTATCAAGGAAGAGTATTTTGAGCACTATTATATGTACCTATATTTCAAAATAAATCCTGTCTTTCTAGTTCTTCCTATTCCATCCACTTAATTTTCCTTATTTACGGTGAAATTTCCTTGTCCTCAAGCACTCATTGATTAATCTTTCTGGGAAGTACCATTATTAGCTCTGAGATTGTTCCCTTCTGTTTTGTGTATGCAGAAACTTTGTCTTTCCAAATATACCACAAGCTCCTTATAATCAGGGAGGAATTACTCACATCCTTCTATCCCCACCAGATCAACAGAAGTTAACAAGTATGAGAGTGGTCATATGATTAACAAGTCACATGAACACAGTATACTTTCCTCTCTAACATCTTCCTTTAGTCACTGTGTTTGAGCTGTATTGACCTACTTACTATTCATTAACTAAGCATGCTGAGCATAATGAATCAAAGGTACTCTCTACTTTGGAGACTGTTATATGCCTTTGTCATTTATTTTCATGTTGAATTCTGTGGTCTCTTAATTTCTTGCTGAAAAGTTACCTCCTGAGAACAAAAACAACACCACTCCCCCCCCCCACACACACACTAACTCAGTCTATATAATACCTACATTTTACTCTGTGGTTCTTATTCTCTTGACCTGAATTCCCTGCTCAATCACTTTGTATATTGTATTTTTTTAAATTAACTTTTATTTAAATTAACTTTTATTTAAATTAAATTAAAAACAATCTGTCCAAAGCTACACAGAGAAACCCTGTCTTGAAAAACAAATTCCAGTTCCCTCTCCCTCCCTTCCTCCCTCTCTGCCAATAATCTACCCATCCAACCACCATCCACACCTCAGAGAGTATGAGGTCTCCCTTCGGGGGATCATCAAAGTCTGTCACATCATTTGAAGCAGGCCCTCCCCTCTGTATCTAGGCTGAGCAAGGTATCCTTCCATAGGGAATGTGCTCCAAATTCCCAGTTCATGAACCAGGGATTTATCAGGGATTTATTATACTTTGTAGTTTTTGTGTATCTTCCTGCATTGAGTAGGCCAAAAATTACAGATTTCTGAGGGATCCAACACACCCAGAGACTTACAAGTCACCAGTACTAGTCCCACCTTCATCTACTGGACCAGGTAGGCAAGGGGCTGTTTCCAGTCTGGCTAGTGTTGCCCTGCTTGGGGACATCTGAAGCTGGGCAACTATTCATGGGATTGAATTTGGTGCGGTGCAACACACCCAGACACTGCCAAGGCTCCAGTACCAGTCTTTCCTCCATCCATGAGAAGAAGACATGCATCAGAGTATTGGATTTTTTGCATCTACCAGAAGGGAACCTTGGTCCCTTACCCACCACGAGAGGAAGAGACTCCTGCTACACACTCCAGAAGAAAGGATGGGAAGAAGACAATATAAAAGCACATTCAAAAACAGAAAAAAACAATATGACACCACCAGAGACTAGGGACCCTACATCACCAAGACCTGAACATCACAATACAGATAAAGCAGAAGAGAATGACCTTCAAAACATCTTTATGAAAATGATAGAGGGCCTCAAAGAGGATATGGGAAAATCCCTTAAAGAAATGGAAGAGAAAACAAACCAAAAAATACAAGATATCAACAAATCTTTCAAGGAAACACTTCAAGAATTAAAAACTGAAATAGAGACAATAAAGAAAGCACAATCTGAGGGAATGCTAGAAATAGGAAAGCTGGATGAATGATCAGGAACTACAGATGAAAGCATAACCAACAGAATACAAGAGATGGAAGAGAGAATCTCAGGATTTGAAGATACACTAGGAGAAATAGACTCATCAACCAAAGAAAATCTTAAGTCCAACAAATCCTTAACACAAACTATCCTGGAAATATGGGATACCATGAAAACGACCAAACCTAACAATAATAGGTATAGGAGAAGGTGAAGAAACCCAACTCAAAGGTGCAGAAAACATTCAACAAAATAATAGATATGATAGTCTACATACCTGACCCAAAAAACTTTATCAGGCAACACCTACAGCTGATAAACACTATTGGCAAAGTGGCAGGATATAAGATTATCTCTAAAAATCAGTAGACCCACTATATACAGATGATAAATGCACGGAGAAAGAAATCAGAGAAACATCACCCTTTACAATTGCCTCAAACAACATAAAATACATTGAGGTAATGCTAACCAAAAAAGTGAAAGACCTGTACTGTAAGAATATTGAGTCTTTAAAGAAGGAAATTAAAGAAGATACAAGAAAATGGAAAGATCTCCAATGTTCTTGGATAGGTAGGATCAACATTGTAAAAATGGCAATCTGGCCAAAAGCAATCTACAGATTCAATGCAATCCCCATCAAAATCCCAGCACAATTCTTCACATAGCTTGAAAGAACAGTTCTCAACTTTATATGGAAACACAAAAGACACATGATAGCCAAAATAGCCCTGTACAATAAAGGGACTTCTGGAGGCAATACCATCCCTGATTTCAAGCTATATTATAGAGCCACAGTCCTGAAAACAGCATGGTATTGGCACAAAAATAGACAGGTAGACCAATGGAATCAAGTTGAAAACCTGATATTAACCCACACACCTACAAACACCTGATTTTTGACAAAAGGTAAATTCATATGATGGAATAAAGAAAGCATCTTCAACAAATTGTGCTGGCATAACTGGATACTGGCATGTAGAAGACTGCAGATAGATCCATGTCTATTGCCATGCACAAAACTGAAGTCCAAATGGATCAAAGATCTCAACATAAATCCAGCCACACTGAACATATTAGAAGATAAAGAGGGAAATACCCTTGAATTAATTGGTACAGGAGACTGCTTCCTAAACATTACATCAGTAGCATAGACATTGAGATCAACAATTGATAAATGGGACCTCCTGAACCTGAGAAACTTTTGTAAGGTAAAGGAGACAGTCAGGAAAACAAAACAGCAGCCCTCAGACTGGGAAAAGATATTCACCAATCCCACATCTGACAGAGGACTTATTTCCAAAATACACAAAGAATTCAAGAAGCTAATCACCCAAACACCAAACAACCAATTAAAAAGTGGGGTACATGAACATGGTTGAACTCTAACTTTAAAGCTTGGAGGCATTATAGGTCCGAGGAGAGATCTGGCACTAGGGAGAATTCCAGAGATCTACAAACTGATAATATAGGCAAAGGTGGAGAGGATACCCTAAATGCCCTTTCCCTATAATGAGACTGATGACTACTTTATATGCCATCCTAGAACACTCATCCAGTTGCTGATGGAAGCAGAGGTAGACACCCACAGATATACACTGAACTGAACTTTGGAATCCAGTTGCAGAGAGGGAGGAATGAAGATCAAAGGGGTCGGGACCAGGCTGGTGAAACCCACAGAAACAGCTGGCCTGAACAAGCCAGAGAACATGGACCCCAGACTGCTGTCTGGGAGGCCAGCACAGGACTGATCTAGTCCCCTGAAAATGGATGTCAATGAGGAGGCTTCTGCACTCTATGGGGCTCCTGGTACTGGATCAGTATTTTTCCCTTGTGTAAGAAGGGAATTTAAGAGCCCATCCCATGTGAAGGGATGATCTCTTGACCTGGACACATGGGGAAGGACCTAGGCCTGGCCCAGGATGATGTGGTGGTCTTTGGTGCCCAGGTCAAGGGCACTACCCTCCCTGGGGAGTGGAGGGGCAATGGGGTGGGCTGTTGGTAGGAGGTTGGGGGGAGGGTTAGGGGAGGGGAGGGAAAGGGAGAAGGGATTGACATGTGAAACAAGCTTGTTCTTAATTTGAAGTAATAAAATATAAATAAATAAATAAATAAATAAATAAATAAATAAATAGTGGGGTACAGAACTAAATTGACATTTCTCAACAGGGCAATCTAAAATGGTTGAAAGACACATAAGAAAGTGTTCAGCATCCTTAGCCATCAGGGAAATTGAAATCAAACAACTCTGAGATACCATCTTACTCTTGTCAGAATTTTGAAATCAACAATACCAATGTAAGTTTTTGCTGGAGAGGATGTGGAGAAAGGGGAACATTCCTCCACTGCTGGTGGGAATGCCAACTTGTACAGCCACTTTGGAAATCAGTATGGCAATTCCTCAGGGAAATGGGAATCAGTCTACCACAATATCCAGTAATTCCACTCTTAGGCATATACCAAAAAGAAGCTCATTCATACAACAAGGACATCTGTTCAATGATATTCATTACAGCATTATTTGTAATAGCCACACCTGGAAGCATCCTAGATGTTCTTCCACTGAAGAATGGATAGAGAAAATGTGGTTTGTTTACACAATGGAGTACTACTCTACAAAAACAAACAAACAAACAAAAAACAAAAACAACAAAATGAAAACTTGAAATTAGCCTGCAAATGAATGGAACTGGAAGAAACCATTCTGAGCGAGGTAACCCAATCACCAAAAGACATCAGGGTATGTACTCACTCATATATTGATCTTAGTCATAGATCAAAAGATTACCAGCCCACAATCCACACCGCTCGAGAAGCTAGGTAACAAGTACTCTAAGAGAGAAATACAGGTCCCCTGGAGAAGGGGAAAGGGACAAGATCTCCTCATCAAATTGGGAGCATGGGGGGAGGGGAGAGGGAGCAAGGAGAATGAGAAGGGGAGAAGAGGAGGGCATGATGGAGAAGAAAGTTTGAGTCTCTGGGAAGAATAGAAGAAAGATAAGAGTTACTATAATAGAGGGAGACATTTTAAGTTTAAAGAGAAATCAGGCACTAGGGTAATGTCTGGAGATCTACAAAGATGACACCAACTATCAATCTAAGCAACAGAGGAGAAACTATCTTAAATGCCCTCTCCTCATAATGAGATTGATGACTGACTTATATGCCATCCTATAGCCTTCATCCAGCAGCTCATGGAAGTGGAAGCAGACACAGCTAATCACTGAACTAAACTGTATTCCAGTTGCAGAGAAGGAGGAGTGATGAGCAAAGGGGTCCAGACCAGGCTGGTGAAACCCACAGAAACAGCTGTCCTGAATAAGGGAGAGCTCCTGGTCCCTAGACTGATAGCTGGGAAACCAGCATGGAACAGTTCCGTACCCCACAAATGTGGGTGTCAGTGAGGAGACTTCTGAAATCTATGTGGTCCCTTGTGGTAGATCAGTACTTATTCTTAGCAGAGGTATGGACTTTGAGAGCCCATTCCACATAGAGGGGTACTCATTGAGCCAAGACACATGGGGGTGGGCTTAGGCCCTATCCCAAAGGATATG
Organism: Cricetulus griseus; assembly: GCF_003668045.3. NCBI lineage: Eukaryota > Metazoa > Chordata > Mammalia > Rodentia > Cricetidae > Cricetulus > Cricetulus griseus. The sequence goes on from NC_048596.1 coordinate 173,847,194, forward strand.
ACAGACTCTGAAGACCCCCTATGGTAGGCCTCACCCTCCCTGGGGAGCAGAAAGGGTATTTGATAGATAACGTTTTAGCTGAGGGGTGTGCTTGTGGAGCAGGGGAGGGAGAGGGAACTGTTATTGACATGTAAAACATTTTTGTTTCTAATTCAAATAAAAAATGGAAAAACATACAAAAATGATTACACTCTCAACTATAGCAAATAATCCTCAAGACTTATTCATCTATGACTCATACCTTTAAGTATGCTAGGTATGTATTCTGGCCTCAACAAATTCATTTATTTTTTGAAAACTCTGAGAGGCCAAGGAAAGAATGGTCATCTAAACAATGTTCAGGAAAATTATAAATTTATTGTAATTTATTTGAGGCAAAATATAAGTGAGATTATTATAGTAGGATGACTCTTCTTTTGTTCTTGAGAGCAAATCCATCTTTGATCATATTTTCTCTAGAATACTTAATGTTCACTTAATTCATACACATTCTAGGATATTTTCTATTTTGAGAAATCTTTCAACACATCTTTCTCAAGGGAACATAAAAGATTCTAAAAAGATTTGTTCTAAAATTCTATGTATCAAGAACAAAAATGTTTGAACAAGTATTGATATCATATAGAGATTATTTAAAATATTATATGAGGTTCTGGAATGAAAAGTATGAAGTAAAATATTCTGTCTATCTCATGTACATGGCATCTCAGATCATACAGTGACATTCAGCCTCTGCTTCTTTAAAGTAGCTACTGAAGGCCCAAAGGAAACAGCATTTATTTACAAAAAGTAATTTGGATATACTTCAGTTCTGTGCTGATACTAGAGATAAAAGTTAAATGCATTTAGTAAGAGCTGCTTTTAGAGATGGTGGTGATTTGAGTAAGAATGGCCTCCACAGCCTCATATATTTGAGTCTTTAGTCACCAGGTAGTGAAACTGCTTGAAAATATTAGAAGTATAAGGAGTTAGGACCTTGTTGGAGTAGGTATGGCCTTGTTGGAAAAAAATGCATCACTAGCTCTCTCTCTCTCTCTCTCTCTCTCTCTCTCTCTCTCTCTCTCTCTCTCCTCTCTCTGAATTAGCATTGAGATCTCAACTATGGTTCCAGCACCTGCCTACATGCCATTATGCTCCCTCAATAATAATAATGATCTAAACCTGTGATTCCTTAAGTGAACTCGCAATTAAATGCTTCCTTTTGGAAGAGTTGCCTAGTTCATGGTGTCTCTTTACAACAATAGAAACTAAGCCAGAATTTCATAGCAGTAGGAGGTATTTTGTAGTAAGTCTGATCATGCTACTTGGTGGAAGATTATGGACTTGGGACTTTAGATTAGAAAAATAGTTGAAGTCTTTAAATGGGGCTTAATGGGCCATACTAGCAGGAACATGAAAGACAGTGATTCTGCTTGCAATGAAAGTTATGATGGCCCAGCTCAGCAAGGTTCATCGAGGAAAAGTAGTAGTAAATGGACTAAAGACAATTAGGATGTTTTGAGAAATAATATGGCTGCTTTTTTGCAATTGTGCTAATCATTTGACTGGGTCTAAATTGAAGAGTTTTGGATTAATGGAGTTGGTAGAGTAGATTCCAAGCCAGCCTAGTATTGACGGTCATGTAGTTATTAGTGATTGATTTTATGGAGATCTTCAATGAAAAGGAGGAAGCAGAGAGCAGAAATTTATAAAATGTAGTTTGAGGAGAAAAGAAACACCAGGAAATGCTTGTTTGAGTCAAGTCCAGTTCACAAGGAGATAAAAAGTTTGAAGCAAAGTTGATGCTAAATGAAATAAAGGTAATGCTGACCTCATGGCAAGACCCCACCAAACTAAGATTCTAACTTGTGAGAAGGAATTAACGGAAAGTTCAAGCAGTGAATGAAACCATCAACAGTAGAAAGTTGATGTAAATTTAATTGAAAGAAGAGGCCCAGTTCCAGGAAAAGCAAGCAACAGAACTTGGCAGATTTGGCCACAGGGCTTTGGCTTTAGCATCGGGGATAGAAGAAAGGTTTTATGGAATCGCCCTCGGTGGCTAAGTTAAGCCACCGAACAGTAGTCAGGTGCGTGTTTATGGGTGGTGGTGGTGGGGTTCCAGTTACGGAAGCTCAGAAAAGCTATTGCATGAAGCTGTGTAGGTGAAGCTTAGATAATGTTAGAGATTTTGTAGAGGTCAGAGTCATGAAATACCTGCCAAGGAAAGCTGTAGACCAGGTATGTGATCAGTCCAAGAGAGAGAAGTATGTTGCAGTCAGTAAAGTTGAAAGCAGTTGGAAATCCTAAGTTGGAGATATATATGACACTAGACATGGAATTGTGGAAGTTGTGGTTTGCCCTGCTGGGTTTTGGACTTACTTTGGTCCAGTATTTCCTTACTATGCCCCATTTCTTGTCTTTAGGAATGGCAATGTTCATTCTGTGTCATTGTATGTTGGAAGTATATGATCTGCTCTTTTATTTTTATTTTTCAGGTATTTGTAGTTAAGAGATTACTGTAAGTTTTAGATCTCAGAAGTGACTTTGAAGGCTACATTTGTAAACATTTTTGATTCTGTGGTGGACTATGGGAGCTCCTTTTTTAATACATTTCTGCAATTTGATAAGACTACAGGCCTCTGAATGTCAGGGAATAGAATGTTGTGGTTTGAGTAAGAGTGGACTCCATAGACTATATATGACTGCTTATTCACCAAGGAATATAAGTCTTGAGTAGAATAAGAATTCTGTATTCTGAAGTGTGCTCTTATTGGAGTAGGTACATACTTGTTAGAAGTGGGTCACTGGGGGTAGGCTTTGAAGTTTCAAAAACCCATGCCAAGCTTAGGAGTTCTATGTCTGTCTGTCTGTCTGTCTGTCTATCTGTCTGTCTGTCTGTCTGTCTGTCTGTCTGTCTCTCTCCATCTCTGTCTTTCTGTGTCTCTGTCTCTACCTCTGTCTCTGTCTCTGTCTCTCTCTCCCTGCCTATAGATCAAGATGTCATTCTTAGGTCCAACTCCAATATCTGCCTACATGCTGCCATGGTCCCCACCATGATGCTAATATACTAAACCTTTGGAATTTTAAGCAAGTCTCCAACTAAACGTCTTGTTTTATAAGAGTTGTCATCATTATTGTCTTTTCCCTGCAGTAAAAGGGCGATTAAGGCAGAGACATGATAAAACATCTTGTTTTGGATAGGGGTGCCATTGCTATCTTGCTCTATATAATTTTCTAGAATAACCAGTCCTGTGATTTTGAGGACTGTATTTTCTTGCATATAGTAGTATTGTTGACCTGGAAAGTGCTATTGCCTCATATGTACCAGGGAGCAGAAATATGACCCATTTTCAGACCATCATAATAGTTTTATGTGTACACCTAACTAAACTCAGGCCAATGGGAAATTTTGCCACACATTTGTCATATTTGAAGTAAAAGAAGTCCTTCAGTTTTGGTCACAAAAGCATCTGGACTTTAGGTTCTCATTAGCCCAGTGTGTGCACAAATTTAACGATGAGCAAAGAGGTCAAATAATATTAAGTAACAAGCAAATGTAGTGACAATTGAAGTGCCAAATATGACTAAATTTGAATACTAAGTTTTAGCTGCCTAGACTAAGTGGAAAAAATACAATTTGCCTTATGTTGCAATAATGCAAATAAAAACTCCTAGACTAATGGTACATAGTTTAGATCTATTGTTTATTTTTGACACCATTAAACAAACTCTAATTTATACTCTCTACTTTAACACTGATTTGATGGGGGAAGTACTTCTGTGTATGTTTATCTTATTGATTGTTGAATAAAATACTGTTTGGCCAATGAGACAGCAAGTTAGATGGGACTAGAAGTCAAAGAGGATTCTGGGAAATGTAGTAGAGAAGTGCTGATCCAGGCAGGAAGTGACATAGCAAGGAGACTCACATTTAAGCTAAGGAGAAACAGGAAGGGCCCCTTTTTCCCCTCCGCTCCTGCTCCAGTGGCACGATGTGATCCATCAGCAAGGAGGGACACCAATAAGGCATCCGATAAGTCTTATAAAATATATAGGTTTATGATAGTTAAGATTGAGCTAACGGATGAGAATCCTAGTCATTGGCCAAGCAGCTTTGAACCTAATACAAGTTTCTGTGTATTCCTTTGGGCCTAACTTGGGTGGGCAGCTGGCGTAAAGTGCACACTTGGTGGTGGGTCTCAGGCAGCTTTTGGCGGAAAGATTTACCCTAACACTGATTCAAATTTTTGGAAATCTTTATGAATTTCTAGTCAATTCCCTTCCTTTTTTTCTTCTCACATGTGTTTCATTTTGTGTTCAGTCTTCTATAACTTCACATTTCACTGCAAATACATTTTAAATCTATCTATCATCTATCAAGGTATCTATCTATCTATCTATCTATCTATCTATCTATCTATGTATGTATATGCGTTTGTGTGTACACATATATATTGTTATATACAATTGTATGTATGTATGTATTTATATATCTATTAAATATGTTGGTACCTGCCAGGTTGGTGCACTGTGTATGGAGGTCAGAAGATGGCATGACATTGGATCTCCAGAAAGTGGAGTTCCTGTTGCTTATGAGCTACCCAATGTGGGTCCTGGGAACTGAATTCTAGATTTTTGGAAGAAAAGTAAATACCCTTAAACTCTGATCCATCTTCCTTACTTCAAGTTTGAATATGTTTGTTTTGCATGTGATACATGGTTATGAACATGCATTTGTGTGAGAGTACATGTATGGGAGCGTTCTCACATGGAGGATGATATTTGTTGTTTTCCTCTTTCACTCTCCATTTTACTCCTTTTGTGATAGTCTCTCAAGGAATCTAGAGTTCACCATTTTGACTATACTGTCTGTCTGGCCAGCAAATCCACAGGACCTGTCTGTCTCTACCACTACCATCAACCCCACACTGGGGCTACTGATGCTTGCTGTTATGGCATGCTTTTACGTGTGTGCTTGGGATCAGAACAAAGATCTTCCTGCTTGGACAGTGAGCACTTTACACACTGAAACATTTCCTAAGCTCCATGAATTTCTTTCTATAAACCACCACCTCTAGAACATAGCCATTTACAGTAATTTTTTGTATACAAAATCTTCAGATTTATAAACACAGAACCTGGAGTAACTTCAGAAATCAGGAAAAGAAGGGGTCATAACCCATGGGAATGGGGATGTAATACAGAGGGGAATAGCATGGAACCAAAACATCTGAAGGGTAGTTGGGAAAAATGATGGTCTCTACTTGGAAAAGAAGGAAGGAGATACACATAGAATAGAGAGTAAATAACAGTAAAGACAGCAAAAATGGTCATAAGAACTCATACTATTACCTAACTAAAATAAGTATAATTCACACAGTTGGCATATAAATAGACAGACATATAAAGATAATATCAACAATCAAACAAACAAAAGACACCATTAGCTTGAAAGAGAATAAGGGAGGACTTAAGGGAGGGTTCAATAGGAGCAAAGGGAAGGGGAAATTACATGATTATATTATAATCTTAAAAAGAAAAGGATAAAAATTGACTTCCTAATTAGTGCAAGTATACTGCTGCAGGCTTATAATACCAGATATTTGAGATGCTGAGGTGGATGGATCACAAGTTTGATGATAGTCTAGCAACACAATAATGACTTATATAAAAAATATCAGAAAAGGAGCTGAATGAAGGCTGGAGGGAAGGTACATGTGCTCGAGTACATATATATTTATTTAATCAGTCTTCTTCATGAACTCATTACTATATGTAACAAATATATGCTTATAGTATTTTTCAAGAAAGGAGGCTAAAGACATAGAACAGTAATATAACACTTACTTATTATCAATAAAGCACTATGTTCAGTCTGAAGTTGAAGAAACAAAGAAAAACATGGTCATTGATGAAAAATATTTACAGTTATAAGTCATGAAATGGTCTGACTTGATCTTCTTCATAAATGAGCATGATCCACCAGTTGTCACTCCTGATGTTTGACAGAAATACTAATTAAAGGAAAATAAATAAATTTTAATGAAATAATAAGCCTGAATTTCAGGCTTTTTTGCTATGGCATGAAGATCTTTCTAGGCATCTCACCACCTTGTCAGTTGTAGCAGCAGATCTAACCTCTTTCCATGGAACTGCTGCTTAGAAGAAATTAAGCACATCACATTTTATTTTACATTTTGGTTAGTTTTATTCGTTTTTCTCTCATACTTTACATCCCAACCATAGTTTCCCCTAACTCCCATCCCATCTCAACCAGATCTACTCCTTCTCTGTTTCCCTTCAGAAAAGAACAGGGCCCCCAGTGATGTCAAACAAGCACAGCATACCAAGTTGAAATAAGACTAGGCACAAATACTCATAACAAAGATGGACAAAGAAACCTAGTAGGCGGAAAAGCATCCCAAGAGCAGAAAAAAGAGTCAGAGACACTCCCCAGTCCCACTAGTGTAGTCCCACAAGAAACCAAGCTATAAAAGCAGTTCAGATCCATAAACACTCTGATTGTTGCTCCAGTCTCTGTGATACCTTGTGAGCCCTGCTTAGTTGATTCTTTGGACTGTGCTCTCATGGTTTTCTTGATCTCTGTGACTCCTACATTCCTTTCTCCTCTCTTCCACAGGGTCCCCTGAGTTCCACCTAATATTTGGCTGTGGGTCTCTGAATCTGGGTACCTCATATTATATGAATGGATAAAATAGTTCATATCTAGATGTTGCTCTACTTAATTTCATTTTACTCCACAATGTATAGTTTGATAATTTATTTCACTCTTTATTTCTGAAAGCATAGAGTTTCAGAACATAAGAAAACTCTATGTGGCGCTGGCTATCCTAAAAGGTGACTTGATTTCTGACCAACTGATAAAATCTTATAAACTTCCATAATTTTATTATTCAAAGCATTTTCAGAAGATTATTTTTATATGTATACATATATGAACATTAGATTTAAGAGGAAAATCATGCAAGAAAAAGACAGTGATATTTCTGTCATTAAATATATGTCATTAGTGGAATATCTAAGAAGAGTATCCATTAAAACTTAATGCAGCATGTTTGTTTCAGTGTTTGCCAGAAAAGACATGACTTTACCTAAAGCATATTAGATAAGAATCACTTTTTATGAATCTAAGCTAAATTTTAAGCAGAAAAAAGAAGGCTAGTTGATTCACAGACTTTCTTCCCTAAAAGAATTATATTCATTTAAACTTACTAATTCTATTTCTGTGTCATAGATTCAGCCTTCTAACTATTTTAAACATTAAGGAAAATATAGTAAGACCAAATATTTAATTTATACAGCAGAGAATCATTACTACATATGAGAAATGACACATTTCCCCTTGTTTTAAATGTCCACATTACTTATTCCAGGCCATTTTGAACCTTGAACATTCAAAGACATAGTTAGCGTAAGTTCTGTGTTGTTGGTGCCAGACGGGATACTAGTTTGTTAGCTCTCCATCATGAGACAAGTTGAATCATCTGTGGCTTAGCATTCCTCAGCCATCTATTTTGATTCTCCATTCTCACTTCTCACAATTCATTTACAACTTCACACTATATAGTCTAAACATATTGAACCCATTAAAGTTCACTAAATATGTCTCAATTTGTATGAGTGTGAGCATATGCCTCATCTGCCTACCATATTTTCCTCACTCCTCTGGAACTGTGACACATCACTTTTTAAAGATGAGCAAGTTTCTAGTAGGTGAACAAGAATGTGATTTAGTAGCTTTTGAGTCAATTACTCCAGATTTAATCTTTGCTTTGCATAAAAGTAAGTGACATTCAACCTATGTTTGGACTTGAAAGTTTTGACTTTACAATGATATAAAGTCAATGCACATTCAATAGAAATTATACCTCAAGTTTTTCAATTTTTATATTTTCATGGACTAACTATCCTGGGATCGATGCACTTTTTAGATCCTGAAGTGAGGTAGCAAGCCTGGGCCCCAGTCAGCCCTGGTATTATGAGGACAAACAACTGATATTCCACAGTTCACTGTGTTGCCAAGCTGTCATCGTGTGTTAATTAGGTCTATGATATATACTTTTACCTTTGCTATTTCCAATTTTGGAGCTTTGTTAGGTTTCAGCCTATTGCAAATTAAAGAGAATTCTGTAAGCCAAATTCCTATAATGGGAACAAATGGGATGATCATTTCAGTAAGAAATAGTGTTCTTTTGTGTTTCAAGATTTTCTTCAACTGAGCAAGCACTGGGAGTTCATGCTTATTCCCAGTACTCACCTGAATCACTTCACACATAACAGCCTACTAAGGCTAGCACACCATCAAGTGCATTACGGCTTCATAAAGCATACTGCTCATGCTCCCATTTCTCCAACGGTGCAGGATGATAATGCTGAGTCTAGTGTAAAAATACACAAGATTTCTAATTTACAGCAAGGTTTGGGACAGTTCTCAGCTGCATCAAGCAAGCACCATTATCTTCTCTCCCTCTCCCAATGTGTATCCCTTCTGTTATATTATACACAAAGAGTATATAGCTGTGTGAACTGCAACTGAATCCCACCCCTGCTGCCATGCATTCTTTTATTTATCCCTTACAGAACCTGTACTGAACATCTTTTGTGGATCAGCCACTGAGTTACCTACAGGCTGTGCATTGTTTACTATGTAACCTAGAGGCATCACTGAGTAACAGGCATTTACACTATCTGGGTTTAATCCGGATGAAGCATTATTAGCTGCTGTGCAACATGGCAGGGTAATCTTTAACCTCTACCATGCTCACTTCAATATTTCTAGTAGATGTATAATGCTATCCCAGGTCTCTGGATTCTTTGTAAGCCTTAATATAAGATCTTATTGTCACTTGATCAGCTTATAAAACGCTTTAAATTTTGTAAATATTAACATTATAGCCTGAGAAGATCATGGCTTCCACTGTCATTTAACACAGCACAGAGCCACCTGAGAAGGGAATCTTAAAGGAGATATTGCACAGATCAGATGGCTTATAAACATGTATGTCATGATTGCTAATTAATGTTGAAGGAGAAAGTCCACTGTGGGCAGTAGCATGCCTGGGCTTCTGAACCCAGCCTGAATAAGAAATCTAGCAGACTTCGTTCTTGCTTTCTATTTCAAACTTCTGTTTGTATGTCTAGGCTACCCTCAGTAATGAAGGAGTGTGACCTGGAAATGTAAATTAAATAAATATTTTCCTCTTCTAAGTTGCTTTTATGTTTTTAACACAGCAATAGAATGGAACTAGATGAAGGAGACAATAGAAAACATTTAAAAACAGAGAGTATAAAATATGGTGAGTTCTTCCAAGGGGATCTACAAAGTCTGTCATACCATTTGGAGCAGGGCCTATACCCTCCCCCTGCATCTAGGCTGAGAAATTGTCCCTCTACATGGAGTGGGCTCTCTGGGGATCAGAAAGGGATTTGGATAAAGGGTGGGGGCAGGTGAGGAGGAGAGGGAGAGGGAATTGGGGTTTATATGTAAAAGAAGCTTGTTTCTAATTTAAAGATCGTTTAATTACAGTTATAAAAAGAAAAAAAGAAAGCAAGAACTTTCCAGACCCAAATAAACATGTTTTACATTAAAAAACTATGGTGAATTCCAGAATGGACAAAAGTAGGTGCATAAAGGAAAGTCAAGAATTAGGACTCAATAAATAATCAAGGAGAACTTCTTGAGACAGTGGCAGTCAAGTTGGTATACACAGGAGAAGAACAAAGGCAGCGTAAGAAAATGGGGGAAAGTATTTTGGAGTAGGAAAGGAAATTAGAAGGCTTGTATTTGGGTGCAGGCAAATAGCACATTGTAGAAACTGAATGGGCAGAATACAACCATTATCCATGATGGGAATATGATGGCTCATTTTAGTAGGGTCATTAACCTAGGCTTAAATGTTGCTGAAGCACCTGCATCATCTGACAGCATTCTCTGTCCCTAAGAACAAAGGAAGTACCGTGGTGTGATGGCAATATTCCTGACAAAAGCTTCTGATTATCTTTACAAGTTATGCAGAGCAAAGCCAGAATCCATCCACCCACAAGAGGATGTGGCACTGTGACTCATCCAAAGCCCCTCATTCATGGAGAAAGATCCTTTTATGTGATAATTTTTCAAAAGTGCCATGATTCCATACTCATGACATTTGAGATGCTTTTTATATTTTTCAATGTATTATCAAAGTATTTTGAATATTCTTTTAAACTAATTTTTAGGCACATGGATTTTAATGGATGAGGTAGATTTCAGAATCATTTTGCAATTTACAGTCCTGTTTTGCATTTTCCTTGCTCTGTGAACTTTTATATACATTTTGCGAGTGTTGCATGTAATGTTATGTGTAAACCGTGACTAGTGCCAGAGTTTATTTGCACTAACAAATGAACTCTGTTTTAGAAGTTTGGTTGCTATATGACTGGCTTTTCAGCCCCAAGTGTCACAATCTCAAATTAAGTTTTCATATTGATGCCAAGAGTTCTGTCAGACTTACATGATGGTGGTAGACTATAGGACTATTGTCTCTTGTCTTTTGGCCAAGTCTTCTTTCAAATTCTAGACATTATTCACATTCTTTCTGCTGTGGAATATTAGATGAAGATATGTTACATTTGTTTTGCTTGGCATATTTGTTTAATGGTGCAAAGATGATTACATTCTTTTATGTTGCTTTTGTTTAACTCTTTGAAACTTTGTTACTTGCTTGTCTAACACACCTGATTGGTCTAATACAGAAATGAACAACCAATAGCAAGGCAGGAGAAGGGATAGGTGCCGCTGCAAGGCAGAGAAAAGTTCCAGGAGTAAGAGAAGGATGGCATGGACTAGCCACCCATCTACACAGCCAGCTAGGGAGTAAGAAATAAAGAAAGGTATACAGAAATAAAAAAGACAAAAGTCTATAGGCAAAAGATAGATAATATATTTTAAATTAAGAAAAACTGGCTAGAAACAATCCAAGCTAAGCCTGAATATTCATAAGAAATAATAAGACTCTGTATTTATTTGTAAGCTAGGTGGCAAAAAGAGTAAAAGCAACCAACTATAACATCCTGTACAGCTTCCTCTGTCTGCAAGGCCAGCATCAGAGAATCCTCCTCTTGAATCCCTTTTACCCTTAAATTCTTTCTAGGAAACCAGATGACTTTTAAGGGATAACCCCAATAAGGTTGCACACACACAAATAACCTTCCTGTCATAAGTTCCACTATGCGTTATACAATAGCCTAATCACTATCATGCATACATCACAATATTCAAAGTGGTCACTTTCACTGCAAGGCAGTGGCAGAGATCTTTCATTGCTTGTCATTTCTTCATTAAGATTTCATGCTATAGATGGCTTCTCTGTAAATCATAGATGTTATCTCTGCTTTGCTGTTCAGATTGCTGTGATGAAGATGTGAGGACATAGATGTTCTGTGGTCATGGCAGTTCAAGGCTATTAAAAATATAGACACTATTCACATTATACTCACTACTGGGAACTTACTGCCACCTCTTCATTTACATTCCTTAGCATTAATTATGTATAGCCTCTGGCAGCTCACAAAGCATCCACATTGATGTTTCCCCATTAGTTGAACATGAAGATCCTTATTTTCCTAAGAAGTCAAGTACCCTTTGGTCATCACAAATTCTCCTGGAAGTTTCTCTTCCATTTCTCTCTTTGAAGGTGGTTCCTGGAGTCAATATAATGAGACTTCTATATATGTCCCCTTTCAGTGACACACACACACACACACACACACACACACACACACACACACACACACACACACACACACATGAATATACACTTAAGGAAGTAACTTCTTGAGCAATAATTACAAAAATTGTCTTTATATTATAGTCTTAATTTTAGCTGCAGGGATGTTTCATATTCTGACCCATAATATAAGATTGTGAGTGATGACTACCATACAGAGTAATTTTATTAAGTTAGTGTAGAGTAACTTCCAGATAACTCACATTTATTGTTTGTAGTGAAAAAAATACTGCACATTATTGCACTACTTATAAAATTTTTTGGAAATCCCCATCTTGATATTCCTCAAATATTCATGGCACTTACTTTCATGTTTTAAAAGTACAATAAAATGAATATTTTGATGGTTAATCACTAAATTGAACTTGGAAAAACTCAGACACTTTACCATACTGTATAAGAACTATATCACTTGGCTATGCCACCATCCCAAGCTTATTCTTTTCATAGTTTTTAAAGTAAATATACTGTGTTTAGGGACATTTATTTTACTTTTTTTCTCTTCAACTCATTCTTGAGAGAATTAATTCCAGGTGAATTCCCAAATCTCTTTTTTTTTTTGTGTCTGAGGCCTTGGAGAAGGCTGTATAGTGTGGATTTTGGTATGAGGTTTTTGGAACCATCATGGTTAAATTTTTTATTTTTTACCTTTAGTATTTCTGCTGATGGAGGAATGAAGGTTATCAAGCTGCTTACTTTGAACTGTGATACATGCTATGTTTTCTCACTTAATCCTCCTTACTCCAGAATTTGTGACCCCACAATGAAAAAGCAGGGAGATACACAGTTGCAGCCACCCGTATCAGTAAGTGACACCCACAGAATGAGAAGCTGAAGTAAGGAGAGAGACCCTGCCATCTTAATACCCTAAAGAGCTCATAACACATAAATGGTGACATTCTAGGTCTCACTCACCAGTGTGCATCTCCAAGGCTTAGCTATTTTTTGCCATGTTTAACAATTATATTGCACTTTTCAGATCAATCTTCTTTCTGCATATTATCTGTCATTTTCCAGTATTTGATGCACATTATAAATAAAACCCTGCAGCTATGAATTCAGTTCTGATGACTTAACAGTAGTGTAATATGTTGAAAAAAATCAACCCAATACCTAACTGATGGAACGCAAGGAGCTCAGCAGAGGGCTAGTTCTGACACACTATGTTGGGTAACTTTCCAAACCACCAGCTATTCTGGGGGTGAGGGGCATGGAACTCATCTATTCACATTACAAGATGGAAAGGAAATTATGCAATTAATGTTTGGCAGTATTAATTAAAAATATTGATTGCATTTGCCGATCCTCATGGATGGAGGATTGCAACATTAGATGAGGCACACTAGCTCTCATAATTACAGCATTAGAGAGCAACAGAGTTAAGAAAGCCTAAGTTCTTCCACTTCTGGAACACCATGGATCACCTATCTCAATCAACAAGATTTAAGCACTTCTCTATTTTGGGCAGGGAGTATAACATTTGCTATGCAATTAGAAATGTTGTGAGTGTAAGGAGGTCCCAGAAATGTCAGCCTAGGAAAAGAAAGTTTTCTTCTCATTTTTGCATCTATAAAAGACAACCAAGGTCTATCTGATTTATATCATTGTGGGGAAATGAACAAACATTCTCTTGTATTGTTTATGCAAATTATTCAGCCATCCTCCATCTTTTGAATTGGTCTTGAGCAAGAAGGAATTTGTCAAATACTGGAACATTGAGGTAGAAATTGGAAGGCCCCACAAAATTAAACAAAACAAAACAAAATGAAAACAAAACAGACTAGAAGGAAGGGCTAACATTACACATAATAAATATCATTTAAACTGGATCTCAACAGATCATTAAATATGGGGGAACCCAGGGCTGAAGCCAGGTCTCCTGCTTGCTTGAGAAGTGAACTTTCTATCACACAAGGACATGTGAGAATTAAGAATAAAACAGTGCAGGAAGAAATACTCTGCAGCCAATTAAGTGTTTCATACTCTTTAGGAGAAAAGTTGATGCACGTGTTTCTCAACCTGTATATTACACTTTGAATCTGTCAGGGCACCGGTGGGAAATCACATTTGGTGTTGTAGTTTCCTCTAAGTAGCTCTGTGTTTTGTAGTTTCCATTATCTTGCCATCTTACTAATGAAGAATTATTATGGCAAAGAAATCTTTGGAGGCAGTTTAAACGGGCAAACCGCTTAACGGGGAGGAAAGGATGTTTTCAATCTGTGATCAGGGACTCCTAAATGTTAGGACACACATCATCTTGCTCCCTATCTCCCATCAGAGCCACAATCATAATAGATTTCCTCGTAGAGTCTCTCTCTCTCTCTCTCTCTCTCTCTCTCTCTCTCTCTCTCTCTCTCTCTCTGTGTGTGTGTGTGTGTGTGTGTGTGTGTGTGTGTGTGTGTGTGTGTGTGTGTGTGTGTTTGTGTGGGGGTGTGCACGTGTGTGTAAACAGCACTCAGAAGAAAGGAACCCTGTAGGATTTTCACCAACGAATGTATTTAAAGAGATGTTAGAATTATAAATGAACCAAAAGTACATTCCTAGAGACTGGCATCTGTGTGTGATTCAAAGATAACTTACAGATTATGGGCTATATTTTGCAGGAAAAAAGTGTCAAACAATTAACAAAGGAAGAGATGTGAACACAAAACTTTCCTGTGATGAAAGAGAAAAACAAGTGTTTCCCATGTATTCCTACAACAGAACAGGGAAGCATGTCTTTTTACAGAGAGAAGTGAAGCATTTATAGATTGATAACATTTCTTTCCTATCAAGATGAATACCCTTTCTTTCTGTTCACTTGAGATCTCAGTTGGGATTAGGAAAACAAATGTGGGTTAATGAAGGGAAATAGTACTCTGATGTGTCTTTAATAGTCTTAGTGACCCCTGAAGTCACAATTGAGAAAGTTAAGTTCTATTTAGTCGCAAGTAATGTTGAGGTTAAAACACACAATGAGACAATGTCATACACATGAGATTATACATTTGAAAAGAGTCTGAGAAATAAGTGATTTATATCTGCTAATTCTTCTGTGGATTATTAATTTTACAAACATGATTGATAAGATAATTGCAGTATTATTTATCTGTTGCTGCGGAAGAAATTATCCCCAAACATTGCAGCATAAAACACATACTCAGTATTACCCAGTGAGAGTAAGGTTGTGCTTCATGGCTTGGCTGTGTGTTCCAGGGGACAAATTCCTGGGATATTGAAGTAATGACACCAACTGCATTAGTGAACACTGTTGACTTCCGAGCAAGCCCCCTTCATTAGATATAAAATAGTTATTTGAAACTATATAGTCATTAGCACATAAAATTCCTGACTTTTTATCCTTCCAACCAAATAATTCTTCCTGTTTATTTTCTAGCCTTTCTCTGAAATTATCATTCTCAGTCTCATCAACCTATCCTTGTCATTGTTTTTCTTTCTACATAGCTTTATTTGCAAAATCATTTATATGCTACACAGATAACACATCTATAAATAAATATGTCAATAGTTAGACTTATATGATAATATCTTTTGCATTGATTTCCTAAAGGATACCTGTATCAATACAGTACTTATACTTGTCACTTAATAATTTAATTAGTATCCATGATCATTGGCTCATTTTCATTACTGCTGTATGACTCTCTGTTGTGTTACTATAATGATTTAGTATATTTATAGTTTATTGTATATTTCTTTTCTCTTTGGTGGGCAGAGTTATCATTGCTTCTGATATTTTGCATGAACAATGCTTTTGTAATCTATAAAAGGAGGAGTCAGAAACACTAACAAAATTAAAATGTCTCTTCTAAAGAAAACACTTTCAGATAAATTTAAAAAATAAGCCACAAAAGGGAATTTCAGATGATTGTCATGTCGGAAACACGCTGTCAGTTTATTACAAATTAATTGCATTTGCACTATATAGCCCCCAAATATAATTCCTTAAAATTTGTCCAAATGAATTATAGCATATACCCAACAAGACAGACACAAAACCACACACATGAAGTTTATCTTACTTTATTCACAATCGCCCAGGCTCATGAGCAATTGAATTTCCTTTCAATAAGTGAAAAATGAAAGAGACTAAACAGATGCTAAACAGAGGGGAGCTATCATTCCATGCTAAGGCATGGAGGAAAACTGGGTGCACATTACTGAGAGAAAGTTTTTCTTAAGAGGCTAACTATAACACGATTATGAATAGAGACCCTTGGCAAAGGCAACAAGAGGGAGACTGTTTTAACTGGTTTTGTCAGTCCAGCCACAGACTGGAGGAAGTGAGGAGTAAATAAGGTGCAGAAGATTTTCAGGCCAGCTACACTGCTCTTTACAATACAGACTAGCAAATACATGCTATTACACATTTGCCTAAATCCATAGGAAGGACTTCTCTACAGTTAGAAATAATTCAAAGCACAAGGCTGGACTGATAACAGATTAATGTGGTTCAGTAACAGCTTGGAGCACTTTGCAATGAGCTAATGAAGTGTTCACGTAAGAAATTTCATGTGAACTGTGGTGTTGTATGCTTAAGTTCATTGTTAATCTAACTTGTACAAAAGTTAAAGACAAATGTGTTTCAAATATTATTTCACTTATATTTAAAAATATTTTATTTATGTTCATATTTATATCTGTTTATGTATGCATGTATGTATTCACGAATGTGGGTGCTTCAGGAGGCCAGAGGAGGGGACAGAATTCCTTAGAACTTGTTACAAGCAGTTGTGAGTAATCTGATATGGGTACTGGAATCCAAACCCTAGTCTTCTGCAGGAAAAGTAAGTAAGTGCCCTTAACCATGCAGCTGTTTCCTAAGCCTCAGAATATTGTTATTAAAATGTATGACACTGTCTTAACAGTAATTTTGGGAAATTTACCTGTTACTATTTTCTCAGTCTTGGACCATTTTATCTCTTTAATTGATTTCATTTTTTACAAACTCATATAACTTCCAGTTTTTTTCTTTAAAAATGTTACTTGATTTATCACTCTCTTCTATAAGGAATGGAATTTGAAGCATGTTTTTATATTTGAGGGTCACACCCTTTCTGTTAAACCAATTATGTAGGTGTTACACAGTATCTTAAAAATTCTGGGTATTTTTGACATTAACTTATCTTTCTTTTCAGTCTCAAGTATTTTATTAAATGATAAGTATTTTTGTTCAGACATTTGATCAGCCTTACTTTATATAGTAGCTATAAAATCTGCTGGATTTTTATACCTTTAAATACATGTACTTCATGAAAAAATGTAGTTTATATAGATTTTTCTTTATATAACAAGACATTCTAGGGTGTGTGTGTCTGGAAGGCAAGTATTGTGCAAGTACTGTGCAAATATTATGAATTTACTATTGACTAATGTTTACAGGTATAAAAACATTGATTTGCAGTTGTTTATTGTTTTGAAAAATAATTTCTTAGTTTTCATGAGAGCTGGATGTGAATTATTCTGGTGCCAGCCTTATCTCTTTGCATAGATAGACTATATTTCCTCCCTGTGGGCTACTTAAATGTCCCATTGTCTTTGCATCTCTTTTTATAATGTTTGGATAGTCCCCTTTAAAACAGTTTTCTCTGAACTGTGGTGAAAGCCTTTTACCTTAATCCCTAAAATTCTGAATGTTATATATCTGCTTTCAAACATTTACTACACCCCACTGCACTGATTACTTTGTGATAACATTGAACAAACTAGATTTATTTGGGAAGAGGAAACCATAATTGAGAAGATTTCCTCCATCAGAAATCTAGAATTTCTCTGATTAATGATAGATATTGGAGGGCAGAACCCAATAACGGTATTACAACCCCTGGGAAGGTGGCTCAGGGTTGTATATATTATAAACAAAACAAAACAAAACAAAACTGAGCAGTTCATGGCCAGAAACTAAGAAGAAGTAATCCTCCAAGCCTCTGACTAAGTGCCTATCTTCAGGTTCCTGCTTTGAGTTCCTGAACTGACTTTCCTCAGTGATGGGCTATGACAGGGAAATGTAATGCCCACCTCACCTTCTTTTCCCAGTTGTGTATATTCTGTCTTTCCCTCTTGCTTCCTCTCTATGCAGTTGGCAGCATTATGTGCTGCCACAATAATTCTTTCCCCTCTCTTATTCATTAGGTGATCTTCAGTTCAGTTTTACATTTTCATTTCATCATGATGGTGGTCATTGTCACTTGCCATTTATATGTAGTGCTGCACTGAGCATGTCTGATCCTGATTAATCCCTCTGGTTCTGATTTTCTTGGAAAGACTTTATTTCTCTTATTTTTGAAAGGCAGTTATGCTGAGTATAATTATGCTTGACAGTTTTTAAAAAAATCACTTCCAATATGTCACTTCATCCTCTCTGCCCTGAAAAATTTCGGTTGAGAAATCTGTTGTTAATTTTGCAGAGATTTTCTTGCATGAGACTTAATACTTTCCTATTTTCCTTTTTAGTATTCTGTCTATATTTTGAACTTTTCAGAGTTTGAACATAATATACCTTAGGGAACATTTTTTTATTATTTTTCAAATCCATGTGGGGTGCTTTGTGTTTCCTATATTTTGATGGAAATATCTTTCTGAAATTTCAGGATACTTCAATTCTTATTTTACTCAAATAAGTTTTCCTTCATTTTCTCCTTCTGGAACACTTAGTATGCAAACCAAACTCCCTTCATCCTATCTTTCCCCTTCCCTTCCCTTTCTTTCCTCTCCCCTCCCCCTCCCTTCCACTTTCTCACTCTTCTTCCCTCCCTTCCATCCAAATTTTCATTCTTCATTCTTTCCCTCCATCTCTCCCTACATTCCTCCCTCCTTCCCTTATTCCTTCCTTCTTTGTCCAACAAATCTATTTTTTCTTTTACCATTTCAGGGTTATTTCAAAATATCTGCTTCAAGTTCACAAATTCTTCTACCTAATCTAATCTGTAGTTGAGGATGTATTTTCTATAACTTCTTGCTTTTACACTTTTATTTACTTATTTATCTATATTTGGTGGCTAGCTGAATGGAAGGCTACCTGTGGAGGTCATTTCCCTTTATCCTATGTGTATCCTCAGGATCAAACTCAGCTTTAATCCTTGGCATCAGGTGTCTGCCTGCCACCCTGAAGCAGTCTTACTGGCCCTAAATTGTAATTGAAATTTCATCTATTGTTAACTTTTTCAGGTTTATGGTTTCTGTTCTCTTTTTCAATGATCATTCTTTTTGCTGAGTTTCTCATTTAGATCATGAATGGCTGTCTTAGTATGATGATTATCTATCTGTCTGTTCTTGTACCATTTTTTTGTTCATTTATAATTGTCATATAGACTCTTTTAGGCACATGATAAATTTTCATCTCTTTGAATTGGGTTGGACCATAATACTCAATTTTCATACTAACAATTTCATACATTAATGCTTATACAGGATTCATATGAGTTACTTCCAACAATTTTATGGCATGTTCCATGCATATGTATGCGCGATCTTGGTAATGTAAAATGGACTAGACTGGTCATGATTCTAAGAGGGAAATTATCCAGGTAACATCTCCAGATAGCAACTGCCCACATTGTCCATGGTTGTCTCTGTGTCCTAAGCTGTAAAGATTTATGAGTGTTTCTTCTAGATGGGATGGAACTATTTTAAAGCTGTGTCTGGTTGGCCAGAGACTGTGGATATAAAAGACATTGCTACAGTTATAGGATATCCATCCCTGTCTATGGACCAAGTGAGGAAATGAGGCTCTACCAGGCCAGGTTGGTCAAGACTGATACACAACAAAAGTGGGTTTCTATAAATATATGAGGGTTTTATATGGGATACATTTCTCTGACAGGCTCAGGTGAATGCTTTGTATACCTACAGTTGGATGGTTACCAGCTTCTACAGTCATAGTCTCAGAAAACACCAACTAAAGGATTTACATGCATCATGAACTGGGATCCTTGTCTTGAGTCTTGCAATGATACAGACTTGGTTGCTCTGGATACTGAGCTCATGTTATACAACATTCCTCAACAACAAGAGATCCACACTCTCAAGATAGTAATGAGAGCTACCAGGACCTTTCTTTCATTGTTCACTTCATCTTTTCCTCATTATGAGACTATCTTATCCCAGTTGTGGCAATGTGAATTTGAGGTGCAACATTTCTGTCTTCAAAAAGCTTTGAGCCTCCATGTTCTGCAGCATCTCTGTAAATAATACTACATTTAATATTGGGGGAGGATTGGGCATGTAGCACTGCTAGTAATCTACCCTTAGGAAAGTCTGCAAATGTGTGTGTTGTTTATGTATATACTTATAAGCCTAATTGACATATTTATTTAGCTCTTTCCACATTGTTGTCATTGTAATTTCCACTTGTTTTATTTCTAATTTTACATGAATGGGTGTTTTACATGCATGCACGTTAGAGAAACATGTGCATGTAGTGCCCATGAAGACTAGAAGAAGGTTCCAAATCCTCTGGATGAGAATTGCAGACAGTTGTGAACTGTCATGTGGGTGCTGCCCAGTGAACCTGGGTTCTCTGAAAGAACAGCCAGTACTTTTAACCTCTGAACAACCTCTGCAGCCTGTATTATTCATTTTTAAAATTTTATGTGTGTCTGACTTTATGCATATGCCATGTGTTTTGGTGTGTCTTTTGGAAGCTAGAAGAATGTGTCAGTTTGTCTGGAGATGGAGGTTTAACTGTTTTTGTCCACCTACTGTGGGTGTTAGGAAGAGAGAGTTCTGGTTCCCTATACAGGAAGCAATCACTGTATACTCCTGAACTATCTCTCCAGACCTTCTCAGTCATTAATAAAAAATTGTTTTTTTGTAGTATGTATATGTGTATATGTATATAAATACTAGGTCAGTTTAAAATTATTAATATCATTAAACTATATTCAATTATGCTGCCCTTTTCTTTGAATATGTTGTTAGAATTTCTATTATTCTATTGTTAGTGTTTATCTTCCCCAGGAATATCAAATGTTTATAGAGATAAACTACTGGCAACACAGCTTATATATTACCTGCTGGTACCTTGGTACAAGCTTGGAGCCATAAGCTATACATGGGTATTTCTACTTGTCTTCTGATATTTTTCTTTTCCGATCCTCCCACATTAATGCCTGTCTTCTCCCTCAGGCTGATGCCACTACCCCTCCCACATATAGTAGTTCAAAATAGCTCCATATATTATCCAGGGATGTTTTTAACATACTTTTTTCTCTTTCTTGATTTTTTCCTTTATTTATCCTTTATGTTTAATATGGGAGGATGGTAGCACTTCTACTAGTTCAGTAAATTAGTACAAAATGCACTAGCAGTGAATTTCCCTCTTTATCTGATAAAAACACATAAACACGTGTGTGTGTGTGTGTGTGTGTGTGTGTGTGTGTGTGTGTGTGTGTGTGTGTGTGTAAATAATTTTTGCACTGTCTTTTTACTCTGGATGAATGGCAAGCAATAAAATTCAGAAGTTACCTCATTGTGATATTTAGTTGGTGGCAAACTTCTTCTCTGAGGGCATGACATTTAAACAGAGACAACATGAAGGAATAGAGGCAATCATTTAAAGATCTGTGAGAGGGTATTCTAAATGAAAGAATCTGCAAGACCAAAGCCCTAAGGCAGGGTGATATTGGTGTGTTGCAAATAAAGTGAAAAGATTTAGTCTAGTATATGGCTAGAGCAGATGCAATGGGAACAGGGGTCGATTGATGGAAAAAAAAGACAGGCACCAGCAAGATTGTGCAAGGCAGGGGTAAGTAGACACATTTGGATGAGAGTCTCAGTGTTTTAATTACCAGTGTCTTCCTGTAGTAGCATCCTTTTTTCTCTCTCTCACATATAACTCTCTTTTTTTTTTCTGTCAACTCTCCAAATCTCGAACTTTCCTGTCCTATTATTTATTCTCTAAAATTCTAATATAATTAATTGTCTTTAAGTTTAAAAAAAACAGTTGTAAGATTTAAAACATTGGATTACCTACCACATACCTATCTTGAGCAATCACGTGCTGTGTGTATGGCATAGCTGCCACATCAATTTATATATGGCAACTATTTACCATCATTAAAAACAAACAAACAAACACACAGACTATGATCTAGATCTGACCTACTGGTCATGATTTTCTGCCTCCTAGTGTGAGGATTTTAGTCATAGTAGAGAGTTTGTAATTTATCATAAATGTGGCCTCTCTACTATTGCTTACATTCTTAGTTGGTGTCATCCGTGTGGATCTCTTGACATTCCCCTAGTGCCAGATTTCTCTTCAAACCGCTATTAAGGTATCTCTTCTCTTGCTTTCCTCTATTCTTTCTCTGACTCAAATATTACTGTAATTTTTCAACATTGGTATTAAAAGATATAAAGTCAGGCATAACAGATCTTTGATCATTATGAAGAGAAAAGCTGAAGTCAAGATTACAGAAGAATGAGAAAATCTACTAAAGAAAATAACATGAATTCAGAAGAGAGAATGCATTTTAGCGGGTGTTAAGTGTGGAGTATTATCAGACTTCAACTCTAAGTTGAAGCTAATTTTACAGGATGTGCTTATTGGAAAATGTGGAAGATAGAGGAAATAATTTATGATTTGTTTATTTTATTTAATCAAAAGAAACTGACATAATATGGAGACACTCACTTGGTTTAGGAATCTTTGCTGTCTAAGCATATTGAGAAAAAAGTAAAGATGGCATCCAGGAATCGGTAGAACATCAATGACAAAACAGACTGACAAGCAGAGCCAGAGACAGACATGTGATTTCCGTTCTCTTGCATCTGCTAAAGTGTGTTCCCAAGTGAAATGTGAGTTAATAAATACTAAATTGTCCCTTAGAAAAATGATATTACAATCAGTCTTGTCTTCAAAGTTCTAGTGTAGAGGAAACCATCGGAGCAACAACCAGAGAGAAAATGCAGGGAGAATAGTGTGAGATATAGAAATGACTGTGATCAAAGTGCACATTTTACTTTCCTCTGAATTATTTATTCTTTGAAAATTTCATACATGCAGACTTGTAATAATGGTTTCTTGAGCCATAACATATGCAGCAAAATTCATCTCTGATGGAATGCAGCTGCATAAAATTTGACGAATAGTCAGCCATGTAACAATCACCACAATCAAGATAATAGAACTTTCCTTTGAACTCCCAAAATGTTATCATGCTCTGTTTAGTCAAGGCAGTTTATCTGAAATAAAAATCAGTAAGTTGTTGGCTTTATGGAGAATCTCTCTTAATACACTGTTGCAAAAATTGAATTGGAAAGTAATGTTGCTAATCATCAATTTGTTTTTAATTCTACATAATCTAATCTCTCTCTCTCTCTCTCTATATATATATATATATATATATGTATATATATATATATATATGCACACAATACACTATATGTTTTAGTCAGGCTGGCTTAGAACTTTCTATGAAGCCTAGGTTGACTCAGACTCATAGAAATCTACTTATTGCAACTTCTCTAGGACAAGGATTACAGGTTTTAGCTACCATGCCTAGCACTGGCTTAATTCCTGATTCAAAAATTAAATAGCTTTTGAATAATCATGGTAGGACTTTAAGTATAAAACATTAACCATAGTCATTTAAATTACTACCTTAAAATGCAGACTAAAGTGCAGATAAAGTGAAGGAAACACTTTTGAGAAAATAATTTTTAATAATCCCTTCATCAGAGACATTTTAATAAAATTGCAATCAGCTTTTACAATATTTTCTCTAGTTCTTTGTCATATGTGTGTATATATTGCATGTATGTGTGTATCAAATTACTTTAAACTATGTCAAAACAGAAATATGTTAAATTGAAATTTGCATAACTATTTGTTGTATTCTAGATACACAAAAGTAAATAACTGAAGTTGTGCATAACTGGAAGATCAACAATTGAAGGCAAGAATTGGCTGCATAGTGAGTTTCAGGTTTGTCTGGGCTACATACAGTCTTGTTCAAAAACAAAAACAGAGAGATAGACACAGATAGATAGATAGATAGATAGATAGATAGATAGATAGATAGATAGATATTCAAAAGCCTTGATTTGTACAGGAATTATCAAGAAGCTGAAATTTGGCACGTGATTTAGAAAACTGATTGAAGTTTGCAAATTCAGCAGGAGACAGGTGCTCTGTCTGTATTCAGTATACCTAGCTAGCACAGCCTTCATCTTTCTTTCTTCAACCATTCCGCTTCTTTTCAGAATAAAGAGAGAACAAAGGACTTGCATATTTTACTTTTCAGGGACAAAATTAATAAACCCACAAACATATCCATTGTATATTCATGTATTTAAAAATAGTGAACTAATGAAAATATCATTTGTTAATTAAGCATTTCTAACAAAACACAATGACAAGTTCTTCTCCTGGCACTGATTTAGGATGGATGCCAAGTGTACAATACCTGCTCACTGAGGATTTTAATGCATACATAATGCTCTCTGTCCGAAAAAAGTCTGACTGCAGAATGAGAACTATTGTAATATCCCGAAATGAAAATGAATGTCAGAAATAATGATAAAAGAGGGCTTCACATCCTGTGGGTCCAATTTTAGTGAGAGAGAATCCACCTTTCTAATAAATTCGTTATATTATTTATTTCACAGTATCACAGGGAAGGCCTTTGTGTCAAATAAATGGTAAAGATATGAGGATCTATTTTAGGACTCAGTAGAAAATAAAGGCTATGAGCAGGTAAGATGGCACAGCAGGCAAAGGCACTTGCCAGTGAGCCTAATGACCTGAGATAGATACTCAAAGCCCATATGGTGGAAAGAGAGTACAGAGCTTAGAACTTGTCCTCTGATGTTCATTTGTACTATGGCCTGAGTACACCCCAAATATACAAGAAATCTAAAAAAGAAAGAAATAAATGTTAAATGCATGTATTAATAAACATTTGGTTTACTTCTCTAAAATAAAGATCAGGAAAATCTGGAGCTATAGTTGTAGATCAGTAATAGAACACTTGCTTTAGGCAATGGGTGCATCAACATGACTACAAAGAAAGAAAGTTTTGGAGACAAGGGGAGAAAGAGGGAAATACAATGACCAGCTGCATCTCAGGATTCTAGTGTTGACTTTAAGGCAAATTTATAATTTCCTATATCCCATACCCTCCTATATATTCACAAGAGTCCTTTTGAACAGACTTCTGATAGTGTTAAAACATTCTTCAATCATCTTTTTGAATAAATGCTAAAATAGTTGGCTTTATAACAATGAGTAAAATTGATAGAAAGAATTTTGTTTTTCTTAGACTGGTGATTGTCTCTAGTGACAATATTTTAGTCATTCATATGATCTAATCTTGGAAATTTCTATTATCTGTTATCTCATATGTATATGTATTTTACTTTCAGTTTAATATTAATTACAATATTTTAACTAATAATTATTGTTCCTTAGTTCAAGAATAATATAATAAATATTAAATGTACATTACTATAGTAAAAATAACATAACAGCAGTAGGATACTGAGCATTGACCCTCAACTCCACCTTGATAGTATTCCTCTACATTTGCTGGTAAATACATCATTTATTTGAAAACACTGAGACCAGTTAATCTTGTTTCTCAAGTAACTGAAATTCAAATTTATTATGTATTGAACCCTTTGCTAGGTACTGGATATTTAGATGAATTGAAAATTAGTTTAGTTCTTGTAGTTCAATAGCATCAAAAGGGGAGAAATTCACATTATCAGAATAAACTGGATTAATCCTATGAGTACCTCCATCAAAGGCTCTTTGCAGGGCTCTGCATGTATGAAGTGGGGTTGAAGCTAATTTCACAGGATATGTTGAGTACTTGACTTCTCAGAAGGACTGAACATCATGTGATATCAAGAACTTGAAAGAACAATTTAAGAAAAAGAAGGCTTCTTCCCAGAACATATTATAAATCTATTAGATATACTGAAATAAAAGGTCTGTGGGTCAAGTAAGCCAAGGAGTTTATATCCAAGAACAATATTTATGGCTATGGATGCAATGAAATCTTTTGCTCCAGGAATTAATTCCCCCAATGTATAGTTGTCTGAATAATTGGTTTTCTGAATACATAAAAGGTTTCTTATTTCTCAAAAGCAATATTGGCCACTGCTCATTTGAAGACACCTGCTTTTTGTGGACTGTCTCTCACCATGTTTCTTTTTATAGTAGTGAGCTTGTGATGGTTGTCTTCTAGTAACAGTGGTATCAGGGAGACTGTGCCATTCTGCATCAAGTTAGGTTTCAGTTTCAACATTTTTTCATCAGAAAACTGTCCCCAAATCCTAAAATGGTCAATGTCTCAGTTGCAATGTCACTGTCAAGTTATTCTGGTTTAAAGCAAATGAGATTCTGCTATTTAAAACTTGATACATGCTATAGTTCAGACTCAGAAATATCCTCTATGTGTTCTAAACAATTATATTAGAACATTGCTTTCTCTAAATTTATATGTAATATAGAAGACAGAGTTTTATACATTGGTCCTGTGAGCCTCCTGTGAAATGATGGTTTCATAGGTATGAAAAAAATCATACTGTTTGATCATCAATAAAGACTCTTTAAGTGAAGAATAAAACCTTCTGATCAAGAATACAATTTCAAAAAAAATAATAGTATTTCTAGCCTAGGTAGAACTCTAACTTTCCTACTGGAGTGCATGCACTTTGGCTAAGAAGCCATCCCAAGGAAGGCAGCTCATCTTATCCATGCTAAATAGATGAGTGGGACAATTAGTCTTTTCATGGAATACTGTACTTTTTATCCTCAGAATTCTTATCCACTGTGCAGTCCCTACAAAGCACCACAAGTTATGCCTAAGTCTACAATTATTATGAGGCCTGACTCAGAAAGACAATTTTCATTTAATTGTTTTTCTAAATTTTTTTCTTGTCTCTTTCTTTCAGATGCTAGGCAGAATATAACTATTCTTTTTCTGATATTTTTTGGCTTCCTTACCTTTTCTCTAAAGCTCATCTTCCAGCTTTGTAACTGCTTGCCCCTCATCTGTCTGATTTCTGTGCCAGCTTAAATGGAATGGTTTTTCTCCCTTCTCTCCCCTGTTCTCCTCCAGGCAGCTGCTGAGATTTTCAACTTGTCCACCCTGGGGTTTTTCTTTTAAAGTCAAATAAAATTGTGCTTGAACTTACTGTGTCAATTTTAAAATTCTTTTATTAATGTTTTTAAGAACCCAAGAGCAACCCTGATTTCCTCTGTGTTATCACAAGCACTTTACTGATGACACTAGCATAAATAGTAAGGCTGTCACTATAAGAAGGGAAACTTCTGTCTCATTTACCATCTTTACCTTGATACCTCCAAAAAATAGGTATCCAAGCTAGTAAAATAACTACCCTGTTGCTTCTTCATATTAAAAACGGTGCAGGAATTGGGACAGGGTCTTCTCATTTCATATGAATCACCATGGATTGCCATATGAAGGGAAGGTTTGGTCAAAGCTCTCAATGAGGAGGGACTCTGAAGAGCTAAAGAAAAAATATTTCAAAATTTTCATTAGTGCATATATAAGTTTCATTAGTAGAGATTTCTAGATAGAACAGGTGATTTAAATGCTAGAAAAATGCTGGGTGTTGGTGATGCACGCCTTTAATCCCAGCATTTGGGAGGCAGAGGCTGGTGGATCTCTGTGTGTTCAAGGCCAGCCTGGTCTCCAGGGCGAGTGCCAGGATAGGCTCCAAAGCTATACAGAGAAATCCTGTCTGGAAAAACAAAAACAAACAAAAAAGTGAATATGACCACTAAGTCAAAATCTTACAAAATTCATTAAGATAACATTCTGAAGGTCATTTCTGAGATTCCTAGGACACAAAATATAGCCTCACATAGCAGAATAAATCAAAGATCTTTCTACATGGCTAAATAATAAAAATATCTGTTTACCACTAGTCATTCCTTAAATGAAGAATCAAAATAATAAGCCAGTTAAGATAATAAAACCAAACATCAGACATCATTTTTGAATACCAAACATCTTACACTTAATGCTATTTAACATTTTTTCTTCTGAGACAGAGTCTTCAAGCACAGGTCACATGGCCCTGGAACTTCAGTTCCTTCTGAGACCTAGAATTAAAAGGGTAAGCAATCACCCTGACTCTCCATACTATACTGCATTGAATTGCAGTTACTGGGGTCCAATGGGATGATTCATTTAATTTGAAGATAGGGAATTTTCAAAATAAGTTTTCTGAGGAAGCTGAAACCCAGAAAAATATTTGATATATTTTAACTCTTGGAGTAGAAAGGTTAAGATTTCAAATTTGGATGAATGACTCTTTTAATTTTAGTTCTTTCCTTTGGGAATCAGCTTCAGGTAGCAGTTTCTGGGCAATCCTCACAGTCTCTGTGAGGAACTGGTAGGTATGTTCTTTTGTCCCTTTGGATTTTAGGTTCTCACAGCAGTGTATACTACCAGAACCACAGTCAGGCCAAGGTCACCAAACTTGGTCCCCATTTCATTTGCATAGCACTGAAAAACACAGCAGTGTACTGAGTGTCATGTATCTAGACAACATTTGTAATTCAGAGTTCACATGGATTGGAAAGAACAATCCAGAGCCTGTGGAGAAACTGCCCCACCACCACCCCTGAGTCACATTCCAAACAAGATCTCCTAATGTACATAGACTGTATCAAAATGAAGAAAGTGGGTCCAAATCAAGCATCTCACCATAAAACTGCTGAGAATAAAAGTGTTTAAGAAGTCATCAGCAAAATTTGCTACCTAAGCAGTAACTGCCTGGCCTCTAAATGCCCAGAAACATGCTGGTTGGGGATGTTTTGTTACCAATTGATAAGCTTGATACATGTCACTATTTAATGAACTTGTAGTATAAGGAATAAACTTAGAAGTTAAAGCAAAGACAGCAAAGGTATTTGCTTTTGTGGAAATTGAATGAAATGGTGTTGGTATGTCAGTCTTAGTTCTATTTTTCTTTCCTTTAGCAGCGTTCCATGCTTGGATTTAATGAGAAAACCTATTTGCTAGCCTTTTCCACCTCTAAAAGGGAATTCAGAGGAGGGGAAATTCTGAATATGGATCTGTAGCAAGGACCTTAACCTTTCCATAGATTTGACTATAGTACAACATTGGGGTAAAGCACATGGGGTGTGTTTCATTTTTCCACTTTATTCCACTCTCATCATCTACCTATAAAGTTTTCACATTGCCTGGTAAATATTACCTCTTATCTAGCATTGAAAATACTGTATTAAAAACCTGCATTAAGGGGAATTACTTATTAATAGTAATATTAAAACTTTCTGTTGATCTTATCAACAAAATTGAAGTTAAACCTCTGACTTTGGGTATGCTTCATTATGTCTTTCCCTAAGGGAAGGCAATTTGACTTTCTTGATGTTACCTTCCCTTTCTCTCCTTTCAAAGCTATGATTAAGAACTAATTTACTTAGATCTGCCTGTGATTAGTTGAATGATTCTGCTTCTTGATGTAATTAATTTTCAGCATTTTAATTGATAGTACCTGTACAATATTTAATGCATTTTCAGTGCTAGAGTCGAGGTGCTGCTTATGGAGGCCATCAGATTTTCACCCAGGAAACAAAACACTAATTTTGTCTACAACAAATTTTGATAAATGTTTTTTCAAATGACTATTATAAAGGGGCAAATGTGGTATTGGGTGTGCTAATATATATCAGGGAATGAAGACTCAAAATTATTTCACAAAATAATATAGTAGCCATTGATTCAAGGATCAGACATCTCAGAGTAGCTGTTTAAAACACTGAATTTAGATGGAGGAAGGGAGGAATAGAGTGAGAGATAGAGAAAGGGAGAGATATAGGATTAAATAAAAAATTACTATATAAATGGTGAGTTTCAGACAGATTCACTGGTTGCTGGTGGGAAAGTGAATTAGTTCACTAAATATGGATATTCCCCAGAAAGCAAAAAATAGGAGTACCCAAAGGATCCAGCTCTATGAGTCTAACACGAAGGGCTTTAACTCACCATAGTGCTGAGGTACTGGCATATTGATGCCACTGCAGCACTGTTCACCAGAGTCAACTATAACATCAACCTCAGAGGTCACTTATGTAAACTACCATGTCATCTGCAAATAGTAAAAGTTTGACTTCTTTTTTTTCAATTTGTATCCATTTGATCTACTTTTGTTGTCTAATTGCTTTAGCTAGAACTTCAAGTACAATATTGAAGAGGTAAGTAGAGAGTGGAGAGCCTTCAGCTGATAAACCCCTTCAGCAAAGTGCCAGGATACAAGATTAACTAAAAAAAAAAATCAGTAGCCCTACTATATACAGATGATAAATGGGCTGAGAGAGAAATCAGAGAAAAATCAAACTTTAAAATTGCTACAAACAGCATAAAATACCATGGACTAACACTAAACAAACAAGTGAAAGACCTGTATCACCAGAATGTTGAGTCTTTAAAGAAGGAAACTAAAGAAGATACCAGAAAATGGAAAGATCTCCCATTTTCTTGGATAGGTAGGATCAACACAGGAAAAATGGCAATCTTGCCAAAAGCAATCTATAGATTCAATGTAATCACCCATCAAAATCCCAGTACAATTATTCACAGACCTTGAAAGAAAAATAATCAACTTTATATGGAAAACCAAAGACCCATGATAGCAAAAAATTACCCTTTACAATAAAGGAACTTCTGGAGTCAGGAACATCCCTGACTTCCATCGATATTATAGAGCTATAGTCCTGAAAACAGCTTGGTATTGGGACAAAATAGACAAGTAGACCAATGGAAATGAATTGAAAACCCTGGTATCAATCCACACACAAACGAACACCAGATTTTTTACAAAGAAGCTAAAATTATGCAATGGAAAAAGAAAGCATATTCAACAAATGGTGCTGGCAAACTGGTGCTGACATATAGAAGACTGCAGATATATCCATGTCTATCACCATGCACAAATTTAAGTCCAAATGGATCAGAGACCTCAACATAAATTCAGCCACACTGAACCT
This sequence comes from Cricetulus griseus, assembly GCF_003668045.3. Taxonomy (NCBI): domain Eukaryota; kingdom Metazoa; phylum Chordata; class Mammalia; order Rodentia; family Cricetidae; genus Cricetulus; species Cricetulus griseus. The sequence continues at coordinate 173,877,950 of NC_048596.1, forward strand.
TCTAGAAGAAAAGGTAGGTGGTACCCTCGAACAAATTGTTATAGCAGGTCACTTTCTGAACAAAACACCAGTAGCACAGACACTGAGATCGACAATTAATAAATGGGACCTCCTGAAACTGAGAAGCTTCTGTAAGGCAAATGACACAGTCAACAATACAAAACAGAAGCACACAGAATGGGAAAGAGTATTCACCAACTCCACATATTGACAGAGGGCTGATTTCCAAAATATACAAAGAACACAAGAACCTAGTCACCAAATCACCAACTAATCTAATTAAAAAGTGGGGTCCAGACCTAAATAGAGAAGTCTCAATGGAGTTATATAAAATGACTGAAAGACACATGCTTTCATGTGCTCAACATTCTTAGCCATTAGTGAAATGCAAATCAAAATAACTTTGAGATACCATCTTACTCCTGTCAGAATGGCTAAAATCAACTGACAGTTTATGCTGGAGAAGATGTGGAGAAGGGGTAACACTCCTCCACTGATAATGGGAATGCCAACTCATAAGTCACTTTGGAAAACAGTATTGCAGTTCCTAAGGAAAATGCGACTCAGTCTACCATAAGATCCAGCTATTCCACTCTAGGCATATACCCAAAAGATGCACATTCATACAACAAGGACATCTATTCAACCATGTTCATAGCAGCATTATTTTCAACACCAGGAAGCAACCTAGATGCCCATCAACTGAAGAATGGATAAAGAAAATGTGGTATATTTACATAATGGATTACTACTCAGCAGGAAATAAAAAATTGGAATCTTGAAATTCAAAGGCAAATGGATGGAACTGGAAGAAACCATCCTGAGTGAGGTAACCAAGTCACAAAAAGACAAAAATGATATGTACTAACTTATATATGGATTTTATACATAGAATAAAGGATTACCACCCTACAATCCACACCACCAGAGAAGGTAGGAAATAAGGAGGACCCTAACAGTGACATACATGGTCCCCAGAGAAGGATAAAGGGACATCTCCTGAACTAATTGGAAGCATGGGGGAGGGGATAGGGAGCTAGAATAAAGAGATCAGGAGAAGAGGGAAAAGGAGGACATGAGAGAACAGGAAGATTTCATCAGGGGAAGAATATAGGAGAGCAGAATAGAGATACCATAGTAGAGGGAGCTATTATAGGTTTAAAGAGAATGCTGGTACTAGGGAAATATCCAGAGATTTACAAGGTTGACCCAAACAGACAGTCTAAAAAATAGTCGAGAGACTACCTTAAATGCCCTTCTCCAACAATTAGATTGAGGACTACCTTATATACCATCCCAGAGCCTTCATCCAGTAGGAAATGGAAACAGAAGCAAATACCCACAGCTAAACACTGAGCTGAACTCTGGAATACAGTTGCAGAGAGGGAGGAGTGATATGCAAAGGGGTCACGACCAGGCTGGAGAAACCAACAGAAACAGCTGACCCGAACAAGGTGGAGCTCATGGATGCCAGGCTGATAGCTGGGAAACCAGCATAGTACTGTTCCAGACCCCCTGAATGAGGATATCAGTTTGGAGGTCTGGGCAATCAATCTATGGGGCCTTTGGTAGTGGATCAGTATTTTTCTCTAGTACACAAATGAACTTCTGGTGGCCACTCCAAACAGAGGGATACTCTCTCAACCTAGACACAAGGGAGAGGCCCTGCTCCAAATGACATGAGAGACTTTGATGATGTCCCATGGAAGGCTTCCCCCTTTCTTGTTAGAAGAAATGGGTTGGGATGTGGGGACAGGGGAGGTGGAGAAGGAGATGTAACTGGGATTGAAATGTAAAAGAAGCTTGTTTCTAATTTAAAATTGATCTAAATTTTATTATAAAAATAAAAAAATAAAAAACGAATCAACCTTAGAATACATCAAATGATTTGTGAATAAGGCAGGTTCTGTCTGTCTACCTATCTGTCTGTCTTTCTGTCTTTCTGTCTGTCTGTCTGTCTGTCTGTCTGTCTGTCTGTCTATCTATCATTTCTCTGTCTCTGTCTCCCTCTCTCTCCCTCTCTCTCTCTCATATATATATTCATATATATATATATATATATATATATATATATATATATATGAATAACTGGGAGTAATTAACAAACATTAAGTTTTAAAGACAAATACTTAATTTTTCTCTCTTTTAGTCTTATAAAGCCTATCTATGGGTCCTTTGCTGTTAAGTCAGTGATAACATTTTTGTGTGTTTGTGTATGTGTATGTGTGTGTGTGAAATAATTTGACTCATCTTTCACTCGTATTAATCTTAGATTTTCTATAGCAGTGTAGTAATGTAAGATCTCTCTCTCTCTCTCTCTCTCCTCTCTCTCTCTCTCATACACATGAAAATAGAATTGAGATTTTTGTGGCGATAGGCAGGTAGCAGGAGGAACAGTATTACAAAAGATGATACAAGATAAAAATGATAAATATGTTAAAAGTATAATATACTTTATAAAACTGCCTATATGGCATTCATTGCTGTGTATAATGAATATTTAAAAATAAAATTTAAAATCCCAATCTTCTTTTAAACTTTCCATATATACTAAAATTTCCATAAGTTTTTAAAATATGAAATGAAATATCTTAGGATTTCTATTGCTATGAAGAGACATCATGGCCACAGCAACTCTTATGAAGGAAAACTTTTAATTGGGTGCCTTACAGGTCCAAGGTGCAGTTCATTATTGTCATGGTGGGACATGGTAAGGGGGAAGGTAGACATGGTGCAGGAGAGGTAGCTGAGAATTCAACATCTTGCATAGGCAACAGGAAATGAACTGAGTTGGTAGGCATATAAGGACATTGTTTTTTTTTTAACTTGATATATCTGAATTTTGTTCCATTTATTGGTAGTTAATGTCTTTTAGATGTTCATACTTTCGTTAAGAATTTTATGATAGAGGTAAAATCAACCCACACAAAATTCAAATGTACATCTAAATACACTATCATTACACCAAGTCAGTCTTTGCAATTCTTGGTCCCTCATTCTCTTCTCCTGAGTAAAGAGGATTGTGCACCTGGGCAGCACAGAATTGTGTTGAATATCATACTATATACTTCTGCTATTTACAATAATAATCACCTACCCTCATGTACTCAACATTTCACATGAGGATGTTCTATAACCTGATGCTATATATTTAAAATATTGTTTAATTATTCATTTTTTGGCTCAATGCATTGCAACTGAAACACATCAGGGAAAATCAGTGCAATTTAAATGCCAAACTCACGCCATGTAATAGGTGCCACATCTAGGAAGCAGCAGTCTCAGTGACATTTCTGTGTCAGTTCTGAATTCTCAATCCTTTTACAACATAACTATATGGGTGATTTTCTTGGACATAGAAAATGCTTCCCTTAAAAATTCAGGCAATGAAATAAAATTTCTGGCATAGATGAAGTAGTATGTCTAATGCCCTCACCATTACAATATTGGCAATAGATACTTGCTGAGGAAGAGAGATTATTCTTTGTTGAGAATGTGGTACTGGAAGGTTTCCTTGATCCAGGTCATGGCTCACATCCACAAACACATAGTCAGTACAGACTACAATTAGTTTCTTATAAAAAAAGACTTGAAATTAGGATGAAGACATGTTGAGAGGGATATGTTCCGAGCTGAAGGGAAGAATTGGCGTTGGGGGTAGATACGGTGTATCATAGATGTATGAATTTCTTGAGAATAAATATAAATTTCAAAATTCAACAGTGATAACCACCCTAATTACTGGTGGTAGTAATGATGATAGTACTGGTAATTAATGAGTCAGAGGACAACTTTGTAGGAATTTTTTATTTTTGTCTTAGTATTTGAGGTACGCATCAGTGAACAAAGGGAGCTTCCGTAGGCTACAAACTCCAAATTATCTTTATCTCAGATAAATGGCAGGAATGAGAGAAATTCTAGTCTACAAGTGCTGGGTAATGGGTAGCTTCTGGTTCTTTCTCAGGCAGGAAAAGACATTATTATCTTTGCTGTTAGGAACCATCATTTTAATTATTTTGAAAGACATGTTGCTTTCATGATGTGTGCAAATGTTTGGTTGAAGCATCTAATCACCCATGCTTCATGCTGACCCTTCTCCTTTCAATATACTTGAAAAATGTGTTGCCTTATTTACCTTTATCTATTAAGAATTGATGTATAATATTTACCCACATTTAGCAAATATAGTATGATTATTTTGTACATGTGTACAAAATGTAGTGCTCAAAGTCAGAGGAATCCTTATTTTCATGTCTTCAAGCATTTTTCATTTTATTTTGAAGTTAAGACTTTTCATTAGTGTGTATTAATCATACAAAATAATGGGCTAAGTTGTGATGCTTTCTTTCATACACACAATATACTTAGGATTGGATTGTATTTATATTGAGAAACCCCGTGGTTTCCTATTTATTTTAAAGTGCATCTTTAACTGCTTTCTGCTCCTGCTCCACTGAGAGCAGGAGAGCACAGAATGCTCCTGATGGGATGCTTTGTGATGAGATTGAGAATGGGGGCTTCCAATGTCCTCAATTTTAATGTAAAAACTCTCTTTTTAGGGATTAAAAACTAATTCATAAACTGTTTCCCTCTTTTCTCTACAGTCTGTTTTCAACATTTTATCTACAACTTTTCCAACACTGTGTTAATATTTCCTACTTAGTGTGAACATTATAGAATATGCCTAAGGCTGCATGTATATTGACTGTGACACAGCAACAAGACCTTATTAAAGTTTAAACTGAGACAACACCTGGCAACTCATACGCCCTTCTTCCTAACCAGCAATGTCAAGGTCGTGTCACAGAAATTGTTTATGCTGTTTTAAATCTATGTACATCTGATTCTAAATTCACATTTTTTTAGTCAAATCAAAACTTTGTCCTTAGTAATGAAGCTTTTCCCCCCATGTTTTCATGAGGACTAAATAAGATATCAAGTGACAAGCCAACAGTCTAGAGTCTACCACAAAGAAATACTCAATAAATTTTAATTTGTCTGAAGAAATACTCTAGGTGCCCCTTATGTAATCTTGTGTCCTTACATATTAAAATTATCAAACACCAATCATTATAGGTCCTTGGTGGTTAGTGGCCTTTCAATAATAGTTCTTCATGCTCTTTCAAGACCTTTACAATAAAATTGCAACTTAATCCTTTTGTCTCAGCTTGCTAATATCTGAACCTATCTATGGATCTGAATTATGAAATAACTAAAATTTTCAGTGGACTTTATTTTCATGGTATTGTCTATTTTCTAGTTAGAGTGATTCTTCCAGGTTTTGTTTTTAAAAGTCTTGTAGAAACCTAGTCCTCAATTCCACTTTCAAAATCCAAATTCATTCCAGTTAACATTTAGAAAAAGCTTACACACACACACACACACACACACACACACACACACACATATATATATATATCACATTTTGTGCATATGAGCATATAAGACTATATATGCACAGTCCAAAATTTCTACTAACATAATCTAATTTGAACATAATTTCACTTTAATTAATGTACATTTTTATCTCTAGAATACACATGTCAATGTTTCCTAAATATAGCATTTTGTTTGCATTTTTCATGTCTAGACAAAAGTCAGTTTTTTAAATTTATATTACGATTAGTTAAAGATTAAGTAAATGGGCATGGTGGGTTTACAGTCTACAAAAAATTCAGGCAGAACAAATATATTGCTCTTCTGTTCATAATGTCATCCAGATTTCCTTTATTAAACTAGTTTATGTACCTGAAGCATGAATACAGCATTAAAATAGCAGAGTTCCTTGATTTCTTTTTCCAGTGCTTACTAAATATATATTCCTGAAATTCCAGATTTGAAGATACATTTGCACTCAGAATGTTGGAATTTGAAATGTCTTTCAGAGTCATATTACTACATTTTTTTCAGCTTATATGAGTGATCCCGAGCTTTAGAAAAAAATAAGGATAATTAAAAGAATAGTCAGCTTACAGGGTAAGACAAGTCAGTTAAGGGTACTGAGTGATCTTCAAGAGGACCCAAGTACAATACCCAGCATACACATGACAGCCCATAGCTTTCTAAAACTCCAGTTCAGGGGATCCAACACCCTCATACAGACCTATATGCAGGCAAAACACCAATGCACATAAAGAAAAGTAAATAAAGGCTTCGTGGTGGCAACCAGATGGAGATTGGGGAGAAGATACAGAGTCAGCCTTTCATTCCTGAGGAGCCAGCTCATGAGGTTGCTAGCCTGAGCCCAATGTCAGACTTCTGGACTCACTCAAAAGTTCGTGTCCCCTCATGCCCAGCATTGTGCTGGCAAGAAAACACTATTCCATGGAGGATGTCTTATGAACAGACAGGGACCACAGAAAGCTCTGAGGTTGAGATAAAGGCCTATGCATGGTAGAAGAACAGGAGGCAGGGGTAGAAATGGTCTTTATATGGAAAAGCATCACCTTTGAGCTGACTCTCCATGACTCAGGAAGAGGACGTCATCATTTATTGATTCAGCCACCCCATTTTTGTAAACATCTGCTTTAGTCCAGGCAGTGGATTCTATGGCAGTGAATGAACCAGGATAAAAATTTCTGTTTTTATATACTTTACATTCTAGCAGAGGAAAGAAAGACAATAACAAATTTAATCAAAAATAAGCATTAGATAATCCTAAAGAGGGAAGACACAGCAGCTCAAAAATTGAAACATTTGTGCTGGGATGTTTTGTTATGGAGGTTTTTCACTGAGAAATAAAGATCTGGACAGAAGAAACAGTCCTGCAGAGAACCATGGAGTCCTCTCTATCTAGGGACCTAGTCTGCAGTCTAGGTAGCACAGACGTTCAAAGCCTCTGGCAGGTGTGTGACTTGAAAATAGCTCAAATAGGAGAGCAATGTGGTTGGAGCAGTGATCAAAAGAAGAAAGGAAAGCAAATGAGGTCATCAGACAGCTGGAATATTTAGAAACCTACAGGCCATTTTAAAACTGTAGTTTTCACTCAGAGTAATAGAAGGCCCTTGGAGAATGAGCCTAGGAGCAGTGGGTGGTCACAGATGTGCATTTGGTACTCCTTGACCAAAGTATCCCTGGTTGTCGTGGAATTCATTATGTAGTTCAGGCTGGCCTTGAACTCTCAGACATCTACCTTCCTCTGCCTCCTGAGCACTGGGATAGAGGTGTGAACCGTAATACCTGGTTTGATTAAGGCCATTAAATTACAAAACATAGGGCTCTGGTGGAAGTTTTGTTTTTCTTTGTTGGGTTTGTGTTTTATTACATGAATTTGTGTGAGAGGTGCATGGGAGAACACACATTGCTACAGTATGTGTGGAAGACATTTCTACCCTTTTACTTTTGGTACTGGGAAAAAGAAATAAATAAGTAAAATAAAAGCCAGGTAATGGTGGCACTGGGCTGTTACAAAAAGAAACCCTGTCTTGAAAAACTAAATTAAAAATAAATAAGTAAATAAATAAATTAAAAATAAAATGGAGTTATATCTTTACAGGGATACTAATTTGCCTTTTCATATGAATTGGATGGTAGGAGAAAGTAGTCTTATTTCATAGTTTCTAGCTTTTTGAAGAACCTTAACTATTTCTGTACCACAGTAATGTTAAGTAAAAAAATGAATGAATAAATAAATAAAATAACTAAGCCTTCTGTATTAGTTACTTCTCTCATTATGGTGGCATAGAAGCCAACCCAAAAAATTTAAGGAAAGAAGGAGATAGGGCTATTTTGCTCATAGTTTGAAAGTGCAGTCTATTACAGCAGGAAAGCCATCACTGCATTATCAAGGGGCAGTGTAAACACTCACCACTTTCTTCTTTTGTAGAACTCAACTCAAACCTCCAAATGATGTTGTCCTCTTTTAGGGTGGCTCTTCCCACAGTCTAGATCCTATCAAGCTGATAGGCAACATTTAGCACCACATCATCAAAAACTATCACTAAAGAAAGCAAAGAAACAACAGTAAGTAACACATATTATTGCCTTGAAATACTAAGTCACAGAACATAAAAAATAAACCACTTTAGGGGTAGAAACGATGCTACATTGCTTGGTATTGAATTCCAACTTCTTGGGTTAGTAGGTGTAAGCTGTGCTTAACCAGGTTGCTCATTATCTATGCTAAGGAGTGGTTACCTCTAAGATTCAGTGATGAAATAGGATGATCATTCCTCAGCATTCTTAATTGCTTACACATGAAGATGTTGTACACATTGAACAGTCATGAGAAGATCCAGGCAACCAGGCATGTTGCATGAATAAATGTATGAAAACAATAGCCTAAATAATTAATGTGGTGCTGCTGGTAGGTACTTCAAGCCATGGCAACTTCCACACATCTCTGTCTGAAAGAATCATAAGGAAATGCTTTTGCATTTAGTTGATAGTGTGTGGATAGTGCATCAATTCTTAAGTAGTGACTTCACTTTGAGATAGTAGCACCTTCAAACTCAGCTTTATCTTGCTGTCAATGATTCATATACCTGATGGTGGATACTAGTGGGTTCTAGCTGACAGAGTCTGACCATCACACATTTTGGTAACCAGGTATCCTTTTATTTTTTCCCTTTTTAAATTGGAAACAAACTTGTTTTACATGTCAATCCAAGTTATCTCGCCTTCCCCTCCTCCTCTGTCCCTCACTGGCCCCCTATTTCATCCCCTTTCTTCTCCCAAGGGAGAGTGAGGCCCCCCATGTGGAACCTTTAAGTCTGTCATAACATTTAGAGCAGGGCCTAGGAACTCCCTCATGTGTTTAGGCTGGGAGAGTATCCCTCTCTGTGGAATGGGATCCCATTCTCCAATCATATACTAGGGAAAAATACTGATCCACTACCAGTGGCCACATAGATTGTCCAAGCCTTCTAAATGACACCTATGCTCAGAGTGTCTGGATCGGTACTATGCTGGTTTCCCAGCTATCAGTCTAGGGTCCATGAGCTCACCCTTGTTCAAGTCAGCTGTTTCTGTGGGTTTCTCCAGTCTGGTCTTGACCCCTTTGCTCATCATTCCTCCTTTTCTGCAACTGGATTCCTGGAGTTCGACTCAGTGTTAAGCTGTGGGTGTCTGCTTCTGCTTCCATCAACTTGATGAAGATTCTAGGATGGCATAAAAGGTAGTCATCAATCTCAATATCAGGGAAGGGCATTTATGTAGCCTCTCCTCTAATGCTTAGATTGTTAGGTGGGTTCATCCTTGTAGATCTCTAGACAATTCCCTAGAGCCAGCTTTCTCTTTAAACTTATAATGGCTCCCTCAATTATCTTCTCTCTTTTATGCTCTCCTCTATGCATCCCCATACTCAACTTCCTGCTCCCTCATGTTCTCCTCTCCCCTCCTCTTCTTCTCTTTCTCCTAACTCCCTCTCCCCTTCCCTATGCTACCAATTAACTCAGGAGATCTTGTCCCTTTCCCCTTCTCCAGGGACCATATATGTCTCTCTGAGGGTACTCCTTGTTTCCTAGCTTCTATGGTGGTGTGGATTGTAGGCTGGTAATCCTTTGCTCTATGTCTAAAATCCATATATAAGTGAGTACAGTCTTTTTGTGACTGGATTACCTAACTCAGGATGGTTTTTTCTAGTTCCATCCACTTGCCTGTGATTTTCAAGATTCCCTTTTTGTTTGTTTGTTTGTTTTTTCTGCTGAGTAGTACTCCATTGTGTACATGTACCACATTTTTTTCCATTCTTCAATTGAGCTACATCTATGTTGTTTCCAGGTTCTGGCTATTAAAATTAGCTCTGCGATGAACATAGCTGAACAGATATCTTTGATCTATGAATGTGCATGCCTAAGAGTGCAATTACTGGATCTTGTGGTAGATTGATTCCCATTTTCCTGAGAAACCACCATACTGATATACTGATTTTCAAAGTGGCTATATATGAGTTTATACTCCCTCAAGCAGTGGAGGACTGTTCCCCTTTTTCAACATCCTCTCCAGCATAAACTGCAATTGGTGTTTTTGATTTTAGCCATTCTGACAGGAGCAAGATGGTGTCTCAGAGTGTTTTGATTTGCATTTCCCTGATTGCTAAGGATGTTGAGCACTTTCTTACGTGTCTTTCATTCATTTTAGATTCCTCTATTCAGAATTCTCTATTTAGGTCTATACCCCACTTTTTAATTGTGTTATTTGGTGTTTTGGTGACTAGTTTCTTGAGTTCTTTCTATGTTTTGGAAATCAGGCCTCTGCCAGATGTGGGTTGGTGAATATATTTTCCCATTCTGTGGGCTGCTGTTTTGTCTTGTTAACTGTGTCCCAGGTATTGTTTTTAAAATATTTAATATCCAGAGAAATTATGTCTACAGCATTTCAAACAGTTAGAGAACAGCAGTCTTGAGCATTTCATATGGTAAAGTTTCCCTTTCCTTCTCTGCTCTAGCACTAAGTCACAACCACCCTCCTTCAATTCCTATACAAAATTGAAGGCAGTTTTCAAATCAACTCTAGATTTAACTAATCACAGTTCTATGCAGTTAATCTTAGCTAGCAATTTATCACTGTGCAGAAATCCATTCAATTATGTCAGTCTAATATTATGTTTTGACAATCCTTTTGTTTGACTATTAACATTGCTGGCAAATTCCTTAATAATTAGGAACAGAATTGATTAATAAGACTTAAGTCTTAAAAATTGGATCTTACCACTTTAGGTTGACATTTATTAAAGTTTTGTCTTTTCTTAGGCTGGTAGTTTTAATGGTATAATCTAATTGATTTGCACCTACCATCCCCTTTGATTCACTCATATGAACTCTATTTGTACACATTGGGTAGTCTATGCTATGTGTTCAAGGGGAATCCAAGCTGTCCCCAAATCTGCACTTTATTGTTATATATTATTAAGTGGTTCCACATTATAGACACAGAGAATGACATGGGATTCAAATTAAAACAAGTTTAAATAGTATGCAAAGCTTTTCCTAGCATGCTGGCTTCTACATTAAATACATGAATTAATGCATATTGTCATTCAGGCACAGGAGCCTCTGTTTTCTAGGTCCTAACTATAGTGCTTACTTAAAAGCATAATTAAGTTTAAGTAACATATTAGGTAAATTTCATAATTGTATCACTGCTCATCATATGTTTACTATCAGAAAACAAAACTGGTTTATGTCCTGCTTGTCCTTTAGCTATGACTAATATTCATCAGATAATCTGAAGTTGTGTTCAAAGTATAAAATGAATACATTTGAAGTTTAAATTATAAAACCATTCATCTGTTCACTCACTTATTCTGTTCCTTGATGGATTCTGCTAGTCCTTAGATGGCTTTACATTTTTATTACATTTACTTACTTATTTGCTTGTGTGTGTGTGTGTGTGTGTGTGTGTGTGTGTGTGTGTGTGTGTATGCACTATGGTATGCATAAGAAACTCAGAGGAAGACAAGTGAGAGTTTATTTTCTCCCTCTTCCATGTGGAATTTGGCTTGGTAGCAAGCCTGTTTACCCACTGAGTCACCTTGCCACCCACTCTTAACTGTCCATTATTAATTGGTTATTATTATTATTATTATTATTATTATTATTATTATATTGTGCAAACATTTTCCATTTTTCCCTTGCTAGTAGTACATTGCATTTCCCTTTTCTCCTTTTGATTACAAATAAATTATTTTCTCAAACAATATATATAGTTTCCTCTCCTTTTGCTCTTCCCAGTTTCTCCCCACCTTCACTACCATCTAGATCCACTCACTTTCTGTCTCATTTGAAAACAACAGGGTTCGAAGAGATAATAACAAAAGAGAATATAATCAGATAAAACAAAAACCATCATAATGAACTTGGACAAGGTAATCCAACAGGAAAAGAGCCCAAGACAATGCACTATCCTGAAAAAATATAATATATATTATAGCATATAAAATATTATATACATATATATTTCCTGATGAAGACCCATGTCAGCATGTGTTTGATGCTTTAGTCTCTGTGAGTTCATATGGCCTTTTCTTCCTGGTGTCCTCCAACCCCTTCTAGCTCTTAAACTCTTTCTACCTCCTCTTCCTTGAGGAGGGATTTAATGGAGATATCCCACTTATACCTGTGTGTTTCTAGGTCTCTCACTCTCCAAGATGTTTGGCTCTAGGTCTCTGTGTTTGTTCCCATCTGCTACATGAGAAAGCTTTTCTGATTGACTGAATAAGGCACTGAACCATGAGTAGAGCAGACTGTCATTAGGAGTCATTTTATTGTTACACACACACACACACACACGCACACACACACACACACACACACTCCAGTCATATTTGGTTTTATTTATCCTAGGTCTCTGAGCTATTTTTTTCTTGTTCTTGGTCACCCAAAAAGTATCAGTCAGGGATGATGTCTTGGGTTTCTATTGTTGTGAAGAGACACCATGACCACAACAACTCATATAAAGAAAACATTTAATTGGAGTGGCTTGCTTACAGTTTCAGAGATTCAGTCCATTGTCATATTGACAGTGATCATGGTGGACTATAAGCAGACATAGTGATTGAGCTGGTAGTGCAACACCTTGAAGGCAAGAGGAAGTTTATTGACACACTAGGTGCTAACCTGAGCATAGGAAACCTAAAAGCCTACCCTCACAATGACACTTCCTTCAACAAGGTCATACATACCCTCTACAACAAAGCCTCACTTTGATCAGAATTATGTCATTCCTCCTAATAGTGCCACTCCCTATTAGACTATGGGTCCAATTACATTTAAATTACCACATTTGGATTCCATCTCATGGACTGGGCCTTAAATCAAATCAGATATTTGTTGGTTATTCCCAAGCTTTGTGCCATCTTTTATCAATCAGTTTTGTAAATTTTCACTTCTCAATGTGGATCCTGATTAGCATAAGCCCATCAAATGGCTGACAACCTGTTCACAGAAACAAGCTTAGTGTGAACTTGAAACTGCTGTCCACAATAATGATGTAAGAGATGTGCTCAAAGTTATGGCAAATCCCATCCCATGCAGAGCCACAGAGCAGACCTCCTTTAGTTGTACAAGGAGAAATGTCAAGCAAAGGATGACAACTCCTGTGTTGATAGTGGTTGTTGAAAGATGTTAGACTTTAACCTTTACATGTTATAAATACTGATGTAGTAATGTATGAGCAACCATCCTAAACCTCTGCAGCATAGTAAACCTCATTACTTGGGCATCAGTTGCTCATTGGGGCAGCTTTCTGGTTTTTCATTTGACTTTGTCAGTATTCAGTTTTTGTTGTGAGTTACATAAGATGACCTTAATTATAATGATAGGAGTGTCTCCCTCTGGCATCCTGTCTTTCCTATTCATCCTGCAACCAGTGGCCCACCTTACACTTTCATTTTAAAGATGGTACAGAAAGAATGAACAAGTCCAGTGCTGTTTTCAATGTTCCTTTTGTGTGCAGCTTGCTAAGATTCACTTGTTCCAAAGCAAACAGTAAGATCGGAGCAAGAGACCAAAGCAAACAGTAAGAGTCACAAAGGGAGAGACCAAAAAGTTAGTTGTCAAAGGTGATAAGACAAGAAAGCTCTGAGGAAATAGCACCATTGTCAGGTACAATATATAATGGACTTCACTTTCACAAAGGCCATATTACAAACACAAACAGAAATTCTATACCTACAATAATTTCAAATTACTTCTAAAAATCTGTCCATCAAAAATGTTCTGGTTGATTTTCTAATTTCTGTTTCTTCTTTTGTGCTCCTGGGTTTGTTCATGTTACCTATGCCACATGAACAGTATACAGCTCTTGAACACTTCTCAGAATAAAGTATGGAGAGAGAATGGTAGTTGAAGATTATGCTGTTTAGTAAGTTAGGCATTGTAGGTTCTCCTCCAAGATCCATATCTTCACTATCCCTGGGTAATTGGCTAGGTTTCCAGTACCAGGCATGATTTACACCTTTTTGACAAAGTTTTCAGTCACTAAAAATTTATTGGCTGCTAACAAGGAATATGTGCCACTACTGCACCCTTAGGACTGTCATGTGGTATGAACATACCATTTTGTCAGTTGGAGATTTTACTTAGTTCAGTCTCTAATCCCTTGCAGGGTACTAATAACCAAAACATCTTAGACTCCTATTACATTTGGTAGATCATATTTGATAACATATTTGGGATTCAGGGGCCAGTATGGGGCTTAATATAGTACAAGGAAATATAGTTGCACTTTTGTTTTGAATTATTTCTCTTGATAGAGACAGAAAACATGTAGGTTAGTCTTTCTAGGGAGCATGCCAACCTCAGGCCTAGAAAGAACTTAGATTCATGTGAAAAATCTGTTCCACTTTATTCCACTTTGGAAAAAGTCTCTACAATAGAATTATGAACCTTTCTATTTACATACCCAATTCTGCTAATTGGTTATTATACACATATATTTTTGATTTGTGCATGTCAGTGTATGATGTGAAGCAATTTTCATTCTAGAATCCTCCAAGACAGTGTATAGAGGCAGGTAGATAAAAGGTAGTTTCACTCTCTTCCATTTAGGAGATGTATCTTTCCCATCTGCTTTTTTTGATTTTTTTGTTTCCTGATAGGAGTCCATGTGTCCTGCAGACACAGGTCTATACAGAGATTCTAGTAAGATGAACTTTGCACTAAGATTTCCCGGTGAGGATGAGTTATTCCCTTCCTGTCAAGGTCATCCTTCCAGCTCCAGGTGCTAATTTGTGCTGCTCTTGATCCACTCATATTATTAGTAGTGGAGTCCTTGGTAAGTGTTCTATTGAAATATTACTAATGTATGAACTGTAACATTAAATTTCATCTCTAATCAATCAAATGGCATATATATGCAGTAGATGCTTGGCTAGTAAAAAGATTAATTGCCATGTGCAATGAAAACTAACTCTCTATAAGGTGAAATATTGCATGTCTCCCACAGAAGGATGGAAACATGAACACTGTTTTAAGCTAATGACTAGTTCTGCCATTCAACCATATGGATTGCCTTAAAGACAAACTGCAAAGAAGATTAAAGGCATGTAAAATCAACTCTCTATTAAAGCAGTTAGGGCTTTTCTCCAGATTCTACTGGAAAATTATGCAATCTGTTGCAAAACCAGGCACTTGTTTCCCAGATGGTCCAAGAATCTATCTAAGCAAACATTTCTTCTATGTCTGTGTAACAAACCAAGCATATTTTTTATTTTCTCTGCTTGATTATGCATTTGAAGACATTTACAGGGAAAGGACCTTGTAGAGTTTTGGATTTGCATTGTAAAATTTCTCAATATTATGGTAATACACACTTCTGAGAGCCAACCTGATGTTATGAAATAAAAGATTATGTGTTTTCTGAGATGTACTTTTGATTTATTTGGCTGGCATAATTTTTGTTTTCTTAGAACAGTATTGTTTGTGCTTTAGATAAAAAAATGGTCAAAGTCTCTCAGATCATTAATAATCGCTTGTTAATGAATGTGGAATCATTGCTTTTTCGGAGGTACATTCACTATGAAATATATTACTGGTAACATGGTAACACACTACATGAATTTAATCATTATTGGAGGAATCATTGACAGAAATATCATAGATAAGTGGAAGGGAATTTTTTTTTTTACGTTTTACAACTGTGCCATATGTATGGCAAAGGAGATCACTAGTGTAAGGGTTTAGGCATGAAGATCAGGTTGTGTTTTCTTTAGTGTGTTCTCTACCAGTTTTCCAGCATCTTTTTTAGTTGCTTAATGCCAAGAAATTACTTTTGTTCCTCTTTGGCTTAACCAAATTCAGAAAGATATATTCAATTACTTGGAAATTTGGAAATTAACCAAGTCGATATTTCTTTCTAAGGCACCAATGATGTACCTATCCCAAAGTCATCCCACAGGGTCTGGCAACAAATATCTTGTTTACATGGAATATATATATATATATATATATATATTATATATATATATATGCATATATATATATATATTCTTAGAATTTCTTTATGAAATTTTATTTAAATAATATTTTATTTATTTTACTTACCAACTGCAGTTTCCCCTCACTCTCCTCTCCTCCCAGTTCCCCCACTTGCTTCCCATCTACCACCCCTTCAACTCCTCCTCATCTCCTTTCAGAAAGTGGTAGGCCTCCCATGGGCTTGAACAAAGCATGGCACATCAATGTTGACACAGGACCAAGCTCCTCCCCTTGCCTCTTTCTCCCTTTCTCTTCCGGTCCATCCTGCATCCAATTTGCCTCCCACACCCAAACTGCCCAACCAACTCCCTCAAGTTCCCAAACCTCCGTCCTCTCCCCCATGTCCAATTTAAATTAGAAACAAGCTTCTAACAAACTGAATGAGGATGTCAGTTTGGAGGTTTGAACAATCTATGGGGCCACTGATAGTGCATCAGTATTTACCCCTAATACACCAATGGACTTTCAAAGCCCTCTCCACATAAAGGGATACTCTCTCAGTCTAGACACACTGGGGAGGTTCTACACCCGGCTCCAAATGATATGACAGACTTTAAAGATCCCCCATGGAAGACCTTCCCCACCATGGGGAGCAGAAAGGGTTTGGGACAGGGGGTGGGGGGGCAGGGGAAGAGTGGAGGGAGAAGGAGCAAGTTAAAGAATCTTGTTTCTAATTTATATAAAATTAGACAAAAGAAAGAAAACATAATATTTAAGAATGATGGAATTATTGGACTGGACAGGGAGGAATAGAAACTCTGTCATCAAATGGCTCCCAACTTTTAGCAACTATATCCAGATAAATCCTAAGAGAACTTGGTAATTGATTCTAAACACAAATGAACAGAGGCAAGCAGGGCTTCTTGGTAGCAGCATTTTCTTGGGTGGACTCTATTTTCTAGAGGCAAGCAGAGGCTTGAGGTTGCTTTAAGAGAGTCTTCCTGACTCAGCATTTATGGGAAAGGACCTCAAGGCTCTTTTAAGAGGTCCTGCTGCCAACAATTAGATGGTGTTTATGAGCAGCCACAGCATGCTTCTTCATGGTGACATGGATCTAGAAACCTTGAAGACTCTTGGCAATAAGCATGGTTGCCACCAATATCTTTGCCGTAAATGTAGACCCTCAGGAAGCCAAGGCATAGGACACTTTAATCTTAGCCATGATGTTTATCCGATTAAAGACTCATGCGTTCAGAAAAAAATAGAGATATACAGTAAAGATATATTGAGAGGAATAAAACCTCTAAATGTTGTATAGTGTGTTTAAAAATATACATAGGTTTGGGAGAGAAAAGAAAAAGGATAGAGAAAGTCCTTTAAAAAGAAATAGGGTAACTGGGTATGGTGGCATATGCCTTTAACCCTAGCACTCATGCAAAGGCAGAGAGGCAGAGAGGCAGAGAGGCAGAGAGGCAGAGAGGCAGAGAGGCAGAGAGGCAGAGAGGCAGAGAGGCAGAGAGGCAGAGAGGCAGAGGCACAGAGGCAGATCTCTGTTATTTCAAGGCCAGACTGACATGGAGAGTAAATTCAAGGACAACCAAAGTTACACAGAGGAACCATGCCTTAAAAAGAAAACAAAATAGAATAATAAAAGTAAAAGAGCCACATAAAGATGGAAAATACAGAGAGAGTCTGAGTACTGTATGCTATTATGTTGTTTTGAATGTTTGACTTCTGAGGAAGGAACAATGGCTACTAACAGACATTTTATTATAAATGTTGATGGATTAATCCAACCTATATATTTTGAAAATGCCTTAAGTGTAAGGACATGTTACTTTGGAAAAGAGGTACTGACTTTGTTTCCATAGAAGATGAAAAGCTGAATCCAGACTAATATGGTTTGATGAAGCAAGAACCGCTGAAGCAGTGGTCCAGGTGCCACCATCCAAAACAGCTGAGATGATGCAGTCCAACAGACTAACACTGCCAGGATTTGGCCATTGTTCTGGGTTTTCTCAGCATCCCCAAACAGCAGGAAGCAGTTATGAGAGAACTATGTCAAAATTCCTAAATAATATTTATAAATGTTTTTTCATTTACATGGGCTTTGTTATAAATGGTTAATGATCACAGTCAATCTCTTTGTAAGAATAAAGGGAATATTATATAGAAATGACTATTTTGCATTGGTATGACTTTGCTTTAGTGATATAAATTTAAGGTCAATTTTGTTATATGCATATTGAGACTCTTGTTTAGATACTGTGTTTATATAGCTCATTTAAAATGTAATATATAATTAAAATACAGATTATAGATATTAACCTATAGTAGTGAAAACTTAAGTTATGTTAGTTAGGTTTTCTAGATATACAGAGAAATATTTTAAATGAATTCTTCAAATTCATTTAAAATGAATTTTAAAAGGTCTTTCAAAGACCTTCAGAATATGTCATTTAAAATTGTTCATTAGCGTGTTTCATGAAAATGAAACACAATGGCTCCTGGCAATACCAATTATATCCGAGAAGAAACTCCACATGGACTTGACTTTACTTTGTGGAAAAAGTAGCCACTGGGCAAGAAAGTGCCATTGCTTCTACTGCTGACACTGTGTGTCCAAACTGGACAAACAGGACACTGAAGAGAGTGACTACCTCAGAAAATCCTGATTCACATAAAAGTCAGTCAGAGACGCTCGGCCTACAGGCTGAAGATGGATGCCCCAGTGTTGCAGGGGAAACTTGGGTGAGTATCCAAGCACCAAAATGTCTCTGTCAATTCTAGGGTTCTTTGGTGGAGTTGAAGATAGGTAGTTATGATTATGATTTTCCTTAGTTATGATAAAAGATAAGTTACATATAAAACTTCATACTCACAAAGCTGGGTTAGATGACAGAGTATGTTCCTTACATTTTGACAAAAGTTAGTGGACTATATATTGTTAACTATAGTTCTTTATTGATAACATTTTTGTTATATATAATTTTACTATGTTAAAGTTAAAAACCTTCATTTTTTTAGACAGTAAAGAGGAAATGATGGGGGATGTTCTCCTGTATTCTGTGAATATATGTTTTTCTTAGTGGTTGATTAATAAATGGTGACTGGCCAGTAGCCAAGCAGAGAGTATAGGGAGAACTACTCAACTAGGGGATTTCTGGGAAAAGGGAAGACAGGGAAGAGCGTGCAGTAAGATGCCATATAGCTGTCAAAGAAGTAACACGCTGAAGCATTACATAAGAGCCACATCCTTTTAGCAATACATTGTTTAATAGAAATGTGCTAATAATTAAAAGAGAGCTGGCTGTCATTCTTTCTTACTGCTGAGTAGCACTCCATTGTGTAAATTTACCACATTTTCTTTATCCATTGTTCAGTTTTGGGTCATCTAGGTTGTTTCCAAGATCAGGATATTATGGATAATGTTGCTGTAAACATAGCTGAGCAAATGTCCTTTTTGTGTGAATGTGCCTTGTTTTGGGATATGCCCAGAAGTGTTATTGTAGGGTCTTGAGGTAGGTTGATGCCTAATTTTTTAAGATATTGTCATACCAATTTCCACAGTGGCTGAACAAGTTTGCACTTCCACCAGAAATGGAGGAATGTTCCCCTTTCTCCTCATTCTTTCCTGAGGATGTCTTTGGTGTTTTTGATATTAGCAGGCAAATGAACAGAAATAGAAAAAAGAAATAATCTGAGTGAGGTAACACAAAACGAGAAATACAAATATAATATGTACTCACTCATAAGTGAATACCAAATATAAAGCAAAAGATACCCAGCCTAGAATCCACAACCCTAGAGAAGCTAGAACCCTCCTCCAGAAACAGGTGGAAGCAGATGCAGAAATCCACAACTAACCAATGGGCCAAGCGCCTGGAGTACAACTGAAGTGGGGGGGGCTATAATATGAACAAAGTACTCAAAACGATGATGGGAAAACCCATAGAATCAGCTAACCTGAGCTAGTGAGAGATCACTGACTCAGGTCTGACAATTGGAGAACCTGCATAAGACTGAACTAGACTCCTTTAATAAAGGTGCTAATGGTATTACTGGCACAATATATGAGGCCACTGGATGTGGGGCCAAGATCTAACACTAATGCCACAAGTGACTTAGTGGAGCCCATTCTATATGGAGAGATACCTTACTCAGACTAAGGGTATGGGGGTTGGGGAGGTGCCTTGTTCCTGCCTCAAGGAGATAATGGGACAGACTTAGTAGACTTCCTAGGGAAGGCTTTACCCTCTCTGAGGAGAAGATGGGAAGTGGGGAAGAAGGAAGAGAGGAGAGAAGGGGAATTTGGATTGGAATGTAAAATGTAAATCAATAGAAATTAAAATGAAAGCTGGCCAGTAAGAAGCCTGAGATATCAGCCAAGCAGTTTATAATTAATATTAGCCTCTGTATGTTTATTTGGAATGAAGGGCAGCAGGATGGGGCAGAAGAGAAAGTCCATCATCAACTTTGAAAGAATTTAAATGTGGGGACACCAGAAGGAATTAGAGCTAGTACAAAGAAATGGTTTAAGCAATAATAACTGAGAATATTCCCAAATTAATGACTGAAAACAGATACTGAAATCTAGAAAACACATAAAACATCGGTGAAAAAACACAAAAATACATATCTTGATATATTATCACCAAATTGTAGAAATCAAAGGCAAATTAAAATCTTGAGAGAAATTCATTTGGGTTCTATGATGGAACAGATCTTTTAGAATGAATACACATTTCATAGGAGATTTATTAGCTTGGAAGATATGATTTGGGTTATGTGTTTTAACAATGGCAATGTGCAAATTTGGCTGGCTGAGTAACTGGCAGCTGTTGAGTCCAGGGTCTGGGCATCTCAGCAATTCCAATCTGTTACAGAAGGCCTGGAGAACTCTTGGAAAGCTTATAGACATCCCCCAGACTTATGTTTTAGTTGATTCACATTGAAACACAATGATAAGAATTACCTCACACTTCTCAGCAAATCTTTAGCAAGAAAGAATCAGGTGCAATTGGCTGTCTAATATAGGTTTATGACTATGGATTTTGATTCCAAATATTTCTGGTAAGTAAATAAGAAAGAACTTCTTTCTAGGATAAAGGCAAGGAATATGTCATATGGAGAAATGTTCCACTAGAAGTGTTAAAATTGTTTATTCAGAAATAAGTCATGTTTCTCAAACAAGAAATAGTTGTAAACTCTCTGTAGGTAATGGTTGATGGGGATGGGAAAGATACTTTCTTCAGTGGTACATCTATTGCTATGATGCCCAAATTCCTGTAAACAACCCAATACATAAACAACCAGGGAAATCAACCCCATTCCACACACACATATAGTTATGAGAGTAGAACGAGGGAATGTGTTGGGAGATAAGAAGGGATCAGTAGGAGGAGGAGGGTGACAAGAGACAATATCAGGAGATGAATATTTTAAAAATACATTACATAAATGTATGAAAATGTTGTAATGAAACATTATTATGCATAATCATTAAAGCCTAATAAAGTATTAAATAATCTTAAAGGAAGTTTCATAGAAGGGATTATGTTAAAAATCTTAACATTTCTCATTTTTATCTGCTTTTTAGGCAATTATTTTAAGTAGCAGTGTCTTGGGTGATTTTAACAGAGAAGTAAGTTAACTGGATGGTAGGCACGTTACAAGGAAAGAATAGGAATCCTTGGGAAGACACTAAGCATTGACCTAAATTTAGAGTAGTTTAGTACAACTTGAAAGTGACTTGTACTCACTGTGTTTTTGCATCACAAAACACTAAAACAAACATTGTTCCCTTTTAAAAAGAAGTATAAATCCTAAGATAAGAAGGAAATTTCAATCATATAAAAATGTGCTGGATAGCAGAGAAGGTGGAAAATTGATGTATTTAATGGAAAGAAATAGGAACAATTGCAGCAAACAGAATGTTTGCAGACATGATAGATGTTAATGTAAAATGCTAGTGAGTATCTTAGGGCAGACAAGCTTGACTGACTACCAAATAAACAGATGAGTGTATGAAGAAACTGTCCTCATTCAGCAATACAGGAGAAGAATATGGATGGAACTGGAGATCCTCATTTTATTTTAATTTACTCCCAAAATTTCATGGGTGAGGTTATTTTTCTCATTTTTTAAAATTTCCATTCATGCCAATAGTATAATTTAATCATCTCACTACCTTATTCCTCTCCTCTAATTTCTTCCCAATCCCTCACACCACTTTCCCTTACAACTTCATGTGCTCTTGACTTAAAACCATGTGTCTAATGGGTTTGTTTATGTGGGTTTGGATTCAGGTACCAGAGCATGGATAGATTCTGATGTTGTATATCTCTGAAAAAAAAAAAAAAAAACAACTGGATTTCACTTTCTTTTTTTTTTTTAACTTGTTTTTAATTTGAATTAGAAACAGGATTGTTTTACGTGACTATCCCAGTTCCTTTCTCCGTCCCATCCTCTCTTACCACCCCCCAACTAACACCCTACCTATCACATATCCTTTCTGCTCCCCCTGGATGGTAAGGACTTCCATAGGTGGTCATAAGAGTCTATCATATACTTTGGGATAGGGCCTAGGCCCAACCTTGTGTGTCTTGTCTCAGGGAGTATTCCTCTATATGGGATGGGCTCCCTATGCTAGGGATAAGTACTGAACTTCTACAAGAGTTCCCATAGATTTCTGAGGTTTCCTCATAGAAACCCATGTTCCTTGGATCTGGATCAGTCCTATCCTGGCATTCCGACTATCAGTCTGGGGAGCAAGAGTTCCCAGATGTTCAGGTCAGCTGTTTCTGTGGGTTTCACCAGCCTGGTCTGGACCCCTTTGCTCTTCTTTCATCTTTCTCTGCATCTGGGTTCTAATTCAGTTCAGTGATTAGTTGTGCGTGTCTGCTTCTACTTCCACCAGCTGCTGAATGAAGGCTATAGGATGGCATATAAGTTAGTCATCAATCTCATTATCAGGGGAGGACATTTAAGGTAGCCTCTCCTCTGTTGCTTAGATTGTTAGCTGTTGTCATCTTTGTAGATCTCCAGACATTTCCCTAGTGCCTGATTTCTCCGTAAACCAAATGTCTCCCTGTATTATGGTATCTCCATTCTTGTTATCATCTAATCTTCCCCTGACTCAACCTTTCTGCTCCCTCATGTTCTCCTCAGCCTTCCTCTTCCCCCTTCTCATTCTCCTAGCTCCCTTCCCCCTCTTCCCATGCTCCCAATTTGCTCAGGACATCTTGACACTTTCATCTTCTCCAGGGGACCATGTATGTTTCTCTTAGGTTCCTCCTTGTATATTATCTTCTTTGACAGTGTGGATTGTAGGCTGGTAATCCTTTATTCTATGTATAAAATCTCCATATGAGTGAGTAAATACCATATTTGTCTTTTTGTGATTGGGTTACCTCGCTCAGAATGGTTTCTTCTAGTTCCATCCATTTTCCTGCATATTTCAAGATTCCATTGTTTTTTTTTTTTTCTGCTGAGTAGTACTCTATTTTGTAAATGTGCCACATTTTCTCTAACCATTCTTCGGTTGAGGAGCATCTAGGTTGCTTCCAGTTTCTGGCTATTACAAATAGTGCTGCTATGAACATTGTTGAACAGATGTCCTTGTTGTATGAATGTGCTTCTTTTGGGTATATTCCTAAGAGTGGAATTGCTGGATCTTGTGGTAGACTGAGTCCCATTTTCTTGAGGAGTCGCCATGTTGATTTCCAAAATGGTTGTACAAGTTTGCACTCCCACCAGCAGTGGAGAAGTGTTCCCCTTTCTCCACATCCTCTCCAGCATGAACTGTCATTGGTGTTTTTGATTTTGGCCATTCTGACAGGAGTAAGATGGTATCTCAGAGTTGTTTTGATTTGCATTTCCCTGATGGCTAAGGATGTTGAACACTTTCTTATGTTTCTTTCAGCCATTTTAGATTAAGATATTCACCAATCCCACATCTGACAGAGGGATGATCTCCAATATATATAACAAACTCAAGAAGCTAGTCACCAAAACACCAAACAATCCAATGGATTTCCCTTTCTACAGCAGCTTCCAATTGTGGGAAGAACTTCAGATCTAGGTGGGTGTTCTGGGATTTTGATCTGTTTCGCCAATGACCTTTTGGGCAGCAAACCCTAGGACATAGTCTTGTCTATACATGATAGCTTAAAAGCCTAGGGAGAGGTGTTGTGCTCTAGTTCTAGCACTGTCCCTCTGGTGTGTTCAGAGCTAGGAGCAGTTGTTCCCCATTTCCCCTGGGCAGAATGGCAGGATGCAGGACCTGGATAGTGGCTGTGTCTAATTTGTTCTGTATCTACGAGTATTCATCCCTTTCGTATACCTAAATAAATTTTGAGACCCTTTATTAGATGATTGTGGGTTCATATAACAGGTGGGACTTTATCAACTCTTCTATCAGTGCTAGGATTTTTTCTTGAACTTGCACCATCCTTGTTTATGCTGTCCTAGCTACTGTGGGTTCCTGTATGCAACAGGACTGATACCCCTGTTTCTGTGAAGTCCTCAGCTACTTTCAT
Source organism: Cricetulus griseus (assembly GCF_003668045.3). NCBI lineage: Eukaryota > Metazoa > Chordata > Mammalia > Rodentia > Cricetidae > Cricetulus > Cricetulus griseus. The sequence continues at coordinate 173,902,347 of NC_048596.1, forward strand.
GTCTCAACTTTTTTTTTTCTGTTCGTTCTTCCTCTGGGATCTGTGAACGCTAGGCAGGAGGATGTAATATAGATGTTCCATTTAAAGCTGAGCACACCTCAGTCCTTGTTCTCTGTAGACTGATTAGTTGCAGGTCTCTATATTAGTTCACATGTACTATAAAGGGAAGCTTCTCTGATGAGGATGAAGAGTTTCATTAAAGGAATAAAATAAGAACTTAGGGGAGTTTATAGTAATGTCTGCTCAGAAGAATAAGAATAGAGGATTGAAGATTATCATGTTTAGTGTTCAGACTGAGACAAATATTATATGTATAGAGACTAGATATTACATAAACAATAGAAAAACCAGAACAGCTGTAGAGTAGGTAGATGGGAAGAAGAACAGGATAAGTGGTGCAAATGGGGTGAATAAACCAGACATAAATGTGCCTGTCTGAACAAGACATAGCGAAACACAGCATTTTAAAGTGGGTATTCACAAATTAAGTAATAAAAGGCAATGATTATTATATGTAGGGAGCTGCAGAAAACCGCACCCAAAAGATGGCGCCGGTTTCCGCCTTCCGCCAGCCCGACGGCGAGCGCTCTCTGTGGTAAACAACTCCAAATAAGGCAAAGGTCATGTATCCTCTTAATTCTGCTTGGAGACAACCTATCCTGGCGCGCCACGTAGGGTTAGGTGATTGGTAGATGTAGACTATATCAAGCCCCGTCTCCCTCTGCCCGGGGCCGCTGCCATTATACACTGTACAAAGCAAAGAGGTTCCCGATTAAACTGTGTTGAAGAAGATTCCTCGGTGTGGCGTCTTTCTTGCTGGTCAAGGGTGGACGCCGCAAGTGGTGGCCCGTACGGGGACGCCGCCACCGCCGCGAGTGGTGGCCCGTACGTACGGGGAGTCAGAACTTCTCACAGTCGGGGGTAAGTTCCCAAGGTAAGTGGAACTGTAAAGTCCGCGGTGAATGCGGAGATAGGTCTCCGGTAAAGGAGCACCAAGGTCCTCGGGAAAGAGGAGATAGGTCTCCGGTAAAGGAGCACCAAGGTCCTCGGGAAAGAGGCGATAAAGTCTCCGGTAAAGGAGCACCAAAGCCCTCAGGAAAGAGGTGATAAAGTCTCCGGTAAAGGAGCAATAAAAGCCCTCGGCAAAGAGGCAAAAAAGTCTCCGGAAAGGAGCAACACTGTTCGCGACAAAAGCGAACCGAAAGTAAAAAAAAAACCTCACTTCTGCTTTAATTTGCAGAGTGAGAGTAAGTTAATGGACCCCGCTATTATAGTGGTGATTTGGCTGCCTTTTAACATCGCAGTGTGGGCTTTTATTTTCTGGTGGTGTTATCCGACTTGCAGTGAGAAATCAAAGGAGAAACAGAAAAGGGATAAGAAGCAAGTTTATCCTTCTCTAGGAAGGTTGAGAAAGGAGTTAAAAGAACCAGGAGAGGATTCAGAATCAGAGCAGGATATATGTGAGGATGAGGACATCATGGAGGAAGAGGAGGAAGAGATTATTGAGCTCATGGAAAAACATTCATTAAAAGTATCAGAAAAACAGCGTCCTAAAATGGCGACTGTAAAACAAGGGCACCGCCCTACCGCTCCTCCCCCCTACTGCTCGAAAGAGGAAGTAGGAGGTCCTGGTTGCTCCACCTTCTGTCCGGAAGTGTGGCGTACGGTTCGCACTGAGCTTCAGGTTACTCAACCACTGGCTTATCCAGTTTTTACAGACGGTAACCAACAGAGATATCATGAACCAATTGACTTTAAAATTGTCAAAGCTCTGGCAGAATCGGTACGCACCTATGGGGTGACAGCAGCTTTTACAATTGCTCAGGTAGAAGCGCTCGGTCGCTACTGTATGACACCCAGTGATTGGACAAATTTGGTAAGAGCTTGCTTATCACCAGGACAATATTTAGATTGGAGAGCTTTTCAAATTGAGTTTGCCAATGATCAAGGTGCGATTAATCGTGCAGCTGGTGATCAATATTGGGATGTGGACATGCTTCTTGGTCAAGGACGTTTTGCACAGCAACAAACAGGATATCCTCCTCAAGTGTATGATCAGATTAATCAAATAGCCATTAGGGCTTGGAGGTCTCTGCCTAACAAAGGTGAGGTCAGTGGAAATCTTACAAAGATATTACAAGGTCCTATGGAACCCTTTTCAGACTTTGTGGCAAGAATGGTAGAAGCTGCAGGAAGAGTGTTTGGGGATCCAGATACTGCTATTCCTTTGATCAAACAGCTGAAGGAAATAAATAGATGCAAGTCATGGGGACTGTGCAGCGTGGTTTACCATTGCTGTCAGCCCTACCCAATCATGAAGAACCTGATTTGTGATGTGTGCAGGATAGTGTTAGGTTTGCTTTTACTTTACCTTCTATTCTCCATACCATTATATGAGTGGGTGGTTTTACCCCAGGGTATGGCCAATAGCCCCACTATGTGTCAGCTTTTTGTGTGTCATGCTATTGCTCCTATTAGAGAGAAATACCCTGCTGTGAGATGTGTTCACTATATGGATGACATTCTCTTAACTAGTAAGGAGTTGAAATTGCTGCACTTAGCATATGGAGATTGCATTGGATATCCAATCTACCCTTAATGCTCAATTGAAAGGTGGCATTATGGTTTTGAATCAATGCATTGATCTAGTACAGGAACAATTGGATACTTTATGCCAACTGGCACAGTTGGGATGTGAATGGAGAATGCCTGGTTTGTGTGTAACAGCTGTTTCCTATCAGAATTATTCCTTAGCAGCAAACATGTCTAAACAACCTTCATAGTATCTTCTAGGCAACTGGTCTGGGGATTTTGACAAGCTGATGCAGGAGCTGAGACTCTCCATAGTGCATGTGAATTCCACCAGGGTCGACATCTTGGTTGCGGAAGGACTGTCTGCGTGGATCACTCAAGCCATGAATCATCTGAAAGAGTGGGCAGGAATGGGTGCCCTGGGAGGAATGCTTATCCTAGTTAGTTTCATAGCCTTATGGTGTATCTGCAGGATGAGGGTCACACAGCAGAGAAGTAATACCATGATTGCACAAGCCTTTAGTTTAGTTAAGGAATGGGCTGGAGTAGGGGTTATGTTTTCCATGATGCTGTTAGCCATTTTTGTTTGCTTGTGGTGCCTATGCAGGATCAGGAAGTCACAAAAATCCCAAGCTGCTATGTTGGTACAGGCCTTTGCTGCTGTGGAAGCAGGACAGTCCCCTCAAGCATGGTTATCCATGCTGACAGACAAATAGATGTCTGTCTCGCCCTTGCTGAGTGAGTGATGCGTATCTGAATCAGTCATGCTCAATGACGGGCACCTACCCTCATGCTGAGCGAATAAGCATACATGTGTTCCCTTCAACCTAAGACATGAGCCTGTGAGGGCGACACAGTGACTCTTTGACGGGTAAGATAGGGACACTGGGGTTGAACCTAAGACAGAGATGACTGAAATCTGACAACAGATAGATACTGCTACTCCTATAATATTAAAACAAAAAGGGGGAACTGTAGGGAGCTGCAGAAAACCGCACCCAAAAGATGGCGCCGGTTTCCGCCTTCCGCCAGCCCGACGGCGAGCGCTCTCTGTGGTAAACAACTCCAAATAAGGCAAAGGTCATGTATCCTCTTAATTCTGCTTGGAGACAACCTATCCTGGCGCGCCACGTAGGGTTAGGTGATTGGTAGATGTAGACTATATCAAGCCCCGTCTCCCTCTGCCCGGGGCCGCTGCCGCCGCCGCCGCTGCCATTATACACTGTACAAAGCAAAGAGGTTCCCGATTAAACTGTGTTGAAGAAGATTCCTCGGTGTGGCGTCTTTCTTGCTGGTCAAGGGTGGACGCCGCAATTATACTTCATAAAAATCAGCTACACACTTTTATAAGATACTCACCTTAAAAAGGAAAAACAAAAACATAAATTGCACTAGGTACCCATCTTAGTTAGGGTTTCTATTGCTGTGAAGAGATACCATTACCATGGCTACTCTTATAAAAGAAAACATTTAATTGGTTGAACTGTCTCGCTGAATGTGACTTGAGCATACATGAAACCTCAAAGCCATACAATGATGCATGTCCTCTAATAAGACTCTACCTACTTCATCAAGGCCACATCTCCTAATAGTGACACTCCCTTTGAGGGTCATTTTCTATTAACCCACCACAGTTTTCTTTTGCCACTATAATAAAATACCTGAAATAATTAACTCATGAAGAGAAATGATTTGTTGGTACTTTCATTTTTGGAGGTTCGAGGGGTTGTGATACATATTCCAAATGAAAATGGCAGGTTGTGGAAGAAGGGGAAATTGCTCACCTCCTGAACCAGAAAGCAATACAAATGAGGAAGAGGCCAGAGTCCCATAGTTGGCTTTTATGGAATGCTTCATGGATGTCCTGCCAAGCTACACCTCCTCCAGATCCATCACTTCCTGAAAGTGCAACCTGGATACCAATTACTTCTCACATGCACATTTAGGAGGCTTTCCAGATACAAATTGTAGCAGCACATATATAAAGTGAGGGGTTAGTTTCTTTTTATTTCCTGGTGGGACTGGATATAGTAAAGCCTCTTTGACTACAGAAGTTTCTTACCAAACTAAGAAAATTTTACGATATGATCCCTTGAGACAATTATGCCCCTTCATATTCATATACAGTAATTGTAATCCTGTGTCCACACAGAACTTGTGAATATGAATATTTATAATAAATTTATAATTGTCAAAATGGGAACAACCAAGATGCCCTTCCAAAGGTGAATGGAAGAATGCATGTGGCACATTGAGACAATGGAAACACATTCATTATTCATGAGAAATGAATTACCAAGAGAAAAAAGAGACAATGTTGAAGTTTAAGAGTACATTGTACAATGGAAAATGAAGTTGAAAAGGCTTATTATGGTTGTATAGTTGTATAGTATTTGTGGAAAGATGCAGGCAAATCCATGAAAACATTCAACTACAGAAAGACAAGGCAGTAGAGACATCAGTGGTTGCCAGAGCCCTTAGGTAAAGTGTAAAGGGGTGAATCAGAATGTCAGGCGGCAGGGGGGCGATTGGGGCATTGAAACCACTATATAAAACTGAAACAATGAATACAGGTCATGCACACATGTCAAAACGCCTGGAAAGGCACATCACAGAATGTAAAGTTCAGTACAAGCTAGGGGTTATAGTACAAGAAGAATGTATCAACATCCAGCCTCTTAATTGTAATGAGGCCAATGCACTAGGGCAGGATGCTAATATCAGAGGAAATTATGTGATAGTGGAGGCCAGGGTGGTAGGTAGAACTCTTTTGTTATCTGTTAAATAGTACTATAATTCTAACACAGTGCTGAAAATTACAATCTATCAATTATTAAAATGTTAGCATTCAATATGTTGACATTCCTGTTGTATCACACTCTAAATAATGAAAAGTTTAGTCACAATTTTACTCTTCCATCTCAGATAATCCTCCGTCAAACAAATGGATTCTACACAGAATTACAAAATCAGCACCTGATAGGTCTTTCTGTTTCACCCTACATTTTCTTTTTTGAGACAGGGTTTCTCTGTATTGTTTTGGAGCCTGTCCTGGAACTTGCTCTGTAGACCAGGCCGGCCTCAAACTCACAGAGATCTGCCTGCCTCAACCTCCCAAGTGCTGGGATTAAAGGCATGTGCCACCAATGCCCGCTCACCCCACATTTTAAAAGCATTGCACTTATGCTATGATTTCAACATTACTATACTCCTCGACTCATTTTTAACTGTATCACTTAAACATTTTCATTCAATTTTTTGCTTTTAATGAAAAGATATTTTTCCCTCTATTATAACCTGTCTATAGTTTCCTTTCCCTCTATTCCTAGTTTCTCCCACATTTCCAATCACCTGGCTCCACTCTTTTCTCTCTCTCATTAGAAAACATGTGCTTTTTTATCATTTTTTATATGAATTAGAAACAAGATTGATTTACATGACAGTCCCAGTTCCCTTCTCCTCCATTCCTCCCCTACAACCCCCAACTAAAACCCTACCTATCACATACCCTTTCTTCTATTCTTCACCTGACTCAACCTTTCTGCTCCCTCATGACCTCTGCATCCTTCCTCTTCTTCCCTTCTCATTCTTGTAGCTCGCTCCCCCTTCTTCCCATGCTCTCAATTTTCTCAGGGGATCGTTACCCTTTCCCCTTCTCCAGGGGACAATGTTTGTCCCTTTCAGGGTCCTTCTTGTTTACAAGTTTATCTGGCAGTGTGGATTGTAGTCTGGTAAACCTTTACTCTGTGTCTAAAAATCCACATATGAGTGAGTACATACCATGTTTATCTTTTGGTGATTGGGTTACCTTGCTCAGAATGGGAAAACATGGCTTTTAAGGGATTGTAATATAATTAACATAATATAATAGATAAAACAAAAACTACCACATATGAGTAGGACAAAATAAACAAGCAAACAGAAGGAAAGGAGCCAAATAAAAGACCCAAGAAGCAGATATAGAGATAGAGACACACTTGTTCACACACCCAGGAATCCCATAAAAATACTACATTGAAAGTCATGGTACATACACAATGGGCATATAGGATTAAAAGAGGAAAATGTAAATATATTACAAAAAATAAAAATTAAAAAAAATTAAGATAAAACCCAAGCCATGACAGGACATTATGAGGCAATGAACCTCCAAACTGCCACTGAGTTTATTTTCTTTTATGCATATGCTGCAGGGCATGAAGCCTGCAATCATTAGGAACAGTTGGTGTTGATCCCTCTGGCTCCTACAATTCTTCCTCTCTTTATCAGGATTCCCTGGGCTCTACTAATGTTTGCTCTGGGTCTCTGCATCTGTTTCCATCAGTTACTGGATGAAGACTCCCTAATGATAATTGTGGTATTCACCAATCTGATCACAGGAGAGGGCCTGTTCAGGATACATATCTATTATTGTTAGGGGTCTTAGCTAAGGTCATCCTGGGAGTTTCTCTTGCACCAGGTGTCTTCCTGACCACAAAGACACCCATTTCCAGTCATCTCTTTCAGTACTCCCGAACCTATCCATCCCTTAACCGAATTCCTCAAGTTCCCATTCCCATGTGCTCCTAGTCTACTCAGATCTCTTCCATTTCACCTTCCCAAGAAAATCCATAGGTCCCCTCGTGGGTCCTCCTTGTTACCTAGCCTCTCTAGGTCTGTGGATTGTAGCATGGTAATCCTTTACTTTACAACCAATATCCACTTATGAGTGAGTACATACCATGTTTGTCTTTCTGGATCTGGTTTACCATATTCAGTATGACTTTCTTCTAGTTCGATCCAAACATGGCTCGTAGGAACTCACAGATTCTGAATGAACCAGGGAGCAAGCCTACATGGAACCTACATGAGGACTTTATATATTTGTGATAATTGTGTAACTTTTTCTACTTGTGGGAAAAAGGGCTGTCCCTAATATTTTGGCTGGCTCTTGGGAACCTATTCCTCACACTGGATTGCCTTGCCCAGCCTTAATATTTATGTGCTTAATCTTGCCACAATGTGATAGGCCATACTGTGTTGATACTCATGGGAGGCCTGCCACTTTCTGAACAGAAACTGAAGAGGACTAGATTGTGGAGGGGAAAATGCAGTTGGGATGTAAAAATAAATTTTCATTAGCAAGTGTCTATTGATTGCAAATGGCATCTGGGTTTTTGAATGGGAGCATGTAGGCACTTCTACTTTCAGGTATAGGATCCTATCAAGTACAGACCCAAGCAGGCCAAAAGCATGTTGCCCAGGTATCTGTTGCTTTAGAAGGCCTTCGTTTCTTGGAGCCATCCATCTTTTCCTTCTTGTTTTTACCTTCTTTCTGTCTCCTCTTCCACATTGTTCCCCAAGCCCTGAGGGGAGGGATTTGATGGAAACATCCCATTTGCGACTCAATGTTCCAAGGTCTCTTACTCTGCATAATGTATAGCTGTGTGTCTCTTGTATTTGTTCCCTTCTGCTGTGGGAGATAGCTTCTCTGATGATGGGTGAACAAGGCAATGATCTATGTGTACAGGGGAATGTCATTAGGAGTAATTTTTGTTATTTGTTTTCTATTTTCTTTTTATAAGGGAATTATTTGGTTTTACTCTCTTCTAGGACCCTGGGATTTCTAGTATCAGGTTCTTTATCATTAAAGCAGTGTTGTGTATGGGTTCTGTCTCTTGGATGGTCTTTAAGTCAACTCATATATTGGCTACTCCTATCAGCATGCCAACATTGCACTAGCATATAGCAAAGCAAGATTACATCGAAGATGAAATGTGTTGTATCTGGGTTAGTGTTTATGTTTATTCTTTGGTAACATGCAGAGTGAATTCCTGTATCAAAGACACTATCATGTAGGGAGAGAAGGCTCTATGTAGCCACAATTTCAACCTCTCTGTATTCAAAGAATAATGTATGTATTTTCTTCAGCAATAGGACCTTGCTGTCAGTTTGTGGATAAATATTCTTTACAACACTCTGGGCTGTTAGGCATTCCCATGGAACTTCATTGTCCTAAAACTCAAATAGATAAAACCAGTTTTAGAGTGCTGGCAGCTTCATTTGGTGACATGAAATGTCCAGTTGAGACTTTGTCTCACCCATTATTTGGAGATTTCATTAACATTGCTTTAAATATATGCACATATTTTATATATGTAGAAGATCAGAAAAGCAAAGCAGCCAAGCCACTAGCTCTAACCTCTTCCTTAGACTGAAAGTGCTGATCCTGTCTTCATGAGCTCTCTCCACCCAGCTAGCCTCAAACTGTTGTTTCTCCTCAGCATGGCTGGAGAAATCTCAGAATGCATACTGAGACATTGGGTTCCTGTAGAGGCTGTGTGTTGCCTGTGAGAGAATTTTTCTGACATCCTGCTAGGTGTGGTTACTTGGGGTTCCAGGTAAAACATATTTCTCTGTATTGGAAATTGACACTTAAGGGTAGAGATGGGCTAGGTCAGGGCAAGACAGTCCACAGGATAGAGGAAGCAGGGTGTTATATCAGGATGTGCTTATTCCCCTGGGGAAGGGGCAGAAAGTGAAGAGTGACCACAATAAATAGTCTGCTACACTGCTGAGAATTAGACCAGGGCCTTGGATACACACAAGAAAATGGAGACTGAAGATATGAGTTTGCCTATGTGTTTCAGGGGGCTACTTGCTCCCCTGCAGGATTGGCTGGTGGGTTCCCAAGAAATGTCTGTTGGATTTGTGGACAGGAATAAAGCAATGAGTGGTAGGAAGGTAGTTTTGAGAGGAAGATCTGTGTGATCCACTGTAGATAGTGGTAGAAATGGAGTCTTTCTAATTTAAATAGAAAGTTGAAAAACAGAAGGTGGTGGAGGCTGCAGCAAGAGATCTACTGCAAAGCTTGGGGTAAGACAAGGAAGTAGTGTTTAGAGAGTAAGAAGGGGAGCTGAAGATTTGCTGTTATATCGAATGCTTCTTTGGGTGGAGTGGTTTGTAGACTTCCAGGGGAATAACTGTTAGAGTTGGGAGCTGTGATGGAGGAAGTTTGAAGGTGATGATTTGTATGATTAATTGGAGGTGGGGGCAAGAGGAAAGGGAGGAGGCTGAAGCAGTTTGTCTACTATAGAACTGGGAATGAGACTGGGGAACTAGTTGAAGATCTAGTTAGGGTACTTGTCTGGAGTACTCCACCGCTTTTAAAATGTGGGGTAAAACAGAAAGTCCTATCTTTTCGGACTCTACACTTCTGCATAGAATCCATCTGAATTAAATATGTTTTCAATACATATTTTATTATTATTGAATATTTAGTTTTCTATATTGTTTTATTCATTTAATACAAATTTATTCTTTAAGAGTAGTATTTCTTTATTCCTTGAGGACTACAATACTTCTTGGATAAGGAGTTATCAATATTGATGAAGAAACATGCTTATAACCAGAATACTGAAGGGTCGTATGTGTGTGTGTGTGTGTGTTCAGAATACAGAAGACAGTGTCACATTCTCTGAACTGACTGTTGTGAGTCATTCACTGTAAGTGCAGGGATCTGAACTTGGGTGTTCCACAAGAGCGTCAGAGCAATGTGTGTATTTTTAACCACTTAGCCATGTATCCATTCTTTGTTTTATACCTTTAGGAGAACAGTTGTGTGACAAATTTGAAAGCAAGTAATAAAGTATCCAAACATACACAAAGAGTATTCATCATGTAACATTTGTCTATATCATATGCAAGGAGAAAAGAATGCAGATGTGAATGTCCCCAAAGCCAAAGTTCTTAAAACACCTATGAAAAGGGGCCTTTAGTAAAGAAGCCCCAACTAAATATCAGACTTTTTCAATATAAAATATACATTTGAAAAAAATATACATTTGAGGTAAGCCAGACTGTATCACTGATCCTAAGAATACTATAATTTGAAGCTGCTGAGATAGAGGAAGAGGGATCTGGAAACTTCCCATTAAGGGTGTATAGATACTTAATTACATTAGATAAGAATTGATAGATAACCATTTAATTAGAATAGGTTAGCACTACAGAAGAAGAATGGGAGTTATCACTAAAAGAGTGGAGGTGAAATCAGAAGGCTGGCAGCACAAATGTAATCCTTTTTAATGTGCAAAAGTAACCCCTACTCTTTCATTTGGCCCCTCTCCTGATTTTACAGATGGAGCTTCCTAACTGATTTGCATTTGGATTATTCTTTCAGAATAGACCTGTATTTCACTTCTAGACTCTATAACTAAAACAGGTCCAATTTCTGATAATCTTTCTGATAAAGTAATTAAAGATGGAGGTATTTAAGAATTAATGGGGGAATGAATGCAGGGAACCAGTTCTAGGAGAATCTCTAAAAGTTCCCATAAATATTTCATATTTAGTTAGTGCCATATTGCTTTAATTTGCTTTTGCACTTATTATAAGCAGTCTAAATTCTTCTTTAGTATATTTCAGTATACAGAATCTTAGAACTATATATTAGATAAAAATATTATCTTAAAAAGATATTATCTTAAAAATTTTCAAAAATGATTTAAAACAATTTTGAAATATTTAAAGTTTTTAAAGTTTGAATCCCTTTTCAATATATTTACTATTCTCTGTAGATATGTCCCTTTGTTTTACTTCTCCTTTAGTTTTGATATCATTTGTGTCTCATAAAACTCTACGTGCCAGCTTTCTATAAATATAATTCTAAAACCCTGTGATGTCAAGCCATGTTATCTATAAACACTTCGAATCAATGTACTTGTGTTTGTTCATTTACATGTATCAAATACAACTTTTACTTGTATGAAGTTTGTTCTTTTTAAAAATTCATTTCTTTAGGGTAGAATACAGAGGGATGGCTTTTATGATAGCACCTTAAAACACATAAAATTTTAAATTATTTTTCTTTTGCTTTTCATGTTAACATACAAAGTGGTGACTGGCACTGTGGCATTTCTATACATACATGCCATTTCCTCTTCTCATTTGTGCTCTTCCCCTATGGCTTTTCCTATATACCACTCACATCCCTTTCAGATTTCTTTCTCTCCCCCTTTTCATTCATCTCACACTGATTCCATTACCCTCTCTTTTTCTCAGCTCCCTTTACTTGTAATATCTCTTCTTTTGAGGAAAGTTTATTATTTAATGAAGAGTTTAATTGAAATCTTCAGACATGTGTTAAACCCATGAATCTAAATTTTCTTAGGTCTTCCTAACAATGCATCATTCTTTAACTCAAATAGCACTTGAAATAAGCATATTCTTATTCTTTTTCAGATTTTAAAAATTGTGCTTGACATCTTTTTTCTTTGAATGTTCTTTGAATCTTTCCTGTAATCGGCAAAGTAATATACAATCATGATACAGGCTTGGTTCTTACTGTGTTTGGGAGGCTGAACCAGAAGGTTTGTGAGGTTAATTCCAGTTTTTACCTACATAGTGAGTACCTTGTGTCAAAATCTGAAAAAAAAAATAAAGTCATGGCAGTTACTAGTTTAGAGGATCGAGACATACAATCTCTGTTATAAGTACTTACTCTGTCTTTATAGAAGAAAAGCAACAATAAATAACAGTAAAATGATAAAAACAAATGACCCACAGGGTTTGATTCCCAGTCCTTAATTTGGTGAAACAGCTAAGTTATATGTGGTCTAGAAAGCCAAGAAATCAACATCACTCATTGAAGAAATAACTAGAGGAGAATCAACCTCAAAATATTCATAAGCTAGACATGAACCGTAGAAATAAACTATACAGTGACTGTAAAAATTAAATTGCTTTATAAAGTCCTAATTGTAAAATTTGGGAAGGGTTTGAGATACAATTTTACATATGGTAATTATATGCCAGAAAAGATACTGAATAATTAAGTGCTTAAAAACCTCTCTGTTGCAAAATAGTTTCCTCAGAAATATAGATATTCAACACAAAGATAGATTACCAATACTAGGTTACTAGATTGTCTTATTTCAAAAAATTAACTGTTTCAACAAGCTGAAGGAACCTAGAAGTACTTCTGATGCAAATTTTATCAAATAAATTTATGCTTTATTTATTGACTTGATTCTATTAAGACACAATAAATTCTTAATATTGGTGTTAGAATTTGTAAGTTGTCAGACTGCTCATCCACTCTGGTCAAGAGGCTAAGGGGAGGAAAGGGATATATTATTTCATAGTTCATTGGTATAATGAATATTATTAACTTAATTAGTTATTATTAAAATAACACTCCATACTAGAAAGACTAATGACTCTCTAGAAGCATAGGGCTGTTAAATTTCACCTGAAATGTTTCCATAAATTAAAGACATAACAAATCTTCAAGTTAAGAATTCATGCACAATTATTTCCCAAATGTACTTTGATTTTAAAACAATACTTCCCTTGGACTGTTATTCTAAAAAGACACATAACTAAATCACATAGAGATGATGTATAAAAATGAAGTCATTAAAATGAGTTTGGACATATTTCACTTATCTCTGAATACTAAATAAAGGTTATGTTGGATTAATGCGTATTTCTGACTTAGATGAATGTCTGTGAAAGAAGGAAGCAGACACAGATTTGAGGTGGAGCAGCTTATCATACAAAAGGACATCTTGGTTATTATTACAGGACTTAAAATCTTCAAATATTTAAACTAATAATACATACTGGAACATGATAGATGTCTCCGCAGGTAAATGTGTGTGATGCCAAGTCTAAAAGTCAAAGTTGATTGCCAGGACCCACATAGTAGAAGGAGGGAACTGAGTCTAGCAAGTTGTGCACTGAGCTCCCCACCAATGTACACACATTTACACACCCATGTGCACGCACGCACACACACACAAAATAGATAATGAATGCTTAAAAGTTCATGAATAAATAAGAAAGTATAAAAATAAATGTAAGTTAAGTTTTCTTTGGAATTTGAGAAAGATTTATGATATTTGACATATGCAGATTGATCGATCTCATTTGGGCATGGTCTCATGTGCGGACATGATGATGTGATGGGGTGGGTTTAGGTCTTGCTTTGGGACACATGACTGGCTCTCTCTTGCTTCTGGTTGGGTCATGGAGGGAGCTTGGGTGAATCCTTGGAGCTGGACATTCAGCAGTCACCTGCTTCTTGTGTAAGTGCATCATTCTCCCAGAATAAAGTTTACTTAACTTGAGTCTAGTGAATCTTGATTCTCATTCAATAGTGTCTTCTGTAATTCTAAAACTTAAAATTCTCAGGCGAGCATAGTGGAAGTTTCCTTTAATCTCAAGATTGGGGGGGGCAAAGGCAAGCTGATCACTATGATTTTGCGGTTAGCCTGATCTACATATTGAGTTCCTGGAGAGCTAGATCTACACAGTGAGACCCTGTCTCAAACAACAACAACAAAAAATGTTTAAAATTCTCATAAATATACTTTAAAACTTTTATAAAGTCTTGTGAGGTGCCAAACACATGTAGTTCATATAAGGAAAGGGATTGTGATGCTGATAGAATTCCACTTATTATGCCTTTCTCTAGAAAAACAAAGAGATGAACTCCTTGTCTCTTTCTTGGAAAACAGAGAAAGAGGAAAAATGTTTGGAGACTCAGAGTTTGCTCTTTTTTTTAAAAATGAAACAATGATGCACAGGTGAACAGCTCCAGTTTCCCTTTTGATGGTGAGGCTGATTTTCATCGAACCTTAGAATCCTTAGATAATAAGTATCCATATGACTCAATATATGTGGCTCAATTTTATCAGTAAACTAAAATTTCAGGCAGTGCCATTGTACACATTTTCTATTGAAACAACATGTATTTCTAGGAATGAGCATATCTAAAGAAAATCGAAAGACTACTCTGAAGACTCAATTCCACTCTGTTTTCTATTCTACCTTTGAACTGTTTCCTTCTTGTAATCCTAGGGGTAAATCAGAAAAATGGATATTTTTCACCTTTTATTGTGTTTCTTCAGAGCTTCTACAATGTTGGTAGCTAAAATGGAAAAACATAAGAATAATTCAGAGTGATCTACAAGGCGGTTATATTTATAATATAGAAATAGTCCCTATTATAAGTTAAATTTTCCTAGTATAATGTACTGGCATATCATAGTTCTACAGAAAGAAACATTAATTGCTTGGGAGTAGAAGTACAATTGCTCAGGAAACATAGCCTTTATTGCCTGGCTAAATAAAAAATTACAGACAGACTATTTACTGAAGGCCATGTTCATGAATAATATGACAAGAAATAATCTAAAAGCATTGGATAGTATTATTGTTTAATAATAAATTTTATTTTGTGTATTAAATATTTAAATTGGTTTGCTCTAACGTGATAGTCCCTTACATTTTATGCAACATAAATAATATAAAATTGTCTTTGCAATAGAAACATATATTTTTCTTTCCTTTCTATCCTCCCCTTTTTTGTGGTGGTACTCAGGATCCAATCCAGGTACCACATATACCAGACAAAAATTATACCACTGACCAAATCCATTCCTCTGAGAAATAAAGAGAACCTATATTTAGTGTACTATGTATCTTAAAGAAAACTAATGGGAAATCTTTTTCTCCATAATTTTAACTTTTTGTCGTATTCTTCTTTTAAGATGTACAATTGAAGTATTGGTACAAATCAATATTTTGCAACTTCCAAGTTACCCCACTAATATGCTCCTTCTAGTTGAATTTTGATGACCCTAATCAATAATGATTTAGAAGTTTCTATTGTTTTGTAATCATGGAGGTAAACATTTTATATCCACACCTATGTATCTCCCCCATATGCACACATCTGGAAATTACTGATTTTCTTCTCTATTATGAACTTGCATCAATATTCTTATGTATTGTTTTAAAATAAGTAATGCAAAAAGGAAACAAAAGCAAAGTGACAAATTCAGATTTACAAATCAAAGAAAAATTGCATTGGGTTTATATGTTTGTCCAGGCTAGTGTGTCATTTTTAGTTTAGACTGTGTCAGACACTCAAGATCCAAGAAACTGTTTTTGAGATTTAAAAGAAATGTGTATGTGTTTCTGTGTCTGAATGTCAACTGTGTTAAGGTTTCCACAGAGGCCTGAAGAGGGCACTGGATCCCTAGAACTATTTGAGATCTATCTGATGTGAGAGCTGGGACTTGATTTCAGGTCCTGTCATGGAACAGTAATTAGGCACTATTAACTGCTGAGCAATCACTCCAGCCCCAAATTCAAGACACTTAATGGCTACTAAAAATATATTAAAAACAAATAAGAAACAAGTACTATGAGATATTCCCATATTTACAGCTGTTCATAAGTATTAAGTTGAATAACTGTAATTTCCCACTGAGTAGATGGTTTTGCATTTTGTATATGGAACCTTATTTTTCAATGGAATTTCCAGCCATTGTGAAGGCTGCAATTGTCTTGCTATGCTACCACATGAAATTATAATGTATAATGTTTCTTTCTTAGAAATGAAAAACTCTCAGACATAGAGACTTATACTATTTGTGCATGTTAAGTGAAGATTAAAAGATCAGGGCAAATAATAAGGGTTGCCAGGTATTAATGACTCTGTGTCATTCATACATTCAGTTCTACTCATATAGCACCAACAAGAACATGCATTTCTTGTTTTAATTATAAGAGGAATGTGAGATTGTATAATTAACTGTCTTCCAAAGATTTGTGTTTTGGATTAAATTGGTATTTATCACTATCATTTCCCTAGTACAAGTTTTCAAAATTTGATGGTAATGCATCCTTAATGTAAGTGATAGTTTTAGAACACAAACCACAATTTTATTTCATGGAGCTAATAATTATCTGTGGCTCTATTAACCAGAGAAAATGAAAAATGATGGTTTGTACAATCTAATAGTGCATATTTTTCCTCTATGAATTCAAGCTATATTAATTCTGATATACTGTCATTCCATGATCAAGGAGGCAACCAATACTTATACATGGTTTGGCTTCTATTCAAGTTGATTTCACAAGCTAAGGTGCATGACCTAGTTGCCTTACCAAAGACAATAGAAATGAATAGGAGAAGCTTCACTTAAGTCCATTCTGGAAAAACTTGAGAAATCTAGTGATTCTACCTTTGTCAATTCTGTAATCACAAACTCAAATATAACTACAGCTGAGAAATGCTGTGAACTTCAATGAGGACAGAGACTTATGAACATCTGTTCATGCATGAACTACTCTACTAATGTATAAATCATAAGACATTACAAATTTGTGATCAAATTACTATAAATAGTATAAGTAAATGATGATTTCAGTAATTTTTCAAGGTCTTGTTGGGTAGATTTCTCCACCCATTGATGTAGATATGTATCCCACTCTAGTGTTCTAAACACTAGAGTCAAGAAAAAATTTTGAATGCCTGATGTTATTACAAATTCAGGTTGAGGTTACATGTTCTTCCACAATGGCACTAATTTACTGTGGTTGTTATGGAACAGATTGGGATTATCTGCATCATGTATTTTTTGTTTTTTTACTCTATAGCATTTCAAAAATAATTTTTGACATATTGTCTTTTTAGATTTTAAAAGGTTTTAGTTAAAGATATAGAGAATTCCAATTGAATGGTGCATTTTACAGACAGTTATATACCCAAATGAGAAGTGCCCTCAGGAAATTTGCATCTATTTATTGTATTCAATATTTTTGTATGTTTTGGTCAGAAAAACTTAAAAGCAGTTTTGGGGTCTTGAGAAAATCTCAGCAAATAAGAACATGTATTGTTCTTGCAGAGAACCCAAATTCAATTCCCAACAATGTCAATTGGCTTATTACTGTTGGTCTATAACTACAGCTCCAGGGTTTCTGTCCTCTCCAAGCATCCACACCAATGCATACTTCAATTTTTAAATATCACTACTGTCAAAAACTACTTGATCACATGAAAAAATTGTAATTCCTTAAATCTAAATATTAGAGTCAGAGACAGCCCCTGTTCTCACTGCTTGGTGTCCTGCAACAACTACACAATTGTCACATATATACAGAGTGCATAGATCAGTTCCATGTAGACTCCCTGGTTGTTGGTTCAGATACTACTTGGTGGGAAGGGCAGGTTTCAGGGTCAGGTAAAAACCTGTCACAAGAGAATCTCCCAGGAATCTGCAAGGATGAGCTCAGCTAAGATTCCTATCAGTAGTGGATATGTAGCCTGAGCTGGCTATATCCTGGGACCAGATTGGTGCCTAACACAGTTGTCATCAAAGAGCCTTCATTCAGAGGCTTATGGAAAGAGATACAGACTCCCAGGCAAACATTAGTCAGAATTCTGGGAATCCTGCAGAAGAGGGTGAAAAAGTATTTTAGAAATTTGATGGGTCAAGTAAACGACTTGAAAACTCACAGATCAGCTAACCAGGCCTCATAGACACACACAGACATTGTGTATTTCAAACAGAGAAGGTGTTAGCTCTCTTTAAATAATATCCTCATAATTTTTACCTTCAATTTCTCCTTACTTCTCACATGTCAATCTCTTTTGCAAACAGCTTGAGATATACTGTTTTAAGAATCACATCAGTATAGTATGTTTTTTCCCAAAGGAAAGCAAAAATTGTGTAGGAAAATACCTTCATAACTCAGGGTCTATGGTTGACATGTCAATGAACCATTGATTGCTTTATGTTCTAGGAATATGTTGTTTTAAACACACAAGCCAGAACTCTCCTTAGTGAAATTGTCTTGTCCCGGTTCTGAAGTCCCTCCCTTTAGTATGGCTTTCTATTGACTGTGAAAAGATGAGGGTTTTAGATATACAGGAAATGCACAAAAGTTCCAATTTTTATTCCTAAATAAAATGTCAACCCAATTTTTTTTTCTTTGCTGAATTTTCCATTCCATTGCAAGGGCAAGTCAGAGAAATTTAAATAGAGACCTACTTTTAAGTAGAATGGCATAGCTCACATAACTTCAGGAGAATTTAAAGAAAATTTAGAAAATATAGAGATTGTTACAGCACAAACCACTTGCCACCAGTTTTCCTGCACTTTGAATTTGTTTCTTCTCTGAACTCTCTGGAGGCAACAGATCTACTCATGTAGTCAACTAAGCATTGCAATGAGCCATGTGCTTCATGTCCTTCCCCTGGAGGTGAAGGAGAACTTCTCATATTTGTACCATCTGCCCCCTGCAAAAAGATTCCTGATAACTCATAACTGTGCTCATGATTCATTTACACCTGCCCCCAAATTGAATCATGTCATTGGGCATCACAACTGGATTTTTGTAAAAACATGTGTTGCTATTGTTTGCATCAAAAATGTACTTCAAAGGCTATATATTTATAGCATGGGGGCTAAGAGTTAGTACCACCCTGTGGAGTAAGGCCTAAAGGAAGGAAGGGAGATCACTGTGCATCCTTGAGGGAGATCATGGATCCTTCCTTTATCATCTGTCTCATAGCTTTATTGGGAGTAGCTTTATTTCATTCTTCATTTCCCACCATGGTGTTCAGCCTCTTGGCAGACCCAAAGCAGTGGAGCTGTGCAATCACGGGGCCATGAAACTGAAACCATTAGTTACAAAAAAATTATTTCAAGCCAAATTTGATGATGTTCCTCATGTTTTCACAATCCAGAAAACTGACCAACATGTCTTCCAGGTCATGTGGTCTTAGAATTAGGACACTGACAAAGTGGCGCTGGCTTGCTGTGCTCCAAGAAAATAGCTATGTCATTGAATCATATTGTTTATAGTTTCAAATATCATTCATTCTGTGAACACTTTGCCTCTCTTAATTGGAAAAAAATTCTCAGACAATTTTATCTAGTACATTCTCCTGACACCAAAAACTAAAAGTCCTATTTTAGCTTAAATATTTCTAAATTAAGAAAATGGTCAGATACTCCTATCAGTGGGATTATGGTCTGTCCCTAAGGATTGGATTGGCTTTTGGGAACTTATTACTCATACTGGACTGCCTTTCACAGCCTCAATACAAAGCAAGAGCTTAGTCCTAATGGACCTTAGTCCATTTGATATGCTATGCTTTGTTGACAACCATTGGATACCTGCCCCTTTCTGAACAGAAAGAGAGGGGGAGTGGACAGTGGGCAGGGTAAGGAGGAAAGGGAGACAGAACAGAGAGGAGGGAGAGGAAACTGTGGTAAGGATTGAAATAAATGAAAACAATTAATAAAAAAGAAAGAAGAGAAAATGTTCAGAAAAGCAAATAATTAAATACAATATTAAGCTCATTCATCACTTCAGTCACCATTTCTTGTGTAACTCATGCATGATAAATAAGTGGCATGTAAATCTTTAGAGTATGGGTCTGACCATTGGTCTTCCTATATTAATTAACTTTGTAACTGTAACCATAGGAAGCAAATTAAGGCAACAACAATAAAATAGTATTTAAACTCCATTCTTAACTGAGAACATTTAAGTCCACTGAATCAAGAAAACAGGAAGGCCACAGAAAGCTCTGTATTTCCAGATGTTAGAGCTTTGCAAACAGGTTATAGGAAAAGCACATAGTGCCAACCAGATTGCTAAACCTAAAAGAAAAGAAAAAAATGTGAGGCCTAAGCAGCCCAAGGGACCTTCAAAGGGAGGCTTGAGAAGGGTATTTGCAGGAACAGATAGCTACATGGGATAAACCTGGTTTTATGTTTCTATTTACATATTAATTGTAATTCAACTATGGCATAATTAGGGAGGCTCAAAACAAGGCTGTAAAAAACATGAATTGCATAAACAATAAGTATTGGGCTTTTGAGGATTATTCCAAAGTTGACTTGAAATGCTGTCACAGTCCTTTTTTCTTGATTTTATTCATGCACTGCTTCCATTTTAATGATTGATTTATTATTGCTCATAAATTGAAATGAAGCTACTTTTGCCAATAATACTCTCTCATTTCATTATAAATACTCATGGAAAAATATTTCTTGAGGGCTTTAGACATTTTAGTTAGTGTTTTTCTTTCTTTTTTTTCAAATATGGGAGTAGACTAAACTAAATCTCTAACACAGATTATTGAAAGTTGTTTATTTTCTGCATGGAAATTAGAATAGCATCATGTTAAATTGAAATCTTATCTTCCTCAGGGGTTACAGATAGAAAAAAATGAAAGATTTAGAACTTCAGACAGCAATGCAACTGTACAATGCTCTCAAAACTAGAAAATTACCTAAATATTACACGAATCCTGAAATAATGTCAAGTTAGACCAATGATTTGATTCTAACTCGATATTTTTTCATTAATGGGAGTCATTATGCCGGTTAGTCTTTAACCATAAAATACGTAGTAATTTGAAATATTAACTAATACAATTGAATTAAGTGTACAAAATCTATGGAAGTCTCAATATGTTATAAATATTATGAACTCAGAGAGAATGAGCTTGGTGGTTAGAGACTAAGTGGTTATGAGGTTCGTGTCAGGAAGACATCTATACTTTTAGATCAGGAGGACATCTGTAGGTTTAGGTCAAGAAGGCATCTATTCCTATGAACCATGAATTAGGAGAGGAATGAGCCCACCAGTTTTTAATCTTCCCTCTGTTTCTGACATTGATATAATGAATTTTCATTGTTTTCAATCCTTATTCTCTTCCCTAAACACCCCCTCTCTCCTGCAGAAATTCTTGTTTTCCAAAAGCCCCATTCAGTACTTTCATGTCCTCTCTCTGTGTGTGACCCACTGAGTTTAATTAGAGTATCTTTCAGGAGTGTGGGTGGGAGGCTATTTATTTGAGTAAGGGCGATTTGTCAGTGCAGCATTGCTGAAGAAAATGACATCTCCTCCCACACAACTCTGAACAGCAAAATAAGACCTCATGGACCCCCCTATCCTTGATGTAATGTTGATGGGCCAATAATGTACAGATTCTGTGCATTTAGCCACAGTCGCAGTGAGTTCAAGAGTGCAATGGTCTGTCATGTCCAGAAGAAGCACTATTTATTCCTCTGCCTCTCCCACATCATCTGCTTCCTGTTATCTCCCCATATCATATACAATGTTCTCTGAACTATAGAAGCAGTGACATAGCTGTCCCATTTTCAAAAGTAATCATTACTTTTTCATTCTCATATTTGCCTGGTCATTTATTTATTTATTTATTTATTTATTTATTTATTTATTTGCCAACTTGACACAGACCCAGATATACATTGGAAGAGATAATTGAGTAAATGCCTTCCTAAGTTTGACCAACATGCAAGTCTGTGGGATGTTGCCTTGAATAATGTTTGATGGGGAGGGGACAGCTCACTTTGGTTCATTCCACTGCTGGGTAGGTGGCCCTGGATGGTGTTCAAAAGCAAGGTGATGAAGTCATAGGGAGCAAGCCTATTTCTCCATGGCTTTTGCTTTGTTTCTAGCTTCCAGATTCATGCCAAGCTTATGACCTGACTTCCCTCAGTTATGAACTGTGATATGCAAGTTTAAGCATCATAAACCCTCTCCTTTCTTAGTTACTTTTGGTGATGGTGTTTATTGCAATAGAAACCTGAGACATGAGTTTTATTTTTATCATGTATGTTTTTCACCCTAGTTTCATTTTTTGTTGTATTTTTTGTTTTGTTTTGTTTTGTTTGGTTTGGTTTGGTTTGGGTTTTTTCGAGGCAGGGTTTCTCTGTGGCTTTGGAGGCTATCCTGGAACTAGCTCCTGTAGACCTGGCTGGTCTTGTACTCACAGATATCTGCCTGCCTCTGCCTCCCACGTGCTGGGTTTAAGGTGTACATCACTACTGTCCAGCATAGTTTTTGATCTTTTTCTCTATTTTATATCTTTTCCTTCAAAAATATGGCAACATTATTAAATGCCCTATGTATACACGGTAGCTACTGGACATTGTTTTAGGAATGGACAGAGGCCATAGTACAGTAGTGGAAATTATTTACTTTGCAGCAATGTTGGAAGTGACAATACAGTCTGGGAGCCTTCTGCTTCCCCCATAAATGAAAACATTAGTGTGTTTACTGAACAGAAAACCCACTGGAAGTTTGACCCTTACTCTGTCATGGATCCTATTAGAAGTTTGACTATGTATAAGGATTCCTTCTCAGGTTATTTTTAATTATATATAACAAAATATATAACATTACTATCGACACCAACTATAAAATATATATTCATCAAAATATAAAATATGAACATTTGCATTGTGATAATATATATATATTCAATAAACCTTTAAAATTGAAATATTATGTAACCAGATGTACTTTGATATAGTATCATACTAATTTTAGCATAGTAATTACATTAATGTTCTATATATTTATACAATTTCAATGAAATATAACTAAGTACATAAATGATACTGTGATTTTATGAGTGGCAAAGTCTTCAGAAGTGTCTGATTATGTAAGATCACTTGGTCATGGTTTTGATTAAATTGTATTCAAGAAATAATATATCAAGCAAGAGAAATAGTAACAAAGATATGACTGTGGTTTGTTTTTCACCTACATTTGAGTGGCTTCATTCTATCCACAGACCTTCTATTAACAGCTCTTATCATAGAAATGAGAAGTCATATTATTTCACATTTCAGTAGGTACCATTGCTCTCAGAGCTAGAAGTTTCCATGCCTATCAAATATCAAATCATCCAGATGTATTTCTGTTCTTAAAATAAACTAATAACGCCCCCTAAAAATGTGAGTACTCTTCAATAGTGTTCCAGGGAATTTTATTTCTTATCTCTCAGAAAGCCCCTAACAAAATTAGTTTCTTAGTATTCTTGGGGACCACACACACACCACCATTACCACCAACACCAACAAGAGCAGTAACAAAAACCCTATGTTAAAATATCCTTTAAATCCAGATGTTTATGCAAACAGACATCAATCAATAGAATCTCTTATCCACATAGGTGTTGGCTAATTGTCATATAACTTGTGTGTGTGTGTGTGTGTGTGTGAGAGAGAGAGAGAGAGAGAGAGAGAGAGAGAGAGAGAGAGAGAGAGAGAGAGAGACCTTTATTTCCAAAGACAATAATTTGGAAAATGGAAAGTATACAAATTTTGTTTGCTAAATCACTCTAACTCTTTGAATGTTTAGACAGAAGATTTAATTATGTAAGCCCCAACATAGAGGTGGACAGAGAACATGACATACACACAGAATCTTGATGGGAGAGTTTCTTCTGTGTATGTGTTTGTCTCACTCTCGTAGCTTCCTCCCCCCCTCTTCCCTTTTCCAATTTTCTCAGGGGATGGTGACCCTTTCCCCTTCTCCAGGGGACAAAGTTTGTCTCTTTTAGGGTCTTCGTTGTTTACTAGTTTCTCTGGCAGTGTGGATTGCAGGATAGTAATCATTTACTCTATGTCTAAAATCCACATATGAGTGAGTACATATTATGTTTGTCTTTTTGTGATTGGGTTACCTCACTGAGAATGGTTTCTTTGAGTTCCATCCATTTTCCTGCAAAATTCAATATTCATTGTTTTTTTCTGCTGAGTAGTACTCCATTGTGTAAATGAACCAATTTTCTCCATCCATTCTTCGGTTGAAGGGCATCTAGGCTGCTTCCAGTTTCTGAATATTACAAATAGTTCTGCTATGAACATGGTTGACAGAGGTCTTTTTTGTTTGAATGTGCTTCTTTGGGTATATGCCTAGGAGTGAAATTGCTGGATCTTGTGGTAGACTCATTCCCATTTTCTTGAGGAGTCGCCATACTGATTTCCAAAGTGGCTGTACAAGTTGGCACTCCCACCAGCAGTGGAGGAGTGTTTCTCTTTCTCCACATCCTCTCCAGCATAAACTGTCATTGGTGTTTTTTATTTTAGCCATTCTGACAGGAGTAAGATGGTATCTCAGAGTTGTTTTGATTTGCATTTCACTGATTGCTAAAGATATTGAACACTTTCTTATGTGTCTTTCAGCCATTTTAGATTCCTCTATTGAGAATTGTCTATTTAGTGCTGCACCACACATTTTATTTGGATTGTTTGGTGTTTTGGAGACTAGCTTCTTGAGTTCTTTGTATATTTTGGAGATGATCCCTCTGTCAGATGTGGGGTTGGTGAATATCTTTTCCCAATCTGTAGGCTGTGGTTTTGTCTTGTTAACTGTGTCCTTTGCCTTACAGTGGCTTCTCAGTTTCGGGAGGTCCCATTTATTAATTGTTGATCTCAGTGTCTGTGCTAATGGTGTTATGTTCAGGAAGCAGTCTGCTTTACCAATTAATTCAAGGGTATTTCCCACTTTATCTTTTAATTGGGTTCATTGTGGCTGGGTTTATGCTGAGGTCTTTGATCCATTTGGACTTAAGTTTTGTGCAAGTCAAAAGGCTTGGGTCTATTTGTAGTTTTCTACATGTTTGCATCCAGTTATTCCAGCACCATTTGTTGAAGATGTTCTCTTTGTTCCATCGTATATATTTGGATTGTTTGACAAAAATCAGATGTTCGTAGGTGTGTGGGTTAATATCAGGGTTTTCAACTCTATTCCATTGGTCTACCTGTCTATTGTTGTGCCAATACCAAGCTGTTTTCAGGACTATAGCTCTGCAATAGAGCTTGAAGTCAGGGATGGTGATGCCTCCAGAAGTTACTCTATTGTACAGGGTTGTTTTGGCTATCCTGGGTCTTTTGTTTCTACATATAAAGTTGAGAAAAGTTCTTTCTAGGTCAGTGAAGAATTGGATTGGGATTTTGATGGGGATTGCATTGAATCTGTAGATTGCTTTTGGCAATATTTCTATTTTTACTATGTTGATCATGCCTATCCAATAGCATGGGAGATCTTTCCATTTTCTGGTATCTTCTTTAATTTCTTTCTTTAGAGACTCAAAATTCTTTTGTTACAGGTCTTTCACTTTTTGGTTAGTGTTACACCAAGGTATTTTATGTTGTTCATGGCAATTGTAAAGGATCATGCTTCTCTGATTTCTTTCTCCACCAATGTGTCATCTGTACATAGTAGGGCTACAGATTTTTTTTGAGTTAATTTTGTATCCTGCCACTTTGCTGAAGGTGTTTATCAGCTATAGGAGTTCCCTGGTAGAGTTTTTTGGGTCACTTATGTAGACCATCATATCATCTGCAAATAGTGAGAATTTGACTTCTTCCTTTCTGATTTATATTCCCTTGATCTCCTTTTGTTGTCTTATTGCTCTAGCTAGAACTTCAAGGACAATATTGAAGAGGTATGGAGAGAGTGGACAGACTTGTCTTGTTCCTGATTTTAGAGGAATTGCATTGAGTTTCTCTCCACTTAATTTGATGTTGGCTGTTGGCTTGCTGTATATTGCTTTTATTATGTTGAGGTATGTTCCTTTTATTCCTGATTCCTCCAGGACCTTTATCATGAAGGGGTGTTGGATTTTGTCAAAGGCTTTTTCAGCATCTAGTGAGATGATCATGTGATATTTTTTTCCTCAGTCTGTTTATGTGGTGGATTACATTGATGGATTTTCGTATGTTGAAACATCCTTGCCTCCCTGGGATGAAGCCCACTTGATCGGGATGGATGATTTCTCTGATGTGTTCTCGGATTCAATTTGCCAATATTTAATTGAGAATTTTTGCATCAATGTTCATGAGGGATATTGGTCTGTAGTTCTCTTTCTTAGTTGTGTCTTTGCATGGCTTGGGTATCAATGTTATTGAAGCTTCATAAAAAGAGTTTGGTAATGACCCTTCTGCTTCTATTGTGTGGAATAATTTGAGGAGAATTGTTATTAGTTGTCCTTTGAATTTCCTGTAGAATTCTGCACTGAAGCTATCTGGGCCTGGGCTTTTTTTGGTTGGGAGACTTCTAATGACTGCTTCAATTTCATTATAGGTTATAGGTCTATTTAATTTGCTTATCTTTTATTGATTTAATTTTGGTAAGTGAAATCCATCCAGAAAATTGTCCATTTCCTTTAAATTTTCAAATTTTGAGGAATATAGGTTTTCAAAGTATGACCTGATGAATCTCTGGATTTCCTGTGTGTCTTTTTTTATGCCCCCCTTATCATTCCTGATTTTATTAATTTGCATGTTCACTCTTTGTTGTTTGGTAAGGTTGGATAAAGGTTTGTCTATCTTGATTCTTTTTATTGTTCTCCTACTTTCCATTTTATTGATTTCAGCCCTCAATTTGATTATTTCCTGGTGTCTGCTCCTCTGGGGTGTATTGGCTTCTTTGTTTTCTAAAGCTTTCTGT
Source organism: Cricetulus griseus (assembly GCF_003668045.3). Classification (NCBI taxonomy): domain Eukaryota; kingdom Metazoa; phylum Chordata; class Mammalia; order Rodentia; family Cricetidae; genus Cricetulus; species Cricetulus griseus. The sequence goes on from NC_048596.1 coordinate 173,928,942, forward strand.
TGTGCTGTTAATTCTCTATTGGGATTATTCTCCTGTTTCTTCATGTGGGCACTTAGTGCTATGAACTTTCCTCTTAGCATTGCTTTCAGAGTATCCCATAGGTTTGGATATGTTGTGTCTGCATTCTCATTGAATTCTTGGAAATTTTTAATTTCTTTTTTTTATTTCTTCCTGGACCCATGAATTATGCATTTGGGTGTTACTTAATTTCCATGAGTTTGTAGGTTTTCTGTAGTTCTTGTTGTTGTTGAATTCCAATTTTAAAGCATGGTAGTCTGATAAGACACAGGGGGTTATTTCAATGTTTTTGTACCTGTTGAGATTTTCTATGTTGCCCATTATGTGGTCGATTTTAGAGAAGGTTCCACGTGGCACTGAGAAGAAGGCAAACTGTTTTGTATTTGGGTGGAATGTTCTATAGATATCTGTTAAGTCCAATTGCTCCATAACTTCTATTAGTTCTTTTTTTTTTCTTTGTTAAGTTTCTGTCTGGTGTTCCTGTCCAGTAGTGAGAGTGAGGTGTTGAAATCTCCCACTATAAGTGTGTGCGGTTTTATGTGTGATTTGAGTTTTAGTAATGTTTCTTTTACAAACGTGGATACCTTTGTATTTGCGGCATAAATGTTCAGAATTGAGACTTTATCCTTATGGATTTTTCCTGTGATGAGTAGGAAATGACCTTCTTCATCTCGTTTGATTTTAGTTTAAAGTCCAATTTGTTGGATATTAGGGTTGCTACCCCTACTTGTTTCTTGGGTCCATTTGATTGGAAGATCTTTCCCCAACTTTAATTCTTAGGTACCATCTGTCTTTGAATTTGAAGTGAGTTTCTTGTATGCAGCAGAAGGAAGGATTCTGTCTTATTATCCATTCTTCTAATCTGTGTCTTTTTATAGGGGAGTTAAGACCATTAATGTTGATGGATATTAATGACCATTGATTATTGTTCATTCTTGTTTGTTTTTGATTTGGTGATGGTGGCGAGATTATGTGTGAGATTCTGTCCCTATTTCCTTATGGCTGTTGGTAAGTTGGGATTATCTATTGCCTATGTTTTTCTAGTTGTAGTTAACTTCCTTGGGTTGCAGTTTTCCTTCCAGTACTTTCTGTAGGGCTGGATTGGTGAATATATATTGTTTGAAACTGGTTTTGTCATGGAGTATCTTGTTTTCTCCTTCTATAATGATTGAAAGCTTTGCTGCGTATAGTAGTCCAGGCTGGCATCCATGGTATCTTAGTGTAGGTAGAATGCCTATCCAGGACGTTCTGGCTTTCAGAGTTTCCATGGAAAAGTCAGGTGTGATTCTGATAGGTTTGCATTTATAGGTTACTTGATCTTTTTTCTTTGCTGCTCTTAATATTTTCTCTTTGTTGTGTATGTTTGGTGTTTTGATTATTATGTGGCGAGGAGACCAGTTTTTTTGTTCAGTCTATTTGGTGTTCTATTAGTTTCTTGTATTTTCATTGGCATGTCTTTCTTTAGGTTGGGAAAGTTTTCTTCTATCACTTTGGTGTATATGCTTTCTGTACCTTTGAGTTGGATTTCTTCACCTTCCTCTATACCTATCATACTTAGGTTTGGTCTTTTCATAGTATCCCATATTTCCTGGATATATTGTGATAAGGATTTGTTGGACTTAAGATTTTCTTTGGTTGATGAGTCTATTTGACTGGTGTGTCTTCAACTCCTGAGATTGTCTCTTCCATCTCTTGTATTCTGTTGGTTATGCTTGCATCTGTAGTTCCTGATCATTTACCCACCTTTTCTATTTCCAGCATTCCCTCATATCTTGCTTTCTTTATTGTTTCTATTTCAGTTTTTAGATCTTGAACTGTTTCCTTGAGAGATTTGTTGATATCTTGTACTTTTTTGTTTGTTTTTTTCTTCCATTTCTTTAAGGGATTTTCTCATGTCCTCTTTGAGGTCCTCTATCATTTTCATGAAGATGCTTTTAAGGTCATTCTCTTCTGGTTCATTTGCATTGTGATGTTCACTTCTTGCTAGTATATGGTTCCGAGTCTCCAGTGGTGTCATATTGGGTTTTCTGTTGTTGGATGTGCTTTTACCTTGTCCTCTTCTCATCCTTTCTTCTGGTGGGTGTAGCAAGAGTTTCTTGTTCTTTTGGTGGGTGTGGGACCAAGGTTCTCTTCTGGTATATGCAAACAGTTCCAATACTCTGATGTCAGTCCTCTTCTTGTGGATGCAAGTGTCACTGTTACCTGGGTGTTTACAGTGTTTGGGCGTGACTGGTCCCGCCGGGCAGGCTGTTGGTGGCAGAGCTGTCACTGGGCCTGGGTGTGTCAGATCCCGCTGCTGAACTCGGTCCAGCACACAGGTCACTTGTGTCAGATGACTCTGAGCAGTGAAGATGAACAGGAACCGGAAACAGCTCCTGGCTTACCTGGGCCGGTGGATGGATGCAGGGCTGCCTCTGGGTGTTTGGTGTATCGGATCCTGCCATGGAACTCAGTCTGCCACACAGGTTGCTTGTGTCAAATGACTCTCTACTGTTTGTGTTTTTCATACAGATTTTATTTTCTTGTGATTTTAAAATGGATATGCTGTCATTGATACTGGAAAATCAAACATTATCAGGAAATATGTATAATTGGCTTCTGTTCTGGTTGTTATGAACAAGTATCTGACAAGAGCAGCTTAAGGGAGAGAAGTTTACTTTGCCTAACACTTTGAGGAATGCATGGAAGCAGAAATGTAAGGCAGCTGATCAAACAAACTCTACAGTCTAGACACAGGCATCTATGAATTTTGGTACTCACTGAAATCATCCTCCCTCACTTTTAATTCAGAATGAGATCCTAGTCTGTGGAAGACTCCCATTCAGATTTCAGATGAGCATTTACTCATTAGCTAACCCTCTCCTGATATGAACTCAAAAACAATCCCACAGAGAAGCACATATCCTTGGTGAATTCAAATTAATGCAAGTTCAAAGTAAAGAGTAAATGGCATGATTCCATGAGGCACCTGAGAAGATAACTAAATTCTGTACTTTAAAGTAGGAAATGAACACATCAATGAAAGTAACTGTCCCTCTGCAGTAAATGGATACTTGAGTATTGTTTGTACAGTGTAAATGAACTTATATTTGTGTGTATATATGTGTGCATGTGCCTGTGTCTATGCCTGTTTGTGTGTGTGTGTGTGTGTGTGTGTGTGTGGCACGCACGTGTGCACATGCCTGTGTGTATATGGTCTAAATTTTTAAAGCATATTCCTTACATGGTCTTCAAATTAAAAAAAAAAACATATTCAGTAAAATTTGAACCTCTATTGGACAACATATATTATTTTATTATAAATGTAATCCAAACCCAGGTAGTATTTAGGAACTAAATCATACTCATTGTTTATGTAGAATGCAAATTCATTTCAGTTGTATATTTCATCTGCTAATCTAGCAATCACATCATTTTGAAAAACAAGATTTCCATTACCTGGAGTTGTGTAAGAAATACAATCTCTAGTCTTGTTTTGTATTTTTAAATGAAAACTTGATCATTTGACAATTTCCCTATGCTACTATGGGTTCAGTGTGATGTGTGAGGAACTTGGAAATTTTTCTTTCACTCTTCTGAGAACAAATGTTGTAGCAAAGATGGTCTATTCTCATGTATGTGTCATTTCTCCAGAGTTTCCACCTTTCTTTTTAATATGACTTGTGACAATCTCTTTTTGAATGATGGGTATATTGTCATAGACAGAATGAATACAAGCTGTAGGCCTTAGTGTGGAAGTTTGTGTCAATAATGTAAGAAGAATTTCAGCTGTATTTAATGTTGGCTGTATCTGTGAATGCAAATCTGGAGATACAAATGAATTCAGAATTCAAGTCAAGCTTTGAGTTCCTGGGGTATTCCTTGTCTGTATGCTTGAAAGATCCTTTTAGTGAATAGGTAGAATCTGTGGACTGGTACAAATATGAGAATCTCCTGGGTCTAGTGAACTTCAGTCAGACAGATTTTTTTTAGATTAAGGGAAAAGAATTGTAGGCTTGTTCTTTCTGTTTGATATCCAAGGAACATTTAACCTACTACTCTCATGATAATGCAGTTGCTGAGAAACATGGAGCTGTCTCTTCTTCCTATTGACATCGGCAAACTGTGAGTAGAACTGTTATGCATAGAGATTGTTCCCAGTGATGCATAATGTAAAATTTCATAGATAGGTTGTAGCATGACTAAGAAAACATTTACCTTTTTACCATGAGCATAGCAAACTGAAAAATAGCAACAAAAACAGCATACACAGCAACATCAACAACAAAATATTGCCAAGATTGATATTCATATAGGAAGATAAAAGGTAAGTAAGCCTCAGTTATTTGCTTCTTTGTATGTTTTTACTTTGCATATGGTAGGGGAGGCAGTCTCACTTAATAGCTTAGGCAGCCCTAGAACTACTAAGTATCCAAGAATGGGATTACAGGTGTGAATGATTATGCTCTGTTCATTGTTCTTTTTGCCATTATCCTTCTTTCTTTAGGAGTAACTTCCAACTTTCAAACTCATAATCTGATTTGCTTTTGCAAAATCCCATAAAGAATGAAGTTGACGCATCATGATTCCCTATATTAAGGATGAGAGAACTAAAGTCTGAACTCTAAAAGAAGTTGCTGCAAGTCACAGGAACAAAATTGACATTAACCACAGGGCATTCACTCGAGACTTCACAGGTTACTGAGTGAAAGCACAGGCTACCTTAAGAATGTTTTGGCTATAAAAGCATTTGGAAGTAAATGAAAATATACTTTAAGAAACTATCAGCTAAACACTTCTAAAAATATACCCACTGGGATTCAAAAGTTTTCAAAAATAACATTATGTTCTTCCTACATTAGGTTGTTTCCATCCTACAATTAGAATAATTTCTGATAATTGGAAGGAGAATGATGTCCTTTGAAAATGAACTAAGTTACAATCTAGAGAAAACATTTTTTAAAAGCAAATGTTTTCCTTTATTATTATTCTTATATAGCCATCTAAAATGTATTGTGTAAAAAGTAAATTTTACAATGAGGCAATCTCCTTAGGAAATGCTACAATAAACCCAATTTTCTTTTAGGAGAACTTTCAGTGTTTTAAATCTCATTTTCTTTAAAAATTTTTTATAATACAGCTCAGGAGATTGGTGACAAAAACAACATAATGAATTTTGAGGCTGCATAATTTATGACTTTATACTCACAGCGACAGTTTTAACCTCCACTCATATTTACATTTGCCCTCTATTTCCCAGATTCAAATGGTCTTTCAGAGGAGATTGGTTTCATGTGGAGACAGGATAGTAATCAGAAATTTCTATCTTACTCACAATAAATCAGAGCCATTTGTGGCCACCATTGAAATAAAATGCACTTCTCACGGGGAGATGCCTGTGGCTATTAACTGCTTGAGTTTTGATTTCCAATAAAGACACATTTTCAATTTGTTTAATGTTTCTAAATAGGGGTGTGGTTTCCTTGTATATTAAAACAGTTTTACCACTAAAATCCTTTCTACTTCATAAAAATATGTGCTACATGTAATTGTAAAGCACATATTTGTGATACAGAAAGAAGGATGAAATGATAGCAGACGTATTAAAGAATATTTCTTTAAAATGTATTTGCAAATACTATCACTTTTCAATTCTTATTATTTTACTGAGGCAAATCGGAACACTGGGATTCCACCCCATCACCTTAATATAGGCCAGAATTATATGAAAGGGACTCTAGCAGAAATGCATCAGCAATAGAATAAGATATATAAATATCTGGAAAATATGAATCAGAAAACAATTGCTATTAAAAAGACACAGACAACCCACTATTCATTTGACCACATAACTGATTCAGACACAACTGCTTGGTAACTACTGGTACAATTGTTGTAGCTAGAAAACTACAAGAACCAAACATCAGGCGAATTGCTTAATGTGGATAAGCTCATGTTAGTGACTTAAGAAAACAGTGTTACAAAATGGGCATTTTACTTTTCCACAAAAGTTCTGTGGGCAAATCATCAAGGGGATACACACTCAATATGATAGGGTTCTGGAAACAGCAGTCAGGCCTTGTCATTCTTGTTCTGAGTCCCATTTAAGATATCTAAAGGTGTTGACATTTCTTCATACCCCAAACAAAATTGCTGATGAGACAGTCCATATAATGTTTTTCTTTCATGGTCTATTTATTTGTTTATTGCGTGTGTGTGTGTGTGTGTGTGTGTGTGTGTGTGTGTGTGTGTGTCAGTGTGGGTGTGGAGATAAGAAGACAGCTTGCTAGTGTTAGTTCTGTCTATCCATTATGTGTAGTTAGTGGATAAAATTCAAGTCATTAGCCTTGGCAGCAAGTGTCTTTGCCTGCTGAGCAATCTAACCGTTCCCTAATATTGTTTTAGTTACTATAAATTGATCCAACTTTTCTTAAATTCTGTGTATGAAACACTTTCTTCTCTGATTCTTAATAATTTGATTTTTAGTATATTCTGTTTAATAAAAAAACTATGAAAGGAAAAGCCAGTTTATTCTATGACAAAAAGAACCTCCTCAAACTTTAGAAGATAATATATATATATATATATATATATATATATATATATATCTGTTGTTCCATATTAGGATACCTCCTTTATGAATTTTGTGACCAAGTCACCCAAGTAAGCCAACTCAAGTAAGATACAACATGAAAAGCAAGGGCTATGTTGTGAATGAACAATTCAGTACTATAAATGTGCAAGTATACTCATGGGTAGAATTAAATGTTTCCTGTGTTAAAATTAAAATGGTCATGTTTTTAGCATGATGCACATTTCTTCATTCATTTGTTTACTTTCCATTCAGGGCAAGATTGTCAACTGAAAGAAAATTATTCTCAAATTTGATTAAATACATATATCCTTAAATATAGGAAGCTGATGAAAATGAATGTAGCATAATACTAAAAAAAACATTATGACTACATTTATTACAGTGACACTTATGTGCAAAGTAAATAAAATTCTTTAAAGCCACCACAAGGTAATGATAAATTTCTCTCACAAAGAGATAAATTTGATTGACTTTCATCTGAAATAATGGGAATTGAAAGGAAGAATCAAGTACAGCAGGAAACAGCCTGATTCTATATCTAATAGAATTATCATTCAGAGATGAAAGAGAGAAAGACATTCTCATATAAGAGAAATCTCAAAGTATTTATTGCTAGCAAGCATACCCTTAAGGAAGGTTAAAGGATGTACTTAAAAGAAAACATGAAAGATGGAGCCTATGAGGATCAGGCAGAAGGAAACACAGACAAAATTGATGAATGAGCAAGTACTACAGACTGTATTTCTCCTCATGAATTTTCTGAGTAATGTGTTTACTTTCATGACAAAATTACATAAGGATATACTAAGCAATCTTCCAGAAGCTCACCAGTGTCTTAAATGTTTACATACTGGGCAACAGACATCAATCACATATGATATAAAAAGTTAATAGAAAAAAACTCAATTACCTCATGGCATTTCAACTTTGTTTTATCAGCTGATAGAAATTCAAGGCACAAAAACAAGAGTTTACAACAATTATTCTACATAATCAATCACAATATCTAAGTCACACACACACACAAAATTGCATGTGAATTAATATTCATGTAATACTCACCAATGTAGACTATGCCACAGACTACATAAAAACCTAAGAAAATTTGAAATCATTGAAATATAATATAAATTATATATTTCCTGATTGTAAGTACAACACTGAACTTAAAGACCTAAGTGAGATGGAAAAAAAAGCCCTAAATAAATGATAATTATTCAACGGACTCCAGTAGTACAACACATACAAATCTCTAAGGATGTAGAGACACACGATTGAATGAGTACATAAGTTGTACATATCACGTTCATGGGATGCACATGAAGCAGTTCAGAGATAATAATTTATAGAACTAAAGAGTAAATAATGAAAAGACATAAGGTGTTTATGTCATACATATTGTATGATTAAAGTCCAGTCTCCTTAGAAGGATGAAAAAGATAAGAATGGTTCTTGTATAATCACAAACATTTATTTTACAGATATAGAGATGTTATTGTAATTTTATGGAAATGTATAGGATTTTAAAAGAATCTTGACAAAGAATGCTGAAGTGTGAGAAATCACTCCATCAAATACTGTGATTTGTTCTACATAAATAGTAATCAGGATAATATAATATCATCACAAGTCTCCATAGCAAGAGATGATGAGCAAAGAATGCAGAAAGAGACAAGCAAATATATATATATATATATATATATATATATATATATATATATATACCTTATTTTCCTTCCAAAGTTGAAAAGGATATTCAAAGGAAGAATGATAATATTTTAAAATATTTTTGTTGTTTTTAAATATTTACTTTTGCTTTTTGAGAGAAAGTCTCACTATATAGCTGAGTCTGACCTGGAGGTAGCTATGTAGACCAAACTTATGCCAGTCTAATTGTCCTAAACTCCTGAGTTCTGGGATGGTAAGCAAGAACCATTATATATTTCCTAAAACTGTTTTTTAAGTCTCAAGACTTGAGAAAATTGTTTGTGTTCTAGGCTTAGTAAATGGTAGATATGGGCAATTATTTCTTGCTAATAAAACTTTTAAGAAAATGCTTAAGTAGAGGGGCAGCTAGAGCCCCTGATTGTTCATTATGCATTGTATGAATATAAAAAATTATCCCACTATATCTTACAATATGCATATTTTAAAGAGTACACTATGCATAGAAGAAACACTGTAGAAAATTATAATTCTGATTAATGAAATCAAACAAAGAAGGTTGTTTTTAGAAACTTACTTACAAAAAGAAATTTTAGACTTGTTATAAATTGTATGTCATTAAAACAATAATAAATTGATTCTTGTACAAATCAAAACCCTTAGCTGCTCATTAGCCCATCTGAAGGAACTGAAATTTTTATTTACTCTACAATACAGCTCACCAAAAAGAAATGAAATACTTATGTATAGAGCAATCAGAAACCTGCATCACCAATTACCCTCAGTATTTGTGGAGGCGAATACATTATTCTAGGTTACATATTTATATATCATGTTTTTATATTATTATATTAATTTGCTAGTTATACATTATTTTGGCATATTATTCATTTTATATGTACTATTAATATGTGTCTTTTTTCCCCAAATATCACACACACACACATACACACAGAGAGAGAGGGAAGGAGGAGAGAGAGAGATTTAGCATTTATTATATTTGTGAACATGGTTTAGCTTTAAAAAATGTTTATCTCACCATTTAACTAGACAAAATTCAAATTTCATTTGCTAATTCTGGGGTGTTGATAATAGCTGAGACATCTAGTAACATTTTCCATCTTTAAAAAATATTTCTAAGAGATACCTTGCAATTTACAGATGTGTGAAAAATTCAGACTTGGCCAGAGGTGTAGACTTAGGCCTCACCAGCCAGGATCACTTCTTTATCCTGTAGAGGTTTCTTTCTTAAATTCTATTCTGTGATTGCTCAATCTGAATATATGCTACTTCTGTCCAGGTTGTAGCTGCCTTTCACCATGACATCTGGAAAACTCCAGGGTAGACTCTCAATTTTGGCCTTTATTCTCCTTTAAAAGAAAAGAAAATATATTCTGATGTTAGTTTTCCCCAACTCCTTCCACAACCTCTCCACCTAACCATACCTAACCACATACCCTTTCTCCTGTTGCATTAGAAAACAAACAAGGAAATAAAACCAAACAAAATAAGAAACACACACACACACACACACACACACACACACACACACACACACACACACACACAGGCACACACACACCATGTAAACAAAAACAATAAACTTTCTCTCCACAGTCAAATTATTATCTCATCTCTTCATTTCAATTTCATTTCCTTCCTTCCTTTTTTCCTTCCTTCCTTCTTTCCTTCCCTTATTTCTCTCTTTCCTCTTTTTCTTTTTTCTTTCTCCCTTAAGTTATTTTCTCTTGTCTCCAATGCATGCAAACTCTAAAATTATTACTTGAAGGCTAACAATTCAGTTTTACTTGAATTCAAGGTGGATACTTTGGAAATCTGAGTGAATAATTTTTCCTGGAGAAGGTTGTAGTATTGATCATGGCTTTCTTCTCTTTTATCTTAGAAGTCATGATACTGCTTTTCCCAGGGATAACTAATACCTTGGGAAGCAAGAAGTTCACCTAAAGGCACAACTTTGAAGTGGAAATATACCTACCAAGAGCCCACACACTGCTACACACCACTTCTGCAGAATTTTAATCTTAGGGCATGATTTTTCTGTCTAAATTCTCCCAAGGCCAGACAGCAGACCAATGGATACAGCAGTCATACCAGAGACTGGTAAGAAAATTTCACTTAGGAAACACTTAAAATCACTCACCTGTCTTTCCATATAAATCACAAGAAAGCATCTTGTCCATGTTTCCTCTCATTTCTTCTGCTTTCTGAACAAACCTAACACTCTGCCAAGAGTGCCTGTACCAAAAGTCCTGCCTTTTGTTTTAGTGGAAACTTAGACTATAAAGAATCATTTCATGACAATCATTTCAAGTCTGCATCTTTTGTCTTACTGAGTTAGTACAAATCACTAGTACCTTTAAAACACTTTCCTAGTGTTCCAGGAAACCCACAGACTTAGCATTTTCCTCAGATATTTCTTAACCTACTTAAGCTTTGGAAACTATGATATGAGATGATTAAAAGACATTTTTGTAACTAAATTTTGAGGAAGTAGTAAGGCTTAATCTTATAGAAAATTCCAGAACAAAAGGCAACAAGTCTAGAAGAGAAAATCAAAGCTGAGATCTCCAAATGGGTATCTACAATTGGTCTATAGGGTTTAAGACAATAGACAGTCTTTATTAACCTGCTGGTGACTATACTTGGTGTTTGGTATCCCAGTTTTACCCCAAGATATTCTTAGTGTGAGCTTTTCAGCACTAAAACCCATAATCTGAGTTGATGTACTTTAGTTAACAAGAACAGCTACCTAGAAATGAAGCTACAGAGGCTCAAGAACAAGGTTAGTATAATTAGAGATTTTCCCCTAATTAAGGACTTAGATAAAATGAATCTTTGTTTTGTTTTTGGCTGATGGTACTGTATACATGCTCAGTTTTATGGTCTGAATGGTATGTCCATCATGGAATCAGTTGTGCAAAGGTCCGGGATCCTGTTGTAATATTCACAAGATGACTGCAGTATAATGGAGGAATTTGAGAGTGAGAGAACATGCATCAGGTTCTTTATGATAGATTTATTCAAGAAGGTGAGTTTTCCTTGGTGGTCTTTGGTCTAAGAATGAAATAATTTAATTTGAGAAATGACATAATTAGGACCTACCTAGATCATTCTTTTATTTCCTTCTTCTTAGTAATTCATGCTGTAATCCTAGTGACTTGACCAAACAATACCATACCCTGTATCTTTCCCAAAATTAAAGGAAAGTGGGGGTGCTACACATGGCTTCAAGCACAATCAAGTTTGAAATGACATGGCACAAATTATTGTATTGAATTCTTTTTACGGCTCTACATGAATAGAATTTAAAATGAGCTAGGTAAAATTGATTTAAATGAACTCTAGGTTAAGAGAATCACTGTGTAGAAATATGTGCTTTTAAATAAGAGGTGGGAGGCAAACAATCAATAATCAGTCAAGTGAAATCTGCATGTCAGATAAAAGCCAAGCCAGTATGACCATGTCAAAAACATACCCAATTGGTAACTGGGACAGGATAGATGCCTGTGATATTGACTCCACCAAAAAAACAAAACAAAACAAAACAAAAAAACACATAAACAACAACAAAAACCACACAATGTTTGCAAAGAGAAAAGTAAAAATTAACATTTGGAGTTTGTCCTACAAACCACATCAACCATGGCAAAAATAGTTGTTTTCTTATTTATTATGGTAAGCTATGTCATAAGGATGTACACAAAATTAAACTGAACCAAGTTAAGTTAATGTGTTGTCATATAACCAAAGGGAGACTTTTGAATTAAATTAAATTAAATTAAATACTTTGATATTACTCATGCAAAATCTTAGTGGATAGGAAATCACAGGAACACTGGTGCTGAGACACATCAACCAGAATCCTTCTATACTAACATAACTGCATGTTCTTGATCCTATTCATCATACCAGAGCTAATTTCCTTAACTCTTGCCTTTGAGTCTGTTTATTTCTTAGAATTTGCTGTAGGAAATATTAATCTACTAATGAAATCAAAGATTCCTCCAGGGCAGTGACATTTCTGCTGTACTTATTAGTAAACATTCAGTGCTTGGCATAAATTAGGTTTCAATACACCACTGATGTTTGTAAGATGAGGGCGTGAGCTAATCCATATTGAACAAACATACAAGTATAGAAAAATAATTCATTTAACATTTTGTTTTATTTTGTGGAATTCCCTGATTATTGATCATTATTACATGAATCCCAATTGAATTCACAAACACTTTAAGTCTGGTGGTGTTGCTGAAATTTTTTTAGATGAAATTGTTGAAGTTTTGAGGTATGAGAGCAAAATGACTGGAAGACACAGATTCAGGATTTGAGCTGAGCTAGCCATGTTTCCCTAAACAGCATCTTCAATACTGGGTACAAACATGGCAAGGAGACAACAAAATAAATTGTGAACAATGATTTTAAAATGGTATGATTTAGATGCTGACCTTGAATGTTTTACTTAACTCAAAACTTCCGTTCATAACTCAGTTTCTCAATTGTCCAATAAAGTAATTTCATAGTCATTATTTTATGTAGTTAAGAAATGAGATGAAGAATACCATTTGTGTGTTAGTGTGTTTGTGTGTGTATGCTTATGAATGTGTCTGTTTCTGCATGCATGCAGAAGGCAAAAGTTGACATCAGTTGTCTTCCATGTTCACTCTCCTACTTATGTTTTGAGGCTGGATCTAGTGCTTGAGTCTTAAGCTCACAAACTTGGCTTGTCTAGCCAGACAGCTTGCTCTGTGGATCCTTGGTCTCCACCTCCCATGTGCTGGGATTACAGGCAAACAGCCAGACTATCTTGGTATTTATGTGTACCCTGGGATCCTAATCCAGTCCTCATGTTTCTATGGCAAGCAGTTTGTCCTCTAGTGCCTTGTCTTCATCTTTATAAGTAAAGTGTTTAGCATGGTGGGTACTAATAATAGCATAAATAATAGCATAAACAGTGAAAAGAGCAATGTTAGCAACCAATCCAATAAGTCATGGTGATAAAAATATTCTATTAAGATGTATTTATTTATTTTATATTACCTGTATGTCCCTGGGTGTAATGTGTGGTGTTGCTCATGCAAGACTAAATAGGGTGACCAATCAGCTGAAACTGGAATTACAACTTATTGTGAGGAACCTAATGTGGGTGCTATGAAACAAAATCCAAACTTTTAGCCAAAGAAGCAGTGCTTTTAACTAATGAAAGATCTCTCCGGCTCTAGGAACTTATTTATTTAATCCTGGATTCTTACAATGGAACCCAGATCCTCATACATGTTAAACATAAGTTCTAAACTTCATCTTAACTCTTAGCAATTTAAGTTGTGCTCTTGTTACTGGGATTTAATTATAAACTGAAGAGGAAATATATTAGTATTCTTCTCCCAAAACTATAGTCTTCTTCTCAGCTTCCTAGAAAAGGGATAAAAATTTAAAATGGAGGCTGATAACAGATATGCAGAAGGGGGCATTTAATGAAAAAAAAATGACTCAGTCCTCCACTTGCTATTGTGTCTGAGGTTTGCCATTAGCTGACCTTCCCTATGTTACTTTGCTGTTTTCTTTTCATTCACTGAGTCTAATGTGGTCCCAGTAGGGATTCCCCCATTTTTGAGCCCCACCCCAGTATTTCTTAAGTAGTCCTCAGGGAAGAGTATAAGTTCCAAATGTCAATTTAATATTAGATCTTGGGGTCTCATCTTAGATTTCCAGAATCAATAAAAGAACAGCTCCCCAATGACCAAAGTTGTAAGGAATCTTGTAAGTGAAAAGTCAGTAGAGGAACAGAGGTCATTCATGTGACTAGAATACTCCACATGCACTCAGGGAATTCAGTATTAAATAAATATGTGCTAACCAAGGTATTGTCAACTCACACACAATTGCATTCTCTTTAGCACACCCCAACACACACATATGTGTGTTTGTGTGTATTGGTGTATGTTGATCTGAATGCAATTGTTATGGTAGTTATTTTGAATTGTGTTCCAATGAAGATTAGATGACAAACAATGGTAAAAATTTTATCTTGGCTGGCAGAAATGGAGGCATATATGATGACAGTACCCATGGCAAGCATGAGAAGATGAATTTTGAGACTTATGCAACTGGGTGACATTCTTCTGATGACTTTCTCTGGGAAACTGCTATTCTCACCATTGTAAAGGTAAATGTAGATAAGGACAATGAAATTGCATCATTCTCTGGTAACTCATAACAGCAGAGAAAGAGGCAGGGAGTTATTCATGCATTTTCATTTGATGGGAGACTGCTATATTAAATTAAAACTGTATATAGCATGTGCTCTTGATGGAAAGAATGAGCTACTCCAAATATCCTTAGCTGTATAAATGTGAGCAAGCCCCATTACACAAAATACTTCAGCCTTTTGGGACCACACTAAGTATAGCCCATAATAGGAATGTCTGTGTTTACCAAAGTCTATGTGTATTAAAGGAGTAGGTAAGTAACTCAAAATAAGGGACAGTAGTGACAGGTTGATGGATCCAGGAAAACATAACAAAACAACCTGTATGATCTGTCCCTGCCCACTTCAACTCGAATGCTTCTGTTGTCACCAATGCTCAGTAGCATACTTACACACAAGGATAGCTTCCTTCATTTAAAAGAATGATTCCTCTTCTTGCTTCATGTTCTAAATGTTTTAGTTCATAACATAGAAATTTGTCATGCTAGCACTCCTATTACTTTTCTACAACGATGTAAAGAATGTGTACGCCATATTGGAAAAAAAGGAGTTACACTCAAAGACAAAATGCTTTAGCTGACATTGATTCTCAGATTGGCTCTGTATCAATGTGTGAACAGGCATTAATTTAATCAAAGCTAAAATCTGCCTGTAGCAAGAACTCAGCAGTTTGGGAAACTGAACCTTCTGCTACTCTTATTTTTTAAAGACACCATTTGGAATATATGAAATTCACATGACAATGGGTGGAACACATGTAGTATATCTACATTCACGCAGATACTTAGGTAGCCCAAAGGGCTCTGTGTTGCACGGTGGTGTCATGGATATATCACACATTGAGGGTCTGCATAAGGACTCATTATGCATGTGCAAGCTTCTCCTTTTAAGTGAGCACTGTTACTATAAATCTTTAGCCATTTGGGCAAGAAACTGCTCTTGCCTGGACTGTTTGTTGCTGTATAAACTGGACATGCAGGACCCACAAAAAAGTGACTGCTAAACTTACAAGACAGTACTGAAGGGTTCCTGTTGAAATGGAGAAGTGTGCCAAACACACTGTGGCCTATGGGCTGAAGATGGATGCCCCAACGTTACAGAGGAACTTTGGGTGACTGTCCAGGTAGTGGATGTCTCTGCCAATTCTGGAGTTATTATCCTTCTGTAGTCTTTGATAGAATTGAAGACAGATAGTTATGGTTATAGTTTTCTTCAGTTATAAGTTATCCTTCTTTTATTTAGACAGAAAAGAGGAGATGATGGGGAATGTACTGTATATGTTTATCTTATTGACTGTTAAATAAAATACTGTTTGGCCAATAAAACGGCAAGTTAGGCAGGACTAGGGGTCAAAGAGGATTCTGGGAAATGTAGTAGAGAAGTGATGATCCAGACAGGAAATGACATAGAAAGGAGACTCGTGTTTAAGCGAAGGAGAAACAGGAAGGGTCCTTTTTTCCCCTTCCTCCTCCAGAGGCAGGATGTGATTCACTGGGAAGGAGGGACACCAATAAGGCATCTGATAAGATAAGTCTTATAATATATATAGATTTACGGTAGTTAAGACTGAGCTAGCAGATGAGGAATCTTAGTCATTGGCCAAGCAGCTTTGAACCTAAAACAAGTTTCTGTGTATTCATTTGGGCCTAACTCGGGTGGGCGTCTGGTATAAAGCTCACACGTGGTGGTGGTGGGGCTCGGCGGCTTTTGGCGGAAAGATGTATTGTAACAGAGCACCTTGCTCTTGCTCTCTGCCCCTTTTCTTTGCTTCTTTCTCTCTTTCCTTCTTCCCCCTTTCTTCTTCCTTTTCCCTTCAATAAACTCCATGTGAGTTAATGAGTCTCTTGTTTCATGTTCTATTGTGCCTGTAATTTAAACAGAAGAATAATAGGCATGGTAACCTGAGAGATTGGTTTGGGTGTGGGTGGAGGAGGGAATACTAAAAGAGATGACTGAAAGGGGGCTTTTCTATATCAGGTAGAAACCTGTTGCAAGGGAAACTCTACTAATCTACAAGGATAACCCTAGCTAATACTCAGAGCATTGGTGGATACATAGTTTGAACTGGCCCTTTCCTGGGATCAGATTGGCAACTACCTCAGTTGTCATTAAAGAGCCTTCATCCAGTAACTGAAAAAAATACCAAGACCCACAGCCAAACATTAAGCTAAGCTTGGTGTATCCTACTAGAGCTATCTCTACATCAAGGAAAGAAATCAATCATGAATGTCTTACATAAACATTCCCCCATGTCTGACTGGTCAGTGTTGATGTAGAGCTGCAGAAAAAGCTTAGGAAGAATGAATCTAGTGTTTTCAATCTCTATAGTAGAAAGCAATTTTTGTATAGAAGTAAGGACTATGTCTATAGTCAGATAAACAATATCATCCTGAAAATGAATGTACTTGCTATGGATAGATTAAATTTTAATAGAAATTTAGATATGGGTATAAAGACATATGAATTTTGAAAACAAGTATAGAAACATGTCTTCCTAATGGATGACATTGAGGAATTTCTTCTTTTTCCAGAATTTGGAGAAAATAAAGCAATCACTGGACAAAAAAGAATGAGCAATAACATCCTGTACTCAAATAAAAGAAGTCTCTACTATTTTGACCAGAAAAGAACTTGGGGAGGGAAGATAGAATAAATTCTTTATAGCTCTCAGTCTTTATATTGAGCTGCCATTGAATAAGATAAACAGCCTACAAGTGCAATGCAGAGAAACACAGTGTGAATCAAAGGAGGCATTGTTATTGCTTTCCACGGCAGTGGTTTGACTAGCTTGAGAGTACTATATCTGGTATTTGTCACTATTTCTTAGATGGGGAATAATTTCTCTTGAAGGACTATTGCACTGAGTCACTTAATGTTAGCAAGCTTCTGAGATTTAAGATGTAAAGAAGAATGCTAACCATTGTGCATTTGTTTACTGGGAGGAAAGGGGGGAGTTTAAAATTCCCATCAAGCCTATGCAGTTTCTATCACTAGCAAAGTCTTTCTCTATCTCACTTTTACCTCCTCTTTCCATGCCAGTTCATATTCTACTGTTGATTCACTAGCTCACTAGTTTAGTGGCAGCTTTTTATGGGAAAAGCAAGGCAAGCAAGGCAACAGTATTGTTCTCTGTATCAAGAGTCAGAGGGAGATTTAAACTCATGCTCCTTACATGCCCCAGGAAACAGTAGTAAATGCATTTTGAGGCAAGGACAGAAAGTGAATAACTGATATATATATATATATATATATATATATATATATATATATTATATGATCTAAACAGAAATCTATAGATTTGAAGGTTGACACCACAGTAGTATGGCACCGTTCACAGAAAAAGACTATGTATAGCTCATCAGGACAATTCTTAATAGAATAGAGCAGACTCCCATGCATTTCATGTATATATTCTTTATCCATTGTAAAACTTGTAAAAGCTCCCTAGCCACCTTGAGTTTTATCTCATCCATTGGTAAGCAGACAGGATAAAAAGAGGACTATATATTTAGATTGTGATTGCATTCTATGAGATAATGCTCACAGTTTGTAAGACCAAATTTAAAGTGCTTAATAGGTATCAGGTTCAAAAAATTGAAGCCAATAGTTAATATTTTAAAAACACTTTTCAAATAAGAAGTATGAAATATTCCAAAAGGTAAAAGTTAGTATACAATACAGGTATCTGCATACCCATAGTTGTTACAGTACTGCTCATAGTAGCCTAGACATGGAATCAGCCTATGTTTCAGTCAGTGATGAGTGACAGAATAGACAAGTAATTTGGGCATCAAGAAGAATAAAAAATCATACCACTCACAAGAAATTATAAACTGGAGGGCTATTGTCAGAACTTAAATGATACAGACTCAAAATGACAAGTATTATATATTTTCTCTCAATAATGAAAGCTAAAATACTAGTAAGCAAAATGAAAATCAGTATTAAAAATCATAAAGAATAATATAGGATTTGGTAGGAAGGATCTGGGTGCTTAAATTGGAGTAAAAGAGGAATAAATATGATCAGAATACCTTCATTGAGTACAAGAATATAAGAAACTCATCATAACTCTTACCATGTTTACTGTCTTGTACAATGTGTTAACACACACACACACACACTATGTCGTTATACTGAATGTCTTGAAATCCAGCCCAATTCATCTTTAAAGAGCAGACCTAAATGTTCTTCAAATGTTAATTGAATTCACGTTGCTTAAGCAGTATCTCAGATATTTGGCAAGAATGGCTGAGAGTATTGGCTATTGCCTCATTGCTCTACATTTTTCATATAAATTTTGATATTTAGTAACTCTTGGACCTTGGAAAAAGTGTTTAAATTTTTTGAGATCATTCTTTGTAAACTGCAAAAATTATAATAGTATAACATATGGCTGTCACTGAGAATTGCATGATCTTATTTGGAAAAGCTCTCAGAGTAGTATGTGATGTAGAGACAATATTAACAATAACTTACCATTGATAGCCAGACATAAAATTCTGTAAGCTATAGGAGAAAAATGGGCTGATTCATATCAATGCCTACTGCAATTAGAAAAAGGGGACATTCTGTTCAGGTTCACTGGGTATAAAACTGACTCAGGTTCTGAACCTATAGGAGATTGTGCCAAGAACAAAAGGAATCTAGGTAAAATAGTGACAATTCACATTCTGAAGTTGAACACTTGAAGAGATCTTAGGAAGAAGATAATTTAAAGGCAAGAAAAGGGAATCTGTTGCTTCTAAGATTGAGAATGGCAATGCTTCCCTTCTTACATCATTGTTGAAATATCACAACACTTATTTTACTTTTACAATGTAATTTATTACAGAATTTTGATCATATGTTTACCCTTCTAAAGGTTATAGAATTTTATGTCTTTAGTCCTAATGTTCCATAGATAGTTCATTTATCTTCAATTTACATAGAAAAAAATCAAAACATTTTGTCACTAACTCCATTTGTTTTTCTTTCATGCTTTGTTGTTCAATTTCTAAAAGTTTTGTAGATTATTATATAAGTATATCTTTAATCCTTTCTTTTCCTCCCTCAATACCCTCCCATATGCCCATCCTTTTTTCTCTTTCAAATTCATTGCATCATTTTTATTACTGTTATATGAATATATATATATATATATATATATATATATTCCTAATATAATATCAGACTGTATAATGTCTTTTTTGTGTGTGTTTTCAGGGCTGAGCACTTGATAATGTATAGCCATTTCATGTGATCTTCTCTGGAGAAGACTATTTCATCCAGAGAAATAGTCTATAATCTTTGGGAAGGGTTGAGGCCTCATGACTAGTCCTCTGTCAGCTACAGTACTTCTATTGCTGGTGTCCTTGTTCAACTCATGTTAAGGGAATCACGTTGAGACTTTGTGAGTGTCACTTCTGGCATTATAGGTAGATACACAGTTGCACAGCAAACTCCATGATTGCTACAGACCACAGACTTATGCAGTGAGTATTCAGCACATACTTCAGGGGCCTTCCCATCAGAGATGCATATCTCATGAAGAACAGACCTAATTTAGCAAGGCTATGAGGAATATTGTCACGAGAGATGTATACATGATGGAGATACCTTATTTAGCAGGATGTAAGGTATATTAGCTTCTGTATGTGCTAGCTGTCCTCATTGCCGGCTTCTTGTGTGAAGACCTCTTTTCCTCACATTACAGCTTGGGGATTTTTCCCACAGCACTACAGTGTGTTAATTGTTTGCTGAGCACCTATGTCTATGGGTTATTTGGAAGATGACTTTTTATTTAACACTATAATTTTGATATATTGAATACATACTATGACATACTTTATGACCAGATATATTTGTCCCACAAGGACTGTGGACCCTTAACATCCTGCCTTATTTTCTTGCTCAGAGTAACTGCATAAAATTAGCTCACTATCAACTCAGAGTAGGTTCAAACTAGACTGAAGGCCTTTTGTAAATATAAAATAAGTTTGAAACCTTGCATCTATGTAGAAGGTCAGAGACACAGATGTTGAACCAAGATTACTACGGAAAACGTGTGAATTCTTCACTTGCCAGTCTACTAACAAGATTTTTTTTTTTGAAATTGTCATTGGGCACCCTGTCCTCCTTGTCTGGTCATAGTTTTGCTCCTTGGACCCTTCTGTTGCCATTGTACAGAGCTCAGCTTTTTATCATTTTTCTCTAGGAAAGTGCTTTTGACCAATGAGAGAAATTTCTTTATCACTTCAATGCTCATTTAGGAGAAGAGTTTTTATAATGTAAGAAAAAGCTAGAAGAGGAAGCATGGAGAAGCTAGAAGCTAGACAGTATTGTTAGAGTAGAAACAGAACAATAAAGAAAACATAAAATAAAAAGCGTTGTCCTTAGTTTGTGTGTGAAGTTGCTATACAAATCTTTTACTCACTTCTTCACTCCCTAGAAGCATTTCATCTTTGGGACCCTGGGTAGGGGCTGGAGCTGGAGAAGGGTCCAGGCTGGAGCAGATCTCTTATCCCTTACACTTGATCCGCTGGCTTTTAAAATCTTTTTGATCCCTTTTCTGCAATGTTCACTGAGCTTTAGGTGAAGACGTGACTTTTTTTGTTGTTGTTTGTATGCACTGGGACTAGACACCACAACCCTGCATTTTGATTGGTTACAGGTTTTAGCAATGGTCTCCTTGATGAGGGGTAAAGAATACACTTATCTGTCAGAAAAAAAAATGTTTAGAATGTAATTAGGAATTATGTCGATTTAGTAAAATAGCCATTTAGAGCTACAGGCTCTCCTTTTAAAAAAAAAAATCTGTGACTTCCCTGACTTTGGCATTTGTCACAGGACTTGATTTACAAGTTAGCACATTTAAAACTGGTAAGTTTGGTTCTGTGTAAATTAGAACTTCTTGAAGCTAATATAGGATAGAATTCACTACTTGACTGTATGACAGCACTACCATGTGATGTACCTGTTCTATGCCTCTCCAAGCAAATTGGGATAATTGTCAACAAATTGTCATTTGTTACATGAAAAAAAAAAAATCTGTGACTTCATTAGCCCTGGGAATTTGTCTATGTTTCTATTACCAGACATTTTCTCCCTCTTGTTGAATGTGATTTAAGTACAATTAGAGAGCTGTTGAATGCCACTATGGTATGTGTGCTACTAGTAAACCCTCAGGGTTTTGTGCCATGCTGGTCATTATTGTGTTTCATTATTGTCATAGCTGGGTAGGACTGTTGGTTGCCTCTCTCTTTGGAAGCTTGCATGGTGACTTCTGGTATCAAGTTCAGTTCAAGTTCAGGCGCCTCTGGACCATGTTTCTGAAAAACATGGTTCCTTCAGCAAAAGATTTATGTTTTCCTGTTTGAGGGAAATCAAATGCAATATAAATAGTCTGTATGTTTTCGGAGTCTCTTGGACATATTTGACTAAAACCTCAGGTTATCATGACTTGTGTGATAGGTATTTTTGTTGTTGTTGTTGGTTTTTGGAATATTTTGGTGTGTGTGTGTGTGTGTGTGTGTGTGTGTGTGTGTGTGTGTGTGTGTGTGTGAGAGAGAGAGAGAGAGAGAGAGAGAGAGAGAGAGAGAGAGAGAGAGAGAGAGAATCTTTGGCTCTTGGAGGGAACATTATCATCCAAGATGAGAAAATGGTTTGATCATGTGTTTTTCTCTCTTCAAAATTTTCCAAGATCCTACCCCCCACCCTACCCACTTCGATTCATTCCTTTCTGTCTTTACATTTCTGACTCTTCTTCCTCTCAATTCCTCAAACTGCAAAACCAAAGCAAAAATGTGAATATTAAGATAAAAATCATCAAAACAAAACAAAATTTGACCCCTCCTACACCTTTTAGTCCATTTTGGCCAACTACTCCTATGCTTGGGACCTTCCCTAGAGTGGTTGATATACACAGTGACAGTCCTTTAGAGAAAAATTATTTTCATTTTCCCAGAAATTATCAATGGCAAATAGCTTCTTCTTCTTCTTCTTCTTCTTCTTCTTCTTCTTCTTCTTCTTCTTCTTCTTCTTCTTCTTCTTCTTCTTCTTCTTCTTCCTTTTTTTTTTTTTTTGGTTTTTTGAGACAGGGTTTCTCTGTGTAGCTTTGGAGCCAATCCTGGCACTTGCTCTGGAGACCAGGCTGACCTCGAACACACAGAGATCCGCCTGCCTCTGCCTCCTGTGTGCTGGGATTAAAGGTGTGTGCCACCAACTCCCAGCGGGCAAATAGCTTCTTGATTAAAGGTGAGACTTCTGTCCACTTACCTTTCTCTGAGAAGAGAATTATAAGTCAATTGAAGTGTGATGATACACAGTGTCCTTACATCCTCCCTCTTCTTATCAATATAGACACAGATTTCTTTTTTCCATACCTACTACCTTCTTTTCTGGTCTCTCTCATGCCACTGGAAGTTTCTATTGCTATTTTACACAAACTGGCATTGGAAGTTGGAACTTGGGTACTATTAGTTTCTAGTTTTAAATTTGGAATTGTTACAAATGATAGGTTTTGATATTCTCTTGTCTTCATAGGATTTCATGAGTCACATACTCTACTCCACTTGATGAACTGGTACTATGACATATATTCTGGGTCTGCTTTGTTTCTTACTCCAGTCCATAGGCACATTACTGGGTTAACAATACATTGTACTATTCACACATACCTTTCGTGGAAGCAATCCTCTAATTGCAAATCATATCACAGCTCCATCTCCTCATTGTCATATAAAATTCTTAGATGAATTTTCATTTACATGGTTAATAATTTATCTAACATATATTTGATGTTTTATTTCATTCTAAATGATATTTTACTTGATCATCTAGATCTTTTTCCTTAATCCCAAATGATACTCATGACATCACAGCTATTATCACCTGCTTGCACTCTCACACATGTACAGATAAGGAACTACAAAAACGAAAAGAAGTGTTAGCTTTGTCAAGGACATATAGCCCATGACTGACATAACTATTATTTGAAATAAAAAATGCTGGTTTTAGCGGGAAATTATAAAGTCATTATAATTGGACTACATTACTTAACAACTAGAATAAATTTGTACCTATGCCTCAAAACATAAGGTAGTATACTCAGAATAGATGGTAATTAAAATCCCTGTGGGATAAATGGTTAAGATAAGGAACTCACTAGAATTTGAGCTTCTGGTTTAATTGTTGTGCAGGTATTAAACTATAGAGGAATATAGTAAACAGAAGAATCACTCAAAAATATTGGTTTTCAACCACTTATGTGTGAGAATTGCTCCTAGGTACTAAGAAATTACATATTACAGATGCAAATATTATAATAAAATGCCAAGTAGTGGAATCCCAAATGACTATGCCATCAAATGACTGAAATCTTAAACACAGTTGCATTTTGCATAAATAAAATGTCAGTGTATGATAAACCCTATAGCATGAAGCTCATTTCCTTTTAAATGTTATTCTTGAAAGCTGCAGCAGCCTGGCGTCAAGCAGGCAAGCATAAAGACTCCATTAACTACTGTGCCCAAAGTTCCATAGCTGTGGCATAACAAGCTTTGGAATTTATGGAACAATTATAGAATTATAGAACAATCAGAGCTTTCTGGAACTGCCACAACTGTCAACTTTAGCTCCACAGGTAGGACTTCAGGAATCACTAGTGATCTTAGTGAAAATGCTTCAAAACTGGTTTTGTTATTGTTGTTTCATGCTTTTTAAAATATGGGGGTTTGTGCTTTTGCTTATATTGTTAGTTGGTTTTGTGTATTTTTTTGAGCGAACTTTATTCGTTTCTCCTACAAACCACCTAACTCACATCTCTATATATCTTTTAAGTGTTTAACTATCGCATTGTTTTAATAAAATTATATCATACAACCTTCATAATAATCTTTATTTACAAGATAGGAAAATTGAGGCTCAGACTATTGAATAAGGTGCTGAAAGAAAAGCATTGAATAACAAGTAGAATGAAGTGTCAAGGGGTGCTTTGTTGAATTACAATCTTAGGTTTTAAAACAATTTTCTTTTTGCTTCCTCATTAGACCCTCCTTGTCTTATAGTCCTCCTCTTCTCCTGGAGCAGTATGAATGATGAAAGCATTATGGTTCATGTATACATTTGATTTGTCAACTTTGCAATGACCATTTTGGCAGAAAATTTTCTTTTTTCCATTCTCTTTCCCGTTGCACATTAAAACCAACATTCAAATTTTGGATACCTTTTGGAGAAAGAAATAAGATACTTAATAGTCAAGAAAAATGTTCAGCTTTTTGAATTTCAACTAAATCAAATGCTCATTTTGTAGTCTTGTTTTGATGAGCCTAGGAAAGTAGACATGACTTGGAGAGAGATGACAGCGGGGACTGAAAATTGAACTTATATTCCAATCCACTAATTTATATTTTTTTCTTTGATTGAAGAGTGTTCTTTTCATATAATACATTCTGATTATGGTTTTTCTACCCTCTGCTTTGCCTGATTCCTCTCCAGTTCCCCTCCCATTTGAATCACCCCAGTTTCTTTTTCTTACTAGAACTCAAACAAATTTCTAAGGAATAATACTAAAATCAAATAATATAAAACAAAAACAAACACATCATAATATGGCAAAACGAACATTAAGAAGGAAAAGAGCCCAAGCAAAGGCACAAGAAACAGATATAGATTCAGAGACCCACTCATTTGCACACTCGAATATCCCATAAAAATACAAATCTGGAAGGCATAGTGTTTATTAAAAAGACCTGTAGGGTAAAAAAGAAGAAAATTAATTAACTATTTAATTAAAATTAAAAATAAAACAAAGAAAAGGTTTTGGAATGATATTATGAGAAATGAACCTCCAAATATCATTGAGTTCATTTTCTGTTGACCATCTATTGCTAGTCATGAAGAATATCCTTAAAAATATTTTGTTTCTCCAGTGAGACTCCCCTGGAAAAAGCTAAATTTTCCTTTGCAAGTAGTTATCAATTGGAGAAAGCATGCTTCCACATCTCCTTTTAACTCCAGGACTCCATCTGCTATAGACCTGAGCAGTCCCTGTGCATGCTGCTACAACTTCTGTGAGTTCACATGTGGTGGTCCTCTTGTGTTGAGAGGGCCTTGTCGCCTTAGAGTCTTCCATTGACATTTAAAACATATTTTGATCCATTTTTTCAGTAATCTTTCCAGAACACAAACATTACCAAATCACAATACTTTTTGACCATTTCATGTCTCAAAAGTAATCTAGGTATAACATATAAGATTACAATATAATACCTCTGATTATAAACTACCTCATAATCCCCTATATCCACAGACACTTTCACACAAGTTTGGTTTTTGTTCTGGAATGATCCTTTCAGCTCTTTTCTGTTAAATTATGTCCACCTCTTAGAATTCAGCTTTCAAAACATATTTTATTAAAGGCTTTTGCAAATATTGCCACATCTATGTCTCTTACAAAGCACGTCATTACACTATTTGACAATCTTGGTTATCATGAGAATGACGTGCATGCATGTTTTTGATGCATGTATAGGTCAGAGGATAACTTGTAGAGAAGTTTCTTACCTACAACCATGAAGATTCTGAGAAATGAACTGAACTCATCAGGCTTAGCCATTAGTCCTCTTACATTTGTAGTCATTTCACTGTTACTGAGCCAGCA
Organism: Cricetulus griseus; assembly: GCF_003668045.3. NCBI lineage: Eukaryota > Metazoa > Chordata > Mammalia > Rodentia > Cricetidae > Cricetulus > Cricetulus griseus. The sequence goes on from NC_048596.1 coordinate 173,955,066, forward strand.
CTGTTTTTCGAGAATGTAATTAGTTCCTAATTATTACTAATTGTATATTCTGTTACTATTTACTGTTCGATAAAGTATCAAATTGTTAAAAAAAATCAAAGTTGCCTTTGATGTTATCACTAAACATATTATATGAAGGAGAATCCGGCAAAGGCTTCATTTATGATACTCTGGTGTGTATGCAAAATTCTTGTGTATTTTGGTTGTTAACTTTTTTAACTTTGGAAGCTTTTAGACACAACCTACATCTTAGTTGAAATATACCACTTTTATAACTTAAACAACTTTTTATTACAAACCTCTACATTGATAAATACTGCATATGGATTACAATTTCAGGAACAATACTTTCTCTATGGGTTCTTGTAAGTAAGTGAATTGAAAGCAAATATTAGTGTAAAATACTGTTATTTATTTAACACCCTTTTAAGATTTGTGTGTGTGAGATAGAGAGAGATGGTAATTTCTTTTTTAACTTTAGAAGCATTCTTATTTACATATCCATCCCCACATTCCCTCGCACTCGCATCCTCTCATGCTCCCCAGCAACCCCCCTCAACGCACCTGCATCCCCTCCCCAGGGATAGTGAGGCCCTCCATGGGGAACCATCAAAGTCCATCAAATAGTTTTTGGGGAGGGCCCAGTTCCTCCTTCCTGTATGAGGGCTGCAATTGTATCCCTCCATAAGGACTGTGCTCTCAAAGTCCATGTGTGCTCTAGAAATAAGCACTGGCTCCACTATTAGAGGTCCCATAGAATGTCTTGGCCCCCTAGCTGGCACCCACATTCTGAGGGCTTGGTTCATTCCAATGCTAGTTCCCCAGCTTTATGACTAGGGTCTCAGAGCTCTCACTAGGTCAGGTCAACTGTTTCTGCAGATACTACCAGTGTTTTTTTTTCCTGTATGTTTTAGGAAGCTGTTAGTAATAAAGTCAGAACAGTGTACTAAATGCTATAATTCAGATATTTGTCATGGGATATTTTGTTCTCTCCATCTGTAGAGTGGACTGGGGGTTGACTATCAGGGGAGGTAAAGGGGGGTGGGAGGAAGCAAGGGGTGATGAGAAGTGGGAGAACTGTGGATGAAATGTAAAGTGAAATCAAAAAATAAAAAATGGAGAAAAAGGAAAATAACAAGGAAATGACAAAACAAAAAAGGGTATTTGGGTAAAGTCATAGTGTAGCAATTATGAATAAGGACATGTGGGTAAATAATCTGGACTTTGATTGCAGATGTGTACTGATAATCTGACTCTGGGCAGGTTACTTAATGTCTTAGTGTGAATGAATGTTCACATAATAATGGTGCTGCTGCTGTTGTAAGAACACCTTACATCCCAGCAGTACTGTGGGAAGTAATGAGTAAACAACAGATCCATCCTGTAACACAGTACTTCCCATCCACCAAATACCCAATAAAACTGGTCCTCTGCATTTCTCTCTCTGTTGTAACTTTTCTTAACTTCTATGGGCGAAGGCTGCATTTTTCTGTACATATCATCACTCCCTGGCCATCTTTCTTACTAGCTTGTTCCCTCATTATTTCTTACTGCTTGAGTCCATTCCTAAGTTCATCTTCTCAAGGTCTTTATTTCTCTTTCCATTGCTGTATGCATCATATGAAAAAGTATCTAGAAGAGATTCTAGATCATATTCTCTCCATGTTCTGATGTATTTAACAATATAAAATATAAAATGTTGATAAATGTTCATAAGGTTTATTTTTAATTTAAAAGATGTACATATATTTGTTTTTAATATAAAAGGCTTCCATATATGGATACTAAGGTTTAAAATCATCATGAATATGAACTTGTTTGTCACTGTACATGGAAACCATATCCCTTTGCAAAAATACTTACAAGCTGTTTCTTTCTCTTTACTTCTCCAGCAGGAAGTCACTTATAGCCTCTTTACAGATGGAACTGTTAGCACAAACAATGCAAGCTTCAAAAATGGGGAATAAGAAAACAAAAGCACATGCTCAAGTCTCCTAGGTAAGTATGTTTCACAACTACATCCTTTGCCATAATCTGTCCCAAGAGAGTGATTTCAGTTGCAACTCTAAAGCACGCTGCATCTATATAGTATGAAAGCTTGCTAGGGCAGGGAAAAGTGTAATCTACACAGGTACAATTCTTTTATTATTATTTTATTTTTATGTGTGTGGTATTTTGTCTACAAGTGTGTCTGTGAATTACTGTCATGCCTGGTGCATATGAATGCCAGAAGAAGCCATCAGATCCCCTTTGAATTTTAGTTACAGATGGTTGGAAGCCACTATGTGGGTGCCTGGAATAGAACCCAGGTCCTCTGGGAGAGCAGCAGGTACTCTTAACCACTGATCCATCTTTCCAGCCCCACAAACATGATTTTTTTAATCTCACAAGACTGCTGCATGTATTTACTATTCTTCCTACTAGGAACCATTTTATTATATATATGATGTAGCATTTGACTAACAAGAGACTACAGGATACTAATGAAAGCAGAGAGATATAAATCTTAAAGATTTAGATTTTTAAAGAATGTTAATGTTTCTAAAACTAAGATGAAACATCTCATGTCAAAAAAGCCCATGAAAAATCTGTATATGAAACTAGAAAACAAGAGTATCAATGAAGGTTTGAAAGGTGATCAAGTTTGTAAAGCACTTGGGGTGCAACCATAAAAAACCTAAGTTTGAGTATCCAGGATGCATAAAGGCTTGGCTGGGACCAGTAATAAATTCATGCATCTGCATTTTTCAGGATTGCTATAGCTAAATGGAAAGTAGACACAAAATAAGCTCCAGTAAATAATAGGCCTGCAAAGCTCTCACACACAGCAGTAAATGACATGGAGACAGACACCTACCTCAAACAACATAGGCAACAATTTCCCCATTAGATATCCCAGGCTAATAAAAAAAGTGCAGTGACAGGCAAAGGTTTCCTTCTTTGAAATTGTTTGTCATTGGGGTCCCATAGATTCCCAACATTGTAGTTTATTGCCCATGCTATTGGTTAACCTTCCCCAGCAATTGACACTAGCACCCTCTTGGTAAAATCAATACAGTCTTTTGAGTCTTAGAACATGGAAAATTCAAACTTGTCCTCATGTGGGAGCTTCATCTCCCTAGCTAGCTTTTATTGTTCTGGAAAAGCTACATGCATATACTACCAGAGAAGAAAAGTACTGATGAATCTTAATGAGTTGGGAATCTTGCCAGTAACAATAATGCCAGGCATGAGGATCATGGAATAACCAACTTCTTTCTGATTGGATTTATGTCCCACTACACTAATTGAACTTATTCCTGGCATAATTATCAGGCCAAAAATATGTGGTTAGACAGGTTGTAGTTGCTTGCAGACCAACTACTACTATTATTCTATCAGAAGGAAATGTTTCAGAATGACTTAATGATTTACCATCGCACCCACATATTAATGCAGGCTATAACCTTCATCAGAAAAGCTTCTATTTTCAATAGATGTGTTTATCACAGAGAATTACAACTGACTAATGTGAAGATAATAAGAAGTTTTGGGATTCTCAGCCCTAAATGGGACATCTATCTCATAAGCTTCCTCCCAAGGTGCAGGGAGCATTTGGAAAGAGCAGGTAAAAACATTGTAAAAGGGGAGCAAGAAAAGAGATACCTCAATAGAGGGAGACATTATAAGTTGAAAGAGAAATCTGGTGCTAGGGAAATGTCCAGAGATCCACAAGGATGACCCCAACTAAGAATCTAAGCAATATTGGAGAGGTTACCTTAAATGCCCTTCCCCTATAATGAGATTGATGACTACCTTAAATGCCATCCTAGAGCCGTCATCCAGTAGCAGATGGAAGCAGAAGCAAACATCCACAGCTAAGCACTGAGCTGAACTTCTGGAATACAGTTGTAGAGAGGGAGGAAGGGTGAGCAAAGGGGCCAAGACTGTGCTGGAAAAACACCTAGGGAAGCAGCTGACCTGGACAAGTGAGAGCACACAGATCCCAGTTGTAAAGCTGGGGAACCAGCATTGGACCAAAACTAGCCCTCTGAATGTGAATGACAATTAGGAGGTCTGGACAGTCTATGACAGTGGAATCAGTAGTTATCACTAGTACACAAGTGGATTTTTTGGATCCCATTCCCTATGAAGGAATAATCTCTCAGCACATATACACTGAGGAGGGCCTAGATCCTCCCCCAAATGATGTGAAAGATTTTGATCTCACCCTCCATGGGAAGTGGATAGGGAGATGGGATGTGGGGGTTGGTGGGGAGCATCATCAGATGGGAGAGGGAACTGGGATTGATATATAAGATTGTTTCTAAATTAATAAATTTTAGAGAAGACTAAAAAACTTGTAAGAACCAGAGATGGTGGATGACTGCAATAATGTTTTCAGAACACAGATGGGAAGTTACACTCATGAACTCATAGTGGTTCTGAGAGTAGCCACACAAAAAGATCAAGCAAGAAATATACCAGTATGGAAAGGGGTGTTTCCACACAACCCCACCTCTAGCTGAGGTGATATTGGCATTTGATAGCTACAGGGAGAGAGTGAATCAGTTTTCTGTAAACTTTGGTATGTTGACCACAGTCCAATGGAAAGCCACATATGACCATCATAGTGGTATGTCGGCAGACAGGCAGACAGGCATGACACTGTAGCAATAGCTGCGAGATTACAACCTTTTTGCAGGTAAGAGGCAGAGGAGGTTAGCTCCCCCCCAAAAAAATATCAAAGCCTCCGTTAGTGACACACCTTCACAAACAAGTACACAGGTTCCAATGTTTTCTAAAGTTCAAACAACTGTGGACCAAGTATTCAAACATAGAGCCTAGGGGGGTAATTCTCATTTAAACAATTAGTCCCTTCTTCCTTTTCCTGTCTCCAACCCTTACCACACACCTCTTTGCCACTCTCAAATCATGTCCCCCCACACATGTATGGAGATTCTCTGCATCTACATATATGCAGAGATGATAACATAGGAGGGTGAATCATATGGGGCTAAGAATCTATACAAAGAACTTCAGGTAACTAAGTAATGTTTGTCACAGTAGAGATAGTCTGAATCAGGGAAAAACTCCAATTCAACTATCCTGCATCCTTTGACTTGTGAGTTAAGGCCATTAATATTTAAAGCTGTCATTGAAAAGTGTGTTCAGATTGCTGTCATTTTGTAGTTCTTACTTCTTTTTGTGTTCTTAGTTACAATTTTTTCAATTCTGTAATGAGAAATTTTTTTCTCTCTGTAGTCTCTTGGCTACTATTTCCCTCTTCAGTCCAATGTATTGCTCACAATATTTCTGTAGTGCTGGTTGGGTGACATGGACTATTTTAGACATTTTATATCATGAAATTTTTCCTTTCTCTTAAAACAGCAGGTAGGTTCACTGGTAAAGTAGCCTGGGTTGGCATTTGCAGACTTTTAGAACTTGGAGCACATTGCTCTTGTCTCTTCTGGCTTTTAATATTGACATAGAGAATATGATTCACTTTTATTCTGATTCAGTTTTCTTTACATGTGACTTGTGGTTTCTGTTCTCGCCATTTTGATACTCCTTAGTTTTTCTACATAAATATTTTTTTAAGTATAATATGACATCATTTTCTTTTCTAGTCCTGACTAGTTGGTGTCCTGTGGGTGCTTTTTGTGTATGTATGGATACGTCTTTCCTAAATTTAGGGAACTTTTCTTCTGCTCCTTCTATGATCCTGTTAAATATACTGTCTATTCTGTTGTCCTGGGCTGCTGCTGCTGTTTCTGCTCTTCATCTTCCGCCTTTTCCTTCCCCTCTTCTCCTTTCCTATCATTCTCTTCTTTCTCTGTAAGTCATCATGTTGGACATTTTGGGGTGTTCTGAGATTCCTGTATATTCCTTTTTTATTCTTTTCTTTTCTTTGTTTCAGTAATCTAATTCCTGTACTTTGATCTCCAAGTCCTGATATTCTCTCTTCTACTTGGTCTATTCTACTGCTCAGGATTCCCCATGGGTTTTCTAATTGAAAACTAATTATATCTAATTTCTTCTTCTTTTGTTTTTACTAGTAATAAACCATAGAGAAATTTATTTTAAAGCAATTCATTGGTAAAAATTGTGCCGCTTACTAATGATAAAGCAAATTTGGGTTCTAATAAAATGGATAATTTTATTTACTGCATAAAGAATGAAATATGGTTAAGTATTTGCTTCTGCAGGACACTGAGTGCTTCCAGAACTTTCCCAAGCTGATAAATATTTGATTTTATAGTTGTCAATGTCAGGACTACTTGCCTTATATTGACAGAACTGTGTTTAAGGACATTTCAGATATCATTAGAGATTCTGCCTTAATCCCAAGCTACACTATTTTGTAAATGAAAAAAGTTATTAATTCAAACACCAATTTTTAAAATAAAAAACTAGTTAATAGATGCCTATGTGTATGTCTACCATGTATATGATCTTGCCCATGGAGATGGGGAGAACCTGTTAGATCTGCTGGAGTGGCAGGCTGCCCAGTGTCATGCTGGGGACTGAACTGTGTTCTCTGGAAGAGCAGTACTTGCTCTTAACTGCTATGCGGACTATCCAGGCCCATAAACATCAGTTTTTAAAATCATCATTTTGCACAATAGTCAAAAGATGCTGACTTGCTACCTCTATGGTGAGGAATGACAGTAGCAAAATATTGAGCCTTTGTTTTCTGGGAATGGAGAGATGACTCAGCAGTCAAGAGCACTGACTGTTCTCTCAGTGAACCTAAGTTCAGTCTCCAGCAGCCACATTGCAGCTCACAACAATTTCTAATTCCATTTCCAGAAGATCCAATGCCTTATGGAAGGGCTCACCCTTCTGGGTAGCAGAAAGGGGATGGGATGGGGGTTGGTGGGGTCAGGGGAAGAGGGAAGTGAGTGGGAGAATAAAAGAGAAAATGATAAACTGTCCTAACAGCAAAGAGAGAGAGAGAGAGAGAGAGAGAGAGAGAGAGAGAGAGAGAAGGTAGCAATGGTGAAAATTTGAGCAATAGGAAAGGTTTCTTCCTATTAATTAATTATAATTCAAAGTCAAACACATGATGGATTCAGGACACTTGCGTTGGTGTCTGCCACTATTGAACTAAGTGACTTCACTATAGCTTTGCTTCTGAACACACAGCATGGTCATTTTGCACTGTGCATGCCACCAGGATGTGACACTGCCTGAAATGTCTTGTCTGGGATTCCAGACTCTGGTATGAACTGTGGTGTCTTATAGTTCATGAAAAGTTCTTATTGTTTAATTACAGAAAACCATACCTTTATATTTTTATTCTTAATTACATGTGTTGGGAGGGGTGGTAATGTGCATGAAAACTAATTATATCTAATTTCTAATTACATCTCCATTTCAGCTTTGGGTGTTTTTCAGTGTTTCTATCCTATTGTGGGAAATTACCAATACGGAGTCAGGTAGAAATATAAGGGTATTTAATAGGGAAAAGCCTTACTTACAGAGCAACCTAGCCAGCTGGCGTGGTAGAGGTCTGTACAGCAAGAAGCAAAGAGAAACCGAAACCGAAAACGCAGTCCCACTATGTCACTCTGACCACGCCCTCACAAGCCTGGTCAGGCACACCTGTAGCCAGCCCCTAAGAAGGCGTGGCTACAGCTTTCCCTACACTATCCCTTCACTGACTACAGTTTTCAAATCCTGTATTGTCCTCATCAATCATTTATCTATGTATTTCTGTTCTTCCTGGACTTCACTTGGGAGTTTATTCCTATCTTAATTTAAATTCATTGTGGTGTTGATTTCTGTCTTCTGCTTGAATTGTGTGATCATTTTATGATTGTTCTTTTATATTTTGCATCCTGGTGTTCATCTAGATAAATTTCATTAGAGAATGTTTTTATAGCGCTGGTGGTCTTTAGGGACATACTGTTGTGCCCCTTTATATTTATTCTGTTTTATAATGAAACACATAGGTTTCATTCATTGATTATATGTTAAATATTAGATTCAGATGTACTTCTCTTGAAAGTAAATTTGGATTTTTTTATTGTTGCCCAAATGTTACTGGTGGATTTCAGACCAAGTATGAGGAATTAATATGTCAGACCTTCAGATAGTAGTTGTTAATGGGAGAAATGAAGATGATTCCAATTTAGTGGTACAATAGAGTTGAAGAATATAAGTCCTGGCTGAATCTGCCTAAGCTGAGGGCAGACACTACCCTAGCTAGATCTGGAAATGTAGGGACAACATATGTAGGGAGGAGAGAAAAAATTCTAGTTGCATTCAATCCTTTATAGGTGGGTATTCTTTTGCAAAAAAAAAAAAGTCATTAAACATCAAGCTTTAGACAAATTCTGTATAGAGGATGTCAAATTTTCACTGGGCTACACTGCTAGAACTTCAGCCCTCAATTACTATGCACTCCTTTTGTCTGAGATATCCAATATTGAGTACACTTCTTGTTATTTTACTAGCAGGGGAATGTGATGTCAATGGTTCTATAAAGTAAAGCTAAAGCCAATTAATTATTTACTCACTGCCCTAGACTGTCAGTGGCAAGAAGAATAAGAATATGTGTGGAAGGGAATAACCCTGGATCATAGGCATGATGATGATGAGTAAGCAGAAAAATGCACTTTGAGGAAGAAATTTGTTCAATGTTCTCTACATTCCCAGGCCAAATATTAGGAAATAGAGCCCAAATGATGGTCTTATGAACATGCTATTATATTATCATTTATCAATGCAAAAGAACTAATATTAACAATAATATCTTTTTCTTTAAACCCAGTTCTACTGATTGACTAGTTTCAAATTCATTGTATATCCATGTTATCAATATCCCCTCTACATATAATTAATAGTGTATTACAAACTTTTACAATTTCTTTGTTATAAGCAGGTAATCATTTTCACTGAGTAGAGATTACTTCAACCTTTTTGAGCAATAATGTATGTTGTCAATACTTACCATAGTAGTTGTGTAAATGATCATCCCTTTATTAATTAAAGGCTTAACCTGAGAGTAGAAGCTCTCCTGGTTTTAATCATAAAGAAAGACAGATGATGCAAAGGTAAAACAAATATGAAGAAAAATAGTATCAGAACACCAAAATAAATAGATAAATAAATTAAATCAAGTATCAAATTTGAACTGAATCACTTAGTTAAAGGATAAAGCCTTGTTGCAAGATTTGTCAGCTCTTCTTTTATGGTAGTACAACACTGTGTGGGAATTAAAGGCTATGTTTATTGCTTTTGTAAAACTTATATTTTATCAAGAGTAAGAAAAGGGGAGAAAGGAAGAGAGAGGGGGAAGAGGAGAAAGAAAGAGAGTTGTTTGTTAAAACAATTTTTGATCAGTAAGATAAATGAAATAATTTAATAATTACTGTATCTTTCAAGTCCAGAACAAAGTGAAATAATCCTACAGAGGGGAAAGTAAGAAGTTTCTTTCTAAACACAAACACAAATTCTCATCTAAATAAATAATTGTATTCCTCATAGAATGCTCATATGTATTCAAAAACATTTCTAGTAAATTGGCCCCTTCAGCTAACAGTTGGCATCATATTTTACTTTTCCCGCAGACCTTACTATCTAGAGACAGAAGATAATTGGAAACAGGACAATGTAACTTTAATGACAAAATCATATCACCTCAGTGATCATGTTCAATCAGATGTCATGCTGGGGTATTTTCTTTAAAGAGACATCCCTTGCCTTCACATCAATATAACAGCCATATCCTCACAAAGACAAAGATTTAAAAGAGTATAATTTACTTAACCATCCTAAAACTTGTGATGATGATTTTAATGACAAAATCAAAATCAAGAAGGTAGTGTCATACTGTTCTTTAAGATACAGATAAAATCACACTTGTATATATCAAGATGATTTTATCTGTTGATCATATATGTGTGTTTATAATAACATCAAATTATCTTTTACATGTCCCAGACAGAATTTTATTCATGTAGTATTCATACTAATTCACATAAGCAACATAATTTTCATATCACTATATAAGAAGATAATTGAATAAAATAACTATTAAGTTATTAGTGAAAATGTTGGATATTCTTTTCTGATTTTATTTTAACAATTCTACCATGCAAGTACTTTTTACAATGCATATCATACTAACCAATATATAACACTCAGACTCCATCTTCCCTTTTACATTAAGACAGATCCAGGTATAAACATACAGAATGATTAGGGACAAGATCAAATTTTAAAAGATGAAATAGTTCAATATCATATAAGCTGTCTTGGTACAGATTTATTGCCTTCTGTACTTTCAAAAAGTTAAGCTCAATTCTTGCATTTTTAAATAAAGTTATCATTCAATTAGTACACTCTCTATACAAGAGTTCAGATTAACTACCAGTTGATATTAGTAACACTGCACAGACTAATCAGGCTGTGATTTTGGACTTAGTAATAAACACAAACATACATACACAACTGCAGCAACAATTGATAAAAGAAAGTGTCCATGAATTTGAAAGAGGGCAAGGAGAGATATATGAGATAGTCTGAAGAAAGAAAGGGAAAGAGGGGCTATGGTAATTATATTGTAATCTTAAAAAAATCAGCAAAAGAAAAATACTAGGTATATCCAGAATATGAAGGTTAATGGATATTATATATATGTTACACACCTTCTAACATTCTATAACACAAAGAAATTATTCTTGAATGTAGATATATGAATCTATACCTCAGTGGTGAGACTATATGATTTACAACTTTACTTTTATAATGCAAAGACAAAGTAACTCTATGGTCTCTGCTTTATTCACTTCTTAAAATATGTTCTTGATAAGATCTAGAAACTTTCAATGTGCCAAAACTTGTTGCTTTTGAACATTATATTGTTTTTGTTACCAGCATTGTTATACACTAAGTAAAATAATAATATCACTGTCAGCAAGGAAAAAAAAAAGATTCGGTCTTTTAATCCTTTCCACAGCAAAATGATAGTATGGGTTTGCAAGATGTTGGAAGATCTTCAAAATTAGATTTTGTGATGGTTGATTATATGTGTCAACTTGAATGGTCTAATGGATGATTAGGCAAATTAGTCACAAAAGTCCATGCATTAGGTCTGTCAATGTGATTACTAGGGATACGTGCACATAAAAACTATGCTGAATAGTGATAGTATATGTAACCCTCTGTACCAGTGTGAGTGATCATCAGGTTGTTTATTGCGGACCCAGCTAAAACCAGAAAGTTAGGATAGTGTGTACAGCCTCTGCTTTTTTTAGCTTAATATCTGTCTTCCTTCACTGAGCAGCAGTACATTTTGTGGTTCAAAGGACTTCACACAATGGAATGTGTCCCTTTGTCTCTATCTCCAACTCCCTCCCTTCAGTTATTTTTAAACTTTTGAACTTGGAATCAACTAGATCTTCCACACTGTTCCCTCACAAGGTGATACTTACCTTGTTATTTCCTGAAAATCCCATGAGTCAGTTAGTGTAATAAAGCTCATTCTCTTGTTATTACATATGTATCATCATTTCTGGTTATCTGTAGAATCTTGATTGTACATATGAAAAGAATGTACCACAATGTAATGTGCACAATATATTAAAATCTCACAATGAACATCTTTCTCATCAGAGAAGACATGAAGTTGTTTAAAAACAGAAACCCAACTCAAGAAAGGAAGTTCACCTCAACCCATGTTTGTAGCATGAATCTGTAAAACCTATCTGCAGTGATACAGCAAGAAAAAAGTAATTAATATCAGAAAGCACAAAATAGAGTTATCCAAATATAAATGTTGCTATATTCCATGAGGAAGGCTTAAAAGTTGCCACAAATGCACACACACACCATCAGAACTAATTTGTTTCCAATAGTTTATAAGATTTAAAATCAAAATGCAAAACTCAGTTGCACCAAATCCACTAACAATCTATCTTAACAGGAAATAAACTTTAACTTACATGGCAAAAACACCAATGACAGTTTATGCTGTAGAGGATCTGGAAAAGGGGAACACTCCTCCACTGCTGGTCGGAGTGCCAACTTGTACAGCCACTTCATAAATCAACATGAGCAGCAGTACATTTTGTGGTTCAAAGGACTTCACACAATGGAATGTGTCCCATTGTCTCTATCTCCAACTCCCTCCCTTCAGTTATTTTTAAACTTTTGAACTTGGAATCAACTAGATCTTCCACACTGTTCCCTGAGGTGACTCCTCAGGAAAATGCAAATCAGTCTACCACAAGATCCAGCAATTCCACTGTTAGGCATATACCCAAAAGAAGCACATTCATACAACAAGGACATCTGTTCAACAATGTTCATAGCAGCATTATTTGTAATAGCCAGAATCTGGAAGCAACCTAGATGCCCCTCAACTGAAAAATGGATAGAGAAATTGTGGTACATTTACACAATGGAGTACTACTCAGCAGAAAAAACCAAAAACAACAACAACAACAACCAAAAAAACAATGGAATCTTGAAATTCGCAGGCAAATGGATGGAACTAGAAGAAAACATTCTGAGTGCGGCAACCCAATCACAGAAAGACAAAAATGGTATGTACTCACTCATATGTGGATTTTAGATATAGAATAAAGGATTACCAGCCAATGATCCACACTACCAGAGAAGCTAGTAAATAAGGAGGACCCTAAGAGAAACATACATGGGCCCCTAGAGAAGGGTAAAGGGACAAGATCTCCTGAGCAAATTGGTAGCAGAGGAGGAGGGGGGAGCTAGGAGAATGAGAAGGGGAGAAGAGGAGGGTGAGGAGGACACGAGAGAGCAGAAAGGTTGAGTCAGGTGAAGAATAGAAGAAAATAAAAAAGGAGATACCATAATAGAGGGAGACATTTTAAGTTTACAGAGAACTCAAGCACTAGAGAAATGTCTGGAGATCTACACAGATGACACAAGTTAAGAATCTAAGCAACAGAGGAGAGGCTACTTTAAATGCTCTCCCCTGATAATGATATTGATAACTGTCTATAGTCTTCATCCAATAACTGGTGGAAGTAGAAGCAGACACCCACAAATAATCACTGAACTGAACTGGAATCCAGCTACAGAGAAGAATGAGTGAGGAGCAAAGGGGTCCAGACAAGGCTGGTGAAACCCACAGAAACAGCTGACGGAACAACAGGGAGGTCTTAATCCCCAGACTGATAACTGGGATACCAGCAAGTGACTGAATCAGACCCCAGGAACATGGGTTTCAGTGAGGAGACCTCAAAAATCTATGGGACCTCCTGTAGTAGTTCAGTTCCTATCCCTAGCATAGGTGTGGACTTTGGGAGCCGAGCCCATTCCACATAGTGAGATACTCCCTGATCCAAGACACATGGGGGTGGGCCTAGGGCCTGTCCCAAAAGATATGATAGACTCTGGTGACCCCCCAATTGAAGGCCTCACCCTCCCTGGAGTGCAGAAAGGATATGTGTTATGTAGGGTTTTAGTTGGAGGTGGGTGTTAGGGAGGGAATGGAGGTAAAGGGAACTTGGATTGACATGTAAAACAATCTTGTTTCTAATTCAAATAAAAAATCTAAAAAATAATACAATATTTAGAAGTAAATTTAAACAAGCATACTACTTCAACATCACAGGCTATGCAACAATTTTGAAGTAAAATAGACCTAAGTAAATGTGAAAATCCCATGTTTATGAACTAGAAAAATCTAATGATTCAATGCCCATACTTCCCAAAGCAATGTGTAGATTCAATATCTATACAATACAATATCTATACAATATTCGATGATATGTTGTACACAAATTGACAGAAATTCTAAAATTTATGGGTTCACAAAATCCCTGAAAAGCAAAATGCATTTTGATTATGAAATATAAAGTAACACAAAATGTTATATTTCCTGATTTTGAAATATATCTCAAACCCACAGTAATTAAAACACTATAGCAATGGAATTAAAACAGGTCTATATTAACACAACAAAGTAAAGAGTTCAAATGAAAATCTCATGTGTATAGAAGAAATGCTCATGAGAATGGTACCAATAATAGACAACAAGAGCAAAATTTATTCCTTAGGAAATAGTTTGGGGAAAATTGAATATTAAGACAAAAAATGAGTATGTTGAACTCTTGTCCTAAATGATACACACAAACTATATTCAAAATAATTAAAAATAGTTTTTATTATTTATATGTGTATGAGTGTTTTGTCTTTATATATATGTGTGTGAATTTGCCTAGTAAGTGTGGAGATTAGAAGAGACCATTTGATCCCTGGATGCTTATGAGCCACTATATGATTAGTAAATATCAGGTCTCCTGAAAAAGCAACTACATATCTTACCACTATTCTATCTCCCCAGGCCCTAATTTAATGTATTTTGGAGACAAAATTTAAAATTGGAAATCTTATGACTTCTAGAAGAAAGTGTAAAGAAAATTTCTCATGGTATGATTAAACATTGTTTAGGTAGGTGGCCAAGAGTGATATAGCTGGGTTTTAAGGTAGGTGAATTCACAATTTTCTGAGAAACCATCACATTGATAGACAAAGTTGTACAAGTTTACACTCCTACCATTAATGGAGGAGTGTTCTCTTTAATCCACAACTCTAGAATAAGGTGTATCTGGGTTTATATCATAGCCATTCTGATAGGTGTAAGATGGAATCTCAGAGTCTTTTTTACTTTCATTTCCCTGATTTCAAACATTTCTTTAAGTGTATCTCAGTCATTTAAGATTCTATGTTGAGAAGTCTTTATTTCGATCTATACCCCATTTTTAAAATTGATAATTTGGTTTTTATGTCCAGATTCTTGCTCAACTGTGTTAATAGAAGCTTAATTCATAATAGCAAGAACCTGGAAACAACATAGATGCCCTTCAACTGAAGAATAGAAAATGTAAATATGGTATCTACACACTGGGTTATTACTCAGCTGGAATCAAGAAATGTGAAGGCAAATGGATGGGAATAGAACTACATCATCCTGAGTGAAGTGAGCCACCCTCAGAAAAGCAAACATGGTATGTACTCACTTATAAGTGGATATTAGCTCTAAAGTAAAGGATAAATAGGCTACAATCCACAGAGCTAGAGAGATTAGGTAACACAGAGGGCCCAAGAGGGGATGTACAAATCTCCCTGTGAAGGGGAAATAAAAGATATCTCCTGAGTGGACTAAAGGTGAGTGGGTATTGGAGCATGAGAGATCTAGTTAGAGCAGGGGTGAAGGGGGAGAGTAATGAAAGAGATGACTTGAAAGGGACGAGGCACTTC
This sequence comes from Cricetulus griseus, assembly GCF_003668045.3. Classification (NCBI taxonomy): domain Eukaryota; kingdom Metazoa; phylum Chordata; class Mammalia; order Rodentia; family Cricetidae; genus Cricetulus; species Cricetulus griseus. The sequence continues at coordinate 173,970,300 of NC_048596.1, forward strand.
AAAGTCAGGTAGAAACCTGGTGAAAGAGAAACTCCTAGGAATCTGCAAGGGTGACCTCAGCTAAGATTGCTAGAAATGGTGGATGTGTAGCCTGAACTGGCTATCTCCTGGTGCCTGGCAAAACTTCTGGTGGGAGGATTAGGATGCTGGCACAGCCACATAACATTTGAGCTACAGTCTGTCCTGCCTATGGGTTGTAAAGGGCATGTGGAGGGTTGTTAAGTGTGGCTTGGAGATTTTGAGAGTGGCCAATCAATGACTGGTCCAGCCTCAGATGCATACAATTAGAGTGAGACCAGTCTGACACTGTCTGGAGTGCTAGGACCCAGGGCTTTGATGGTCCAGAGAACTGGGATAGAAGAAAACACAATTTTAGAAGAAAAAATGTCAACCTAATGATGCCTAATGACATTCTGTTATACTCATAGATTGTTGACAATCCCCATTGTCATCAGAGAGCCGACATCCAGTAACAAATGGAAAGTGATGGAGAGACTCAAAGCCAAGCAATAGGCCCTGATCTGGGAATCCTATTTAAGAGGGGGAGGAAGGGTTATAACAGGGGTTTGGGGGCTTCAATGACATTACATGAGAATGCACAGAACATCTCAGTTGAGCTCATAGGATACACAGAGTCTGGATAGACAGTCAGGACGCTTGCACGGAACCTATCATATCTATCTTTTGCCTCTAGGCTTTTGTCTTTTTTATTTCTGTATACCTTTCTTTGTTTCTTACTCCCTGACTTGCTGTGTAGATGGGTGGCTGGCCCATGACATCCTTCTCTCAATCCTGGATCTTCTCTCTGCCTGGCAGACCCACCTATCCCTTCTCCTGCCTTGCTATTGGTCATTCATCTCTTTATTAGACAAGTCAGGTGTTTTAGACAAGCAAGTAACAAAGTTTCACAGAGTTAACATCTATGATTTACAGAGAAGCCATCTATAGCATGAAATCTTAATGACAAAATGACAAGCAAGGAAAGATCTCTGCCACTGTCTTGCAGTGAGTGTGACCACTTTGAATATTATGATTTTAGCAGGGAGGGCTGAGTGGAAGTGGGAGAAGGAGTTGGGGGAGAGGAGGGAAGGAAAACTGCTGTCAGGATGTGAAATGAATAAATTTAATTAATAATAAAAAAGAAAAAGAAAACTTCTTGAACAGAAAACCAAATGCACAGTTAACAAATCAAGAGATAAATAGAATGTAGACCATGCATGCATATTCACAAGCAAGAGTAGGTACACAGACACACACACACACACACACACACACACACACACACACACACACACACACACACACACACCTTTTAATTACATTAAAGTATAAAATTTAGAAATAAAAACAATCTATATAATGAGAGAAAATATTTTATAAACCACAGTTGTAATAAAGGTGAAGTCTCCAAAATAGATCAAGAACTTTTTCAACTCAATAGCAAAAAAAGCAACAATGAAAAAATTGACATACATACCCAAAGGGTATGGCTAAAAAAACTATTTGATTAGACATTTCTTCAAAGAAGACAACTAGCTGACCAAAAGTGACTCATTACCAAAAATCATCTGTCAAATACAAAGAAAAACTATGAGATGTTTGAAACTTGTGAATTTTCTTTGTAAGGCTGATGTTAGAACTAACCTGTGATTTAGCAATCTGGATATAAATCCAAAAACAAATGAAGTAGACCCTTGAAGAAATTCCTACAGCTCTGTATTCATTGCAACATTGTGATTGTGAAGATGGAAAGGCAACCTACATTCATCAATGGGAAAATGGGAAAAGGTAAAAGTACTATAAGTTTACAGTAGAATGTTGTGCAGCTTTACTACTGATGTTTAAAAGCACGCACTAACATTCAGGACAATATCCTGGGTTAAAACACCAGCCGCAAGGCAGATACCATGGAATATTCTTTACCCCCAAAATGTAAAATGTTCATTCTGAGCTTTGTGGCATATAAACAAATATGTGATTTTAAATAATTCACATTTGTTAGATTCTTGGGCTTGTCTTTCAATCAGCAGTACTTATTGTTTTGGTTTCTTTTCTGGAGTGGCTGTACTTCTTTGCTTCTGTGGGCACTGGATAGGCAAAATAACTAGAAGGAAACACAGAACTCAAAACTTGGCTTGATGTATATTTCATTTTTTAAACTGGAGATGAAAGAGAGAAATATTTTATTCTATTGTTTTATGTCTGTCTGATTCTGTGTTTCTAAAGTCAAATTCTAGCCTTTTAGAGGATAAAATATACCATGGACATGGTTGTCCAAGACAAATAGATTTCCTTGAACATTAATTGGAAATGTTGATGGAAAGAAAATTCCCAAATCAAAATGGCCCACAATCATAGGCATTTTCTTATTTATTTTTCTGTTCAACTCCAAGAAGAGAGTCTGTTTGATGCTTTTGTATAGCGTTTTTATAAAATAAACTTTTTAAAAAGTAGGATGTCTAGTTCTTCAAGCAAAAACATATAGTTTCTGAACAGTATCTTAACAAAAGTTTGAAGTCAGAAAGTAGTAAAGGATTATATACTACGAATTAAGGAGGCCTTCTTTCTTTCTGAAGATAAATGGAGGAGGAGTAGGTCTAGGGGAGAGAGGTGGTAGGGGAGGGTGGAAAAATAGAGGTAGGGGAAACTGAAGTCAACATATATTGTATAAAAGGACAATAATAATAATGAAAAGAACAGTATTAACTCTATTGAAGCAAAAGTTTGTTTAGTCCATGAAAGAAAAAAATAATTTCATTGAAAAGACTGTCATACAAAAGTGAGGTAATGTGGACAATAAGCTAAAAAAAATCAATGAATTTGCTTATAATATAGAATAAATACCATATTGTTATCTATGGTAAGCAGTATCTTTCCAGAGAAGTGGGTTCCTGAGTTAGAATTTGATTACAGCATTGTTCTCTTTGGATTTGTAAAAGTGAAAATAATGTTGAGGTGATACAGACCCTCATACATAAACATAATAGCTTGTACAACTATGAGAATTCTTAGCTGTCCAGTCTTGGTGTGTCAATGATTACAAGTCACAAAAGAATATATAGGAAAAACAAAGAATCAGGGATTCATGCAAGGACCCTTCATTTTGAAGAGATTACTCTTGATGATTTGAAACCAAAGAAAAATAAAGCAACAATGATTATATACAGTCTACATTTAATTTTCCCAGTTGTGATTGTATTTGTTCTGAATACATGAAGAAAACACTTGCAGCTCTTGACAATTTTCTTTCCAATATTATGAGTACCTTTTATCAGAAAACTGTTCTCAGTTCCTCTCTATGCAATGACTAATCTGTTGTGCAAGGACAACTTTCCAAAGTGAAAGCAAACTGAGTACAAGCTTATATATAGAAGATTATGAGCCAACTAATTGGTATTAATTTGTCATGAATAGATTTAGTTCTTTCAGTATTAAAGTGGTATACTAGTTACTTTTCTTGTCATTGTGACAAAAATATCTGGATGACTTAACATAAGGGAGGAAAACTGTATTGTTCTTTCCTGTTTGGGAGGATACAGGTCCATCAAGTACAGGGAGACATAGATCAGGAATGGCTTGAAGGTGGAAGACAGGATGCTTGTGTTTATCCTTTTTCCATATGGTATGATCAGGGCACTTGGTGGAAAGTGGAACAACCTATAACTCTTAACACCTCTCCTTTCTGCAGCAGCCTACTTCTTCCAGTTAGGTCACATTTCCTAAAGGCCATGATACCTCCAGAAGTATTACCACAAGCTGGAGATAAACTATGTACTTATGTGAGACTGCACAGAAGTTTGACTATTCAAACCAAAAAATGTCAGAGCTGTGACAAAATGAATGAACTGCTTACTCTCTCTTTATTTCACCTCATTAGGAAAGGCTTCCTAGTCATTTGTATAGTTATTCTTTGTTACTCAGAACTTTTTTCAACCCTTGTTGTAATGTTTCCTACATCCTCAAAAGGTTCTTGTGTTTTGAGTACAATATTATTGTTTCAATTTCATATTTGCATCTTTGTTTTAAAATTTTAAATCCAAAATAATGATGGATGATGCATCTAGATCTTAGAAATTTAACTCTTTTTTAATTTAAATTCTGTAATTACTACTCATATTTACATATCCATCCCCTCATTCCCTCACCTTCCCATCCTCCATGTTCCCCGCCAACCCCCAGCCCATCCCCCATCTTGTCACCTGGGATAGTGAGGACCTCCACAGGCAGACTTCTAAGTCCCTCATATCATTCAGGGGAGGGCCTAGGCCCTCCTTGTAGAACCTGAGCTGCAATAGTATCCCTCCATAGGGAATGGGCTTCCAAAGTCCATTTGTGCTCTACAGATAAACACTGGCTCCACTGTTAGAGATCCCATAGACTGAACACAGCACCAGTAGCACAAACATTGAGATAGACAATTAACAAACAGGACCTCATGAAACTGAGCAGCTTCTTTCTGTAAAGCAAATTACACAGTCAGCAAGACAAAACGCCAGCCCACAGAATAGGAAAAGATATTCACCAACCCCATATCTGACAGAGGGCTGATCTCCAAAATATACAATGAACTCAAGAAGCTATCCACCAAAACACCAAACAATGTAATTAAAAAGTGGTGTGCAGAACTAAATAGATAATTCTCAATAGAGGATTCTAAAATGGCTGAAAGACACCAGAGAAAGTCCTCAACATCCTTAGCCATCAGGGAAATGCAACTCAAAACCATTCTGATATACCATTTTACTCCTGTCAGCATTGCTAAAATCAGTAACACCAATGATAGTCTATGCTGGAAAGGATGTGGAGAAAGAGCAACACTCCTCCATTGCTGGTGGGAGTGCAAACTTGTACAACCACTTTGGAAATAAGTATGGCAGTTTCTCAGGAAAATGGGAATCAGTCTACCTCAAGATCCAGCAATTCCTCTCTTGGGCATATACCCAAAGAAAGCACATTCATACAATAAGGGCATATATTCAACTATGTTCATAGCAGCATTTTTTTGTAATAGACAGAATATGGAAGCAACCTAGATGCCCCACAATGGAAGAATGGATAGAGAAAATGTGGTACATTTACACAAAGAGCACTACTCAGCAGAAAAAACAAAACAAAAAATAACAACAACAAAAACAATGGAATCTTAAAATTTGCAGGAAAATGGATGGAAGTAGAAGAAACCATCCTGAGTGAGGTAACCGAGTCACAAAATGATAAACATGGTATGTACTCACTCATATATGTTTTTTAGACATAGAGCAAAGAATTACCAGCCTACAATCCACATTGCCAGAAGAGCTAGGAAACAAGGAGGTCCCCAAGAGAAGATTACATAGTCCCTCGAAGAAGGGGAGGGGGACAAGTACCCCTGAGCAAAGTGGGAGCACATGGGGGATGGAGAGGAAGGAGGTGGGAAGGGGAGGGTGGAGGAGAACAAGAGGACTGAGACAGGGGCGGAATAGAGGAAGGCAAGAAAGGAGATGCCTTAATAGAGCGAGACAGTACAGGTTTTAGAGAGGTCTGGCACAGGGGAAATGTTAAGGGATCCACAGGGATGACCCCAACTAAGAATCCAGGCAGTGGTGCAGAGGATCCCATTGATGCCCTTTCCCTATAATGAGATTGATATCTACCTTGGTTACCATTCCTAGAGCCTTCATCTTGTAGCTGTTCCAAGCAGAGACAGGCACCCACAGCTAAGCCCTGAACATATTCCTGGAATCCAGTTATGGAGAGGGAGGAGGGATGAACAAAGGAGCCAAGATGGTGCTAGAGAAACCCACAGAAACAGTTGACCTGACCTATGAGAGCAGGGCGACCCTAGTTATAAAGCTGGGGAAACAGCACCAGACCCTCTAAATATGGTTGCCAGCTAGGAAATTTGACTCTTATGCACCTATCTTACTGAGGGTTCTCAGAGTGGGCTTGAGTTGACCTAATCTTTTTCCTTTTCTCAATGCCTTCTTTCTCCTTCTTATGTAACTGTCCCCACTTGAAAGATCATGGACATTGTTATCAGGGGCCATAGTTGGCTATATCTAGACTGAATGTAATGGTAATTAGTCCCAATCTAGGACTGTAGTAAAATGATGCATTTGACAGATGACTCGAAAGAAGTTGCAAATATAGGAGTCCAATTTTTCTTTTAAGACTATTGATCTTACTAATTGTTATAGAAAGTCTACAGAAACAGAGACCCTTGAATTCCACTTTTCATGAACCTATCCCCTGCAGGCGATAACATGTCAGTGAAAAATGGAACTCTTTCACACAGGATAATGTGTTTGACCACTTGGATCCTAGCTGACTGGACTTGGAAGTCATGGCTGTGATGGCAGTAAAATACCAATATGATGAAGATTATGATATCGCTCTTCTTGACATATACCATTTTCTGCAATATGACTTTAACTGCAAAATTAACCATTTTTCGAACTTAGCTTGTTCTGTCTTGAATTCTTTGTATATATTTGCCTTATAGTCTTTCCCTGTCATTAGACATTATATGTGCTATTATTGTACTACTACCTTGAAGTGAACATCTGTCTTGATGCTTACATCTGTGATCTGTGAAAGCTTGTGGATTTTCTGTCATCCTAATTATACATTCACACATTTTTGCCTACCATGGTATCATAACACTTCACTCAAATACTTGCATAACATTACCATGTAAAATGCTTTTGGTTCATAAATCATTTTTTAAAATGTGATCATACATGAATAGAGTGGGAGTAGACTAAGATGGAGAATTATTTTAAGCATTGAATACAACACCAGCATCTTATTCCCAAGAGTCTCTTTACAGCTTTGCTTTCAACCTCTTTTTGAATTCTTGTTGTGCCATTGCAATCTGTTTGTGTATTCATTTCTTTGTTCTTCATGCTGGTCCTTTCTTCCAAAGAGCCTTCCTGGTAGCTCTGACAAGTCAAGAGAGGATATTCATTCCCTGGGTTTGTAAAGTAGCCTTGGGTAAAATTGTTCAAAGATCCCCAAAAAGAAAGTAAAAAGCCAGTGGAACACGTTCTAAGATGTATTTTTCTCATGTTTACTATTGCTGCATTTCAAAGGCAGACTATATTGCTTGAGCTAAGATATAGCTCATGTTCAAATGCTTGGAAAAATCTCTAATGTGGAGACACTTGGAAGATAGCCTATAGATAATAAGTAGGTCTTGATTCATGTATGGCTGAAGCCTCAAAACAAAGAACACTAAATTGAGAACAACATTTTATATGAAATAATTTATTTAGATGAGCAAACAATCATAACAGACTTTAAATTGAAAGTCATTATGAATATCACAAAATACAAAAAATTCTCACATTTTAACAATTATTTACGTGTGTGTTAGTCTTCATTGCTGTGTGTGCTATATGCCTGTGTAGGTATATTCATTCATTCCTATGGTTGAATGTACAGATGAGCATTTGAGGGATATTTTCTTCTATCACTCTTTATTATTTTTAACATTTTTATATAAAGGGTCTTTGTCTGATCCTAGAGTCTTCTCTTTTAGTTATACTGCTTAGGTGGCAAGGTGACAGGATTCCCTTCTCTCCAATTCAACTCACTCCATTCATGGCTGACTCACCTGTCACTCTGCCTGGATTTTTATATGGGTAAAGTTTGGAAGTCATTCATACATTGAGATGGCTAGCAACAACAATCATATGACATAAATATACCACATAGTCCAGATAAAATTTTCTAGGCAGTCCAAAAACTTACCCAGAATGTTTTAACTCAAACTAAGTGGGAGAGAAAAACTGGATTATTAGATATTAAAAACCATATGTCAAAGTTTTACCCAGTAGAGAGAAAAATATCTCACTTTGTAAGTTGTATAAAAACATGTCTCTTTGACTGCAGTGTTAAGACACCTGGTGACAATGAGCCCTGTAGGTGTGCTTCCTTTGTATTTTATTGGATATATCTCTTCCTAAAGAAATTCTGTAAACACAACTCTGACACATAGAACTTCTCTCCCATTAAACATTACAAAACCACTCTAGATAAAATAAAGTTCTAATTCTCAACTATGATGCATTGAAATTTTATGATGATTCTCATAGTAAACCTGATTCTGAATACTATACATGAAGAGTTTCATTGGATGTTCAACTATGGACTATAACTGGTTGCTTTTAATTTTCCAATGAGAATGCATACATATATATCCACTTAATATGTGAAAATGATAAACATAGAGGAATAAATGACCTCATGTACAAACTGATGAGACTGTCATGTTAAATATAGGGATCTGATTTAGCATATACTTTTAGATTTTTAGTCATTATATTCCAATTTCTTATTACTACATCAATCCATCAGAAAATAGGGGGATTTTTCAATATGAGTAGGAAAATTACCAACATTTTATGATGAGATGAAGTTAAATTAAATCTCCCTTTGAAGTATTTATCAAGTGAACTAGTTACTTTTTTGTGATCATGTAAAAATGTGTTCTCACTCTAGCAGAACAGCAATATTTGGTTTTTCTCTAAGTCAATGGACTATCTAGGATCTTGGCCATTCAAGCAGTTCAGGAATGGACTGTATCTCAAGAAGTGTATATTAAATCTAATTATATATTGGTTGATTACTCCCATAAGCTTTGTGTCACCACAGCACTAATATATCTTATAAGTCACCATTATAAACTGAAGGTTAGTACCTGGGTTGGTGTTTACCTTTATCCTTTAATAGAGTAAAGTGTACCTTCCAGTATCATGAACACTAATCAGTAGGTATGATTGCTCTAGGTAGACACCAGCTTAAGTGTTCCTTGTTCAATGAGTTATGTAGGCATTGTCTTCAGTACTGTCTCAATTACTTTGTGGAAAGCAGGCAATATCCTTGGCAACAGCTTTGGTTGTATGGAGCACTTTTGGCCAACAACTTGATTAGATGCAACCCACCCCTGGCATTGAAGATTTCATTTCAAGAAGGATAGTTGTCAAAATGGGGCTCTGTCTCTTCTGTTATTGTTGATTCCATTTAGAATTATTTCATACCTGTACATATTTTAAGATGCTTCTACTGCAATATGTTTCCATAGGACTCCTGAAATGGCATTAAGTCTTAGCTGTCCCTTTCCATATTCAATCCCTTAACCCCTTCCCCTTTTTTCCTTCCTCTCACTGTTTAAACTTCCTGCTCCAGTTGCCCATACACCATATCCATCTATTGGTAGCTATTTTGTTCCCCTTCCTTCCATTTCTCACAGTCCCTTACTCTATACCTAACCTCTGTGGTCATATGGGTTGTAACCCACTTATCAAAGACTTAACAGCTAACAGCCACATACAAGCCAATAAGCACCATATTTGTCTTTTGGGGTCTAGGTTACTTAATTCAGGATGAATTATTCTAGTTCAGTCCATTTACCTGAAAATTTCATAATTTCATTTTCATCAGCCCAGTAATATTTCATTGTATAAATTACCACATTTTCTTTATGCATTTATCCACTAATGGATAACTAGGCTGCTTATGACTTCTGGGGATTATGTATATAGCAGCAGTGAACAGAGTTGAGCAAGTGTAATGACATTATACTTTAGTCATATATCATTGGATTGCTCAGACATCATCAGAAAAGTTTCCTTCTGAAATAAATGGAAACAAATACAGAGATTGACACCTACACAATGTGCAAAGCATGAGAGTCCTTGGAACTTTCAATATTAAATTGAATGTCTCCATCTAATCACTCCACTAAGTACTTAGGAAACACTGCAGAAGAGAAGGCCAAGAGATCTTTGTTTATTTAAATTAGAAACAATCTTGTTTTACATGTTAAACCCAGTTCCCTCTCCTTCCCATCCTTCCCTAACCCCTTCTGACCCCCTATCCCATTCCCTTCCCCCCCCCTTGGAGGGTGAGACCTTCCATGGGGGATCTTCAAAGCTTGTCCTATCATTTGGAGCAGGGCCTAGACCCTCCCCAGTGTGTCTAGGCTGAGAGAGTATCCTTCTATGTGAAGAGGGCTCCCAAAGTTCATTTGTGTACTAGGGGTAAATACTGATCCACTACCAGTGGCACCATAGATTGCACAGCAATCCAAACTGATTTCTTCCTTCAGGGGTTTTGGAACAGTCCTATGCTAGTTTCCCAGTACTTGGGGATCCATGTGCAACCACTTGTTCAGGTCAGCTGTTTCTTTGGGTTTCTCCAGCCTGGTCTTGACCTCTTTGCTCATCACTCCTCCCTCTCTGCAACTGGATTCCAGAGTTCAGCTCAATGTTTAGCTGTGGGTGTCTGATTCTGTTTCCATCAACTACTGGATGAAGGCTCTAGGATGGCATATAAGGTAGTCATCAATTTCATTATTGGAGAGGGGAATGTAAGGTACCCTCTTATCTATTGCTTAGATTGTTATTTGGGGTCAATGTTGTAGATTTCTGGATATTTTGCTTGTGACTGATTTCTCTGTAAAATTATAATGACTCCCTCTATTATGGTATCTCTTATCTATGCTTCCCCTGACTTAACCTTCCTGTTCCCTCATATCCTCCTCACCCCTCCTCTTTTCCCTTTCTCATTTTCCTAGCTCCCTCTCCCCCCACCCCCCAGCTCCCAATTTGCTCAGGAGATCTTGTCCATTTCCTCTTCTCCATGAGATCATATAGCTCTCTCTTAGGGTCCTCCTTGTTTCCTAGCTTCTCTGGCAGTGTGAATTGTAGGCGGATAATCCTTTGCTGCATGTCTAAAATCCATATATGAGTGAGTATATATCATATTTGTCTTTTTGTGACTGGGTTACCTCACTCAGGATGGTTTCTTCTAGTTCCACCCATTTGCCTTTGAATTTCAAGATTCCATTGATTTTTATCTCCATTGTGTAAATGTACCATATTTTCTCCATCCATTGTATGGCTGAGGGGCATCTAGGTTGCTTTCATGTTCTGGCTATTACAAATAATGCTGTGTTGAACATGGCTGAACAGATGTTGGGTTGGTGAATATCTTTTCCCATTCTGTGGGGCTGTCATATTTTCTCATTGACTGTTTCCTTTGCCTTACAGAAGCTTCTCTCAGTTTCAGGAGGTCCCATTTATTAATTATTTATCTCAATGTCTGTTCTACTGGTGTTATGTTCAGGAAGCAGTCTCCTGTACCAATTCATTCAAGGGTACTTCCCACTTTCTCTTCTAAGAGGTTTACTGTGGCTGGATTTATGTTTAGGTTTTTGATCAATTTGGACTTAAGTTTTGTCAATGGCAATAGATAGGGACCTGTATGCAGTCTTTTACATGCCAGCATCCATTTATGCCAGAGAGTCAGAGAATATGGAGGACACCAAGAAAACAAGGACTTCTAGACATTGCAGAATCAAAGCACATATGATCTCACAAAAACTGTGGTAGTATGCATACAATCTTCACAGGCATAAGCCTTGTTCGAATTATTAAATATATCACCATGATGTATCTGCACAATGTTACTAAGACTTGAGTGTGTTCATCTTTAAGAAGTGGATGGAAAGGGAATAGTTTGTATTTGTGAGATCAATCAAAGCTAAATCATTTGCCCAGGATTGTAGCTTTATATTCTATATTATATTTTTAATTATATATAAATTATTTTTAATTATTATATAAATTATATATATGATTATTATATAAATATTTATATATTTATATTTATATATTTATAATATTTATATATTATATAATATTATATAAATATTATATAAATATATATAATTATATAAATTATATAAATATAATATAAAATAAATATATAATTATTATATAAATTATATATATATATAAATTATATATATAAATTATATATAAATATTTTTAATTATTATATAAATATTATATATTTATATTTTCTTGTGTAGGAAGTTCAATGCTTTGGGTGAACTTTCAATACCGACCTTGGAAATACCTATAATACCTACAATCTTCACATTTGCAAGGCTGAGACAGGGAAAACCTGAACTAAAGGCAAGACTAAACTATCTTGTGTTGCTGGTGTTTTCTTTTGTCTGGTAAGGTCCTGCTGTCCTTTTCAACCCCAAATATGCACACAAAGACTTACATTCGATATACACTGTAGGTCAATGGCTTAGGCTTCTTACTGTCTATCTCTGTCTTACTTATCAAACCATTTCTATAAATCTATGTATTTCCACATGGTCTTTGCTTACTGGAGAATGCCTGGACCAGTTTAACCTTTCACGGTTACATGATGTCTCTTTGTGTGCCCTCTGCCTACTTTTCCTAGCATTCTCCTTGTCTCCTTGTCCCATCTATCTTCAGGCCTTTATTGGTCTAACTGTTTTATTCATCAATCAATAAGAGAAAACATATATACAGAAGGGCATCCCCCATCAATGTTATGTAACCCTTTTTAAAATAAAAAAATCAAACAGATTCTTATATTTTTGGAACAAATTATTCTTAATTTTGGCATTACCCTTCTATAGTTGATAGCAATACTACCAAATAAATTACTAGGTAATTTTACTTTTACTACAAATAAAGAGAAGTGGACACAACACCCCATCCATATTCCATATGTTATCATTAATTGATAAGTACTTGCAAAGGGTAAAGTAGTTTTCTCCAACATAGTCTCACTGAATATACAAACCACTATTAAGTGCCAGCCCCATGTCCAGCAGTAGACTGCCAGCACAAAATGAGCTCAATTGCATTTTTGTAGGTCCTTTGTCTTATAATGAGTTTTCAGGAATTTTTGTGTTTTTATGGGATTTCTCTATGTGAGAAGGTATGACACTGAATTTGTATGTGTTTCTTGTGCTTTTTCTTGGGCTCATTTTCTTCCATTTGTTTGCTTTGTTCTATTATATTATTTTATCTTATTTTAATCTATTATTTTTAGATGCCTGTTTGTTTTCCAGTAAGAAAGAAAAGAAAAGCTCTGAATTTAGAAAGGGGGAGTCAGGGAAACTTTGGGAAGAGAAACCAGAATCCCAGGGCATTTTACAAAAAATAAATTTATAGAAAATGAAAAAAAAAAAACAATTAAATTGACAGGTGGGAATGGCACATTCCTACCACTCAAGAGTGAGAGGAAGAAAGATTAGAAGCAGATGTTTTGGGATACAAAACAAATTAAAGGCTGGCCTTGATTACATGAAATAATGGCCAAAGAAATTAAAAATAAAAGTAAAAACATAAAAATATCACCTTTTAAATTATGTATATTTTACCAGAAAAAGAATCATCAAAAAACTTTTAGAGATAAACTTTGAAAATATACCTCAGATAACTCATTTATTATAAAAATATTTTGTCTCTGTTCTGTACAGCAACTACACCATCTTAATGCTGTCTTTCAAAATTATGGAAACATGGCTTTAAATAGTGTTTAACCCATTAAATAAGGAGTGATACTTCCTAATATTTTCCTCACATAGTAGTGTAGGTCCTTTCCTTACATAGTAGTGTAGGTTTCTCTTTTGTAAAAAGTACAGTTATACCTCATTTTGTCCATTGGAAGATAGAACAGTTCAATAAGTGTACAGTTGTTTCAAAAGAAATGGGAATAAATTATATGTATGGTAGTGGATTTTTTCCTGGAAGTATTATGATTGCTTTCATATTTTAAATAAAAAACATTCTAACTATTAATATATGACCATGATGTATTTGAATAATCTTAACTAGACATTAGTATGTTCATCTTTAAAAAAGAATGACAGACAATGGTTTGAATTTATTAGATCAATCAAGGCTAAATGATTTGCCCAGGCATGTAGCTCACTGGTAAAGCTCTTGACTGGAACCTTCAAGGCTCCAGGGTAAATTTTCAATACCAACAAATATATAACATTTTTATATATATTAAAAAATAAAAAAAGCATAGACTTGGTGGTTACCAGTTACCCTGCTTAGACACTGTTTGTGGGAGGGGTTGAGAAGATGTGTCTTCAATGACACAGTAGTCATGCACCAGTAGTCAGTGAGTAGCAGAGCATGCTGCAGACTTGTTTATTAAGGAAGATAGATCTGCCTTTATACCCCTTCCCACAGACCTATTGGCTCAGGCAGCTGACTCTGCTGTTTTGTCCTTTCCTCATTTGTGTCTCTGGGTCAGCTATCTCTCTGTCAGCAGTCTCTGGGCATAGAGGCAGGCTTGGCTCAAGGAGGAAGTGCCTGCTGAGCATTTTCATGCTCATGTGGGCTGGCCTGGGCACTGGGGGCAGGGTGACTGAGGCTTAGGTTGGCTGGCCACTGTTTCCCCTACAGCTCACCCCTATCTATAATCTTCACATCCAAAAGACTGAGGTTGGGGGATCTGGAGTTTAAGACAAGACTGAACTACATGATAGAACCCCTTTTTAAAAATAATAATTATGACAAATCCTTTCATTTCTGTATCAAATTATTCGTTATTTTGCCATTTTCCTTCTAGTTGATAGCCACGGTGTGATGTAAACTACCAGATGACCTAATTTTTTTCTTCAAATAAGGAGTCCTTTTTGGGCTCAATAATCAAAATGTAAGGTACCCACAGTGAACAAAATTCACATAGTTCATGTATTAATATAACTGCATTTCAAAGACCAATTGTACTTCCTTTTTAATATGAAACATGGCACTTTTTCTGTTTTGTTTTTGTTTTTGTTTTTGTTTTTTTGTTTATGACCAAGCATGGAAGAAAGGGGATCCAATTCTTTTTTCCATACAGGGTTTCTTTGTGAAGCTTTGGAGCCTGTCCTGGCAATCTTTCTGTAGACTATGCCAGCCTGGAACTCATAGAGATCTGACTGGCTCTGCTTCTTGAGAGCTGGGATTAAAGTGGTGTGCCACCACTGGCTGGTAGAAACCAATTCTTAATGAATAGATTTAAGTGTACTATTTTTGTCCATTTATATGTCTATATCAGCTCTCATGTACTCAATTTGCATCTTCCTCTGAAATATCTTTACTACCAATAAAGTGTCTCTCTCTCCACTTTAACTTGTACCAATCTGAAATGAAACCATGAAAGAAAGCATATCTAAAGCCACAGATGTGTTTTATCATACAGAGAAAGAAGAAAAATGATCTCTTGGCTGTTTGCTTCTGATGATATGACTTTAGCAGAAGAGTAAAAATAATCCAGGAAGTAATTTCTTTCACCTGCTGAATATGGGAGTATTCATGAGTGGTTACAGGAAAAGTCAGGGTATATCACATTTGGGCCAGGTATTCAATATGATGATTGTGAAAAAGGAAAAACATGGGAACATATAAAAAATACCATTGCCCACATAAAACTATGCTAAGACTAAGGTTCTGGAGGAGAACACACATCAAGTAGGCTGACAGTTGCTAAGAGTTTTGACATTTTGCCATGTGGCCACTATATCTAGAATGCTTTTGGAAAAGCAATGAAGGGAGAACAGTTCAAATGTATGAACTTGTTTATGTCCTAGTGTAATTCATATACCTCTGATTGTTGCTACCAGTATTTCTTGACATTTCTTCTGATCCTTGGGTTTTCTGGTCTATAAAAACCGATTTCAATTAATAAAGCCTCTGTTCAACTCTGATATGGCTTTTGATTTTCTCTCAAATAGCCCTGAATGTTTGATCTAAGTCAATTTTGGTTTTGGTCTGGTGTGTGTGTGTGTGTGTGTGTGTGTGTGTGTGTGTGTGTGTGTGTCTTTGTGTGTATACTTGTTCTTTTAATCATTGACTTTATGCTGTTTTCCCTGAAACACAAGATTGACAAATTTGCTCTCATTGGAATATAATCTCTTAGTTCTTTCTTCCTGTGTTTCCATAGACAGAAAAGCACATTGGTCTTCCATGTTTTCATTTGTTTTTAAGGATTAGACTCTGATTATTTATAAGGAAAGAAATACTAACAAAACAGGAATTTAGAGAGTAGAAGCATTTTCATGACTATAGGAAACCACTTCATTTTGTGTCTGAAACTAATTTCTAACTGGACATATTTTTTACTCATTCTTTTTCTTCCCCTGTGATTTGGTCTAACTACAAATTTCTCTGAAACTTATAAAATTTTCAAGAACACATCTCACATAAGTATAAGACACAATGAAGGAAAAGTAACAGAAAATCTAGCCCTGGTTCCACAGGTTCACTTACACATCTGCAGAATGGGTCTTAGGGTTCTTTTCTGCTTGCTGTCTCCAGCAGTGATTCTTACTTCCTTTCCTTCCAAAAATTTACCTCATACATTGCATCTAAGTTGGAAAAACATTAGTGTCTTAATTCTGGTGACTTAGTGTGAGTACTTTTTGACAGTTGCTGTCGTTGTGGTTCCCAAAACTGCTACCCTTGTCCTAACCACTGGGTCCTGATCTCTTTCTCTTCAGTTTCTCACATTTCCTTCTATGGTTGGGATCATCCTTACTCCACCCTGTGGCTTACACATTCTATCTCAGATTTAACCTCATTTCTTAGAAAATCCTGCTATCCTAGAAACCATATGCTTTTATTTATCTCCGTAGGTGTCTTAAAATTTGACTTGGTTTCCTCCTGTGTTTCATTCATTCATCATACAAAACATACATTTATCTATTAGGCATCACATTAAGAGTTTAAACATTTGCTCTTCAGCTGTTGGCACCATTTGATTGGAAAACCTGTACAAGGTAAGGCCAAGACAAACTGGATGAACTAAACAAGCCATAGGTGTTGCAATTTGAAGTTTGTCACTCAGCTAATCTTCTATTTTCAGTCTCTACTTCCTAGTGTGCAAGCAGCCACACACTCCTCACATCAGAGCTGGGGTCTTCTGTCATTATTATGCCTTTTCCCTCACACTGAAATATGCCTTCATAGGAAAATAACCCCCCTTTTCATAAAATTTTGTTGTGTATTATGTCACAGCAATAAGAAAAGATCTTGGAAGAAAGTAAATGCTATTAGTACATCTTTTAAGTATCCACAAGTCCCATCATTAGTTGGTATTCCCTCTATGCAAGTCCTTCATGGATTTCTTTATAGTTTGTCTCCACAGGCTCACATTCATCCCAAGATTAGCTCAAGGATTAGTAAAGCTGGGCAAGAATTATAATTGACATATTTTGCATATAACTCAATTGGACAGTGTATGAAACTTTTGCAAACATACCTTTGAATTCCTCACAGATGAGAATTTGGAGCTGAAAATAAATTCAAGCTCCCAAATCTATTAAGTCAGAGTCAGCTTCGAAAATCAAGTCTTTCTAGTTTCTAAAGTTTTCATTATTAACTTAATATCAAAATGTGATATTTTCCCTGTTGCAAGGGTTTTAATATAGATACATGCTGTTTAGAACCTAAAAATCACAGGGAGAAAAATCACTATTGAATTCCCAGCAGCCTTTACAGTGCCTGAAACATCACAGGTGCTTAATGAACACTTCCTGGCTATGCAAACTACATGGTAGTATAATAATAAGCTAGATTAGAAATGAATTTGGTAAACTTCCAATCTGTCAGTTTTTCTGTTATTCCTGGAATTGGATTAACTTGTCAAGCAGGGTCTGGGAACAAGTGGAAAGCTTCTCACATAAAGCTTGTCAGAAAGGCCAACTTTCAGCCCTCAACTTAGGGAATCCACATCTAGTAATTTGTATGCAAATTTAAGAAGGACGGGTCAGTCAGAGTTCACTAACACAGAATGGCTTTGAATATCATCACAGCCATGTTACAGACTGCCTCTATCCTCCTTACTATGTGCTCAAGGAGTGGCTGCTCTTAGTGAAAGACTGTTCTGTCTATTACTAGTACCACGTTATAGCTCTCTATAAGTAAACATAGTGCTTGAAAGCATGGAGAACAACTTTTTTGTAGAACAAAGAATTCTATATTCTTTGTGATTTAGCCAAGGTGTAATTTGCAATGTTCTACCCATATAAAAATAGAGAAGCAAGTAATTACATGCGGTCAATGCAGTGTCAATGAGTATTTTCTCTGCATACATTTTACCATACCTCTCTTCTTCCAGCAGTAACAAAATATTAATATCATGTAAAAGTGTGGTCATGATATGTTGGGAAAGGATTTTAGCAAGTATTTATTAGTCCAAAGATTTTAATAATTATGTCATTGTACAGGTTCAAATAGATTTAAACTTTACTATTGTTATTATTGTTGTTTCTTTCACTTCTTTAATTATGTCATAAAAATAACTATTTAAAAGATAAGCCCAATATTTGATTCAACAATTTGATTTATTATTTCTCTATATTATGAGAACAATCAAAGAATAGTCATGAGGTTATATGCTCCTGGAAAGTGGTGGTCTTTTTGTTAGTATTAGAAGAATACAACATACAGGACAAGAAGAGATTATAATTTGTCACATTAAACAATTTAAAGTGAAAGAGAATCAGGATCTCCTTTGGAATTCTCAACAGACAACCACACAAATTTAGGGTGATATTGGGTTGAAGAAAGTATAGGGAATATTTCTATGTCAGTGCTCAGTTTATCTCATCTGATTCCTAAAACAATATTGTCAGATCTAGAAAAAATAAAGCTGAACTCAATTCTAGTTACATTCTTTTAAAATATTATAGACAAATGATATTTTTTTAGATTATGAAGAATCAAATGGTAGAGACAACTTGGAAGAATGATATAAGGATATGGTCATATTTCAAAAATGGAGAGGGATTATTCTAGAGATATGAATATCTGGGTCTACAATGCAAAGAGGAATTGCACATCCAATGAGTAACCTCCTGCTGTTGACAGCCTGTGGATGAATGAAATTTATATGTAATAAAACTAGCTGGAAGAGTTTTTCTTATATAATCAGTGGCTAATTGAATAAGAACAAATGTTCTAATGGTGTTGGGGTGGAGTGACAGGAAATACTTCTCCTTCATTGCCCCAAACCATGGTTTGTTGTTCAAAGGATACCAAAATTATACAAGTGAAAACCTGCTCTTTTTTTGTTACTGGGCCTTGTGTTTGTGAAATATTAACCACTCTCTCAAGTCTGAGAATAACTAGATTCAGAATAGTGCTCTACTGTTTTTCCTGCCTTAATCAAGAGTCATATTTTTTTCAGATTCAAGTTATTTTGCACTTTTAATATTTTCACCATAAATGCAACAAGTCTTTGTTAATGTTCTGTCAAGTTAAATGTATTTTAAGTTTAAATAAATTTACCTTAAATGAAAATGACATATCAATACATTATCCTTAAGTAGAAACAACTCATTAATACATTGAAAAAATTAACAAGCATTAACCAAAAGTTAAACATATACTTGTACTGAGCAGGAATTCACGGGAATGTATGTAGACTATTCATGAAAAAAAATGGAAAAGGAAGTGCATTTCCCATTGTTTGTATAGATTTGATTTCATTATCGTTCTATCCTCATAGAGAAGTTCAACCTAGAATGGTGGTTCACACTTGTAATCTAAGCAATGGGGCTGACCTGGCAAGAACATCATGACCTCAATGCCCAAGTGGGCTAAAAACCAAGACCTTGTCTCAAATATTAAAAGAAAAATATTGTTCAGTTTCCTGTAAAATATTCTGAATCTTGGAGCTGGAAAGAAGGCCCTGCAGTTAAGAGGGCTGGCTGATCTTCCAGAGGACCTGATGTGAGTTCCCAGCACCCATTTTGGGTGGTTCCCTACAGCCTACATCTCTAGCTTCAAAGAATTTGACAATTTGTGGTCTCCCACAAACACTTGTTCACATATGATATACACACACATACACATACACGTAAGTAAAAAACAATTTATAGAAGTATAATTCTGATCCATGCTGTACTGAAGCATTTAGATAGGGATCGCTGCTGACAAGTGTTTTCTCTAACTTCCTCTGTGGCCTTCAGCTTCCACAAGAAACCCCACTAGAGATCTCTGTCTGTCTTGAGCAATTCTTTACTCAATGCCTTGCACTGTAGTACTTGGCTGAACAGATCATCCTTTATTATCTTTATTATCTCCTCTGTGGTAAGTTGTGTGTGTGTGGGGGGGTGTATGCATGTGTGTGTGCGTGCTTATGTGTGTGCGTGTGTGCACGTGTGTGTGTGTGTGTGTGTGTGTGTGTGTGTGTGTGTGTGTGTGTGTGTGATGAATTCTTTTGTGGTATCTTTTATCCCCCTCCCCAACTCCCAACATTCATTCCATTTATAACATTATTATTGACAAAAATCTGAGATCCTACTCTAAAGTGTACAGATAAAATATGCAGGAACATATAGTAAAATGATGTGGTAGTGATGGTTTGGAAGTGAATCCATCTTGTGTAATACAGGAACAGAGCCCTAATTTAAAAGATTAATTTCATTTCCATGTGGACCTTGCTTTCCCAGGCATGTGCTGTGTTTGGGAAGAAAGGCAAATGACTAATGATAGTGTTGTTCCATGCAGAAAGGGCTTGATGTTTTGTGTTGGACATTGTGATAAATTCTAAATCTGCCATCTGTCTGTGACTTTTGTCTCATTAAAATAACTGTTATCTTTAAATGTGTATGTAAATTTACATAAAAACTTTAATTCTTGACTCTGAAAACCTGAAAATGTTTCCATGTTCTCTAACTAGCTTTGGGGTTCTGGACCAATCTTTGAACCATTTATTTTATTGTATGATCTAAGATTTACATTTACAACTGTTGACACAGGTGGGTTGTCACATAGTAAGGTTAAATACCTGAAATAAAAGAATTTGAGTTGTTTTATTTGAAAATTTTAGATATCCCTCACTATTGAGATAGAAAGAAAGCAGATGACTCAGAACAGTACCCTACTTCTAGTTTAATACTTTTCTATTCTGTAGTATGAAAACAACTTCGTATCTCCCAAAGCCTTTTATATAATTCATAGTTAATCATTTAGATAACAACTAAGCTTAACTTTTATAATCATTTTGGTCAAATGGAAAGCCTTATTTTTCTTTTTCAATTTTAAAAGTCAGGCAACACAACTGCACACACACACACACACACACACACACACACACACACACACACACAAACACTTTATAAAAATGCTCCCTGATAGTCTCTGAGATGAATGAATGCATATGGTATTACTGTTTAGTAGTTCAGAAAATGGGATTCAAGATTAGTTTGAGCAAGGTGATAAAGGCCTTTCAACCTTTTACTTTCTGTTTTATGTAGTTTCATTTTTTAACAATCATTTTTGGACCCACAGGATACCCTAGACAGATATCTACCTCTTTGACATAATGAAACAATGCCATTACTAGGTTATAACAGCTTCTCTGTGTAGTAATAAGCCAAATAACTTTTTATTTACTACAAATATCTGGTCAAAAGGGGAAAGAGAATTGCATAGACGGGAGTTATTTCCCACTTCTCAGACCTACATATCTGGGTGTCTTTTTTCATAGTTTATGCAATAAATTGAATGGCATAATTTGATGTGGACATAGAACTGTGTATTAGTTTTTATTTTGACAAAATCATTAAACATCACATGGGTTGAAAAATGAATCACAAGGCCCTAAGCCTGCCTTCGAAGATTGCACTTCATAAACTGAATTGCTCACATGGGCAACATTTTGGTGGAAGTTATAGATTTTCTAGCATATCTCTGATAGATAGGACTAATATAACTTCAATAAAAACTCTGGATATGTCAATATAAAATTTTTCCCTACCATTGAAAGATGTAAGATACTTCAACTAATAAATCGGACGACAACTTATTCCTTAAGGTATACTAACGTACATATTGGGTTACAACAAGCAACAAAATCATTGAGGCAATAAAACTCAGTCACAGAGGGGCTATTGGGGGAGGTTTCTCCATGCTGCAGGAGCCCAGCATGATGGCTGTGGACATGAAACACCCATAGAATGTTAATTCTAGAAACTGAATCAGCACACAGCTGAGTGTGATGCTTTAGAATTGTAAAAATACTGAACTTGTCACTATCCCATTTATATCTATGTTACTCCCTATGAGTTATAATCACATGAAATACTGATAGTACACAATCTGCTATGGCCCCTTATTTGGGAAACATATTTAGTAATGTACTTTGACTTTAGCAGTTTGTTCATATGTATGAGATCAATAACAAGCTATCTGAGTAGTTGACAGGAGTGGTTTCAGGCTGGAGCTGGGTGGGGTAAAATCACATTAGAGATGATGTGTGTAGTGGATTTTAAAAAGCCACTAAAGAAAGTACAATTTAGATATTAATTAACAATTTTTGGTTGCTTTGGATTGTTCAGGCCTCATTATTGTTATTTGGAAATGTAGGGTGTTAATGGATACTTACGGAGTTATGATGGGTACAGTGTGAAGCAAGGATCTTCTTTGGAAGCTAAAGAGATATTGGTTTCCTTGCCTCCCACATGAAGAGTATTTTTCTTGTGACATACCCCACTTCCAGTGTTATAGCTTAGATTTAATCCCTTGCTTTCTCCTTTATTTGGTTTATTTCAGAGTGTAAGTTACTCCCTTTTCTTGTTGTGCTACTCAGAGTTCTCTAGAGAAACAGAAACACTAAAATACTACATGCAGCCAATCCTTGATCAGATTTATTTCAAAGAATTTTCTCATGGTTTTATTTTCAGAAATTGACTCATTTGATTATAGAAGCTGATGAGTTCAAAATCAGCTGTTTCATTCCAAAGGCATTCTGTTGGTAAATTGTTTTCTTGCTCAAGGGATCGGTCCTGTGTAATAGGCAAGCCTTCATATGACTATATAAGTCCTGTCTTACAGACTATGCTTCAACAGATGAAATTTAAGTAATATCTGAGAGATTTGACTGGATGAAGTCTAGTTGTATCATAGAATACATCCAACTATCTTCCAAGTCTATTCATTCAAAAGTTACTCATAGTCCAAAATAGAGTTATGCATAAAAATAGTTGACTATGTATCCTGGTATTCTAATTCTGCCCAATTCCCATCTAAAGTTGACCATTATACCTGTTTTCTACCAAAGCCTGTTGTATCTCCACATCAAATTCTTTTCTGTTGTTTGGATCATATTGTGTTGTGACCAACCTTCACCTATAGTGGGTGTTATAACTTCTAATTTTGGATATTTAATTGTAAGAAGTCATTTAACCTTTTAATACTAATGACTACAAAACTATAATCAATGTTCTGTAGATAAAATTTAGTTTTATTCTCTTTAAGCAGTAGAAGTAACAGATTTTCAGAGGTCCAAATTTGTAAAACATCACATATTTTAATGAATCAAAATATTGGGTTTTAGTCATGTTAAAGAGTTTTTATGATTTTATTGTAACCATTTTACCACAAGTAAATTATCTAATTTAAGATTGACAATCTTCTTTAGAAAACCTAGCATCTATGGAAAAGCAACTGAAGTGCCAGAAAACCTATCCTTCATGCTTTCAACATGATAACTTTTTTGTGATGACTAAGTTAGCAATCCATTCTGTTCATTTAAAAATTAATCAGTTCCCTTAATATGTTCCTAGACACTGAAATGAATATTTGATTTATATTTATTCTCTTGAATTTATTTAATGCATTTTGTCTAATATCTTTATTTGAAAATCGAACATTTTAAGGAACATCTTTTAAGGAAGTTATGGAGGTTAATCTTTGAAACAAAAGGCACAAAACTTGAGCCCCAAATATGGTGTTCTTATCTCCTTAAAATAGTATATAGTTTGTTTTGTTTTGTTTTGTTTTGTTTTTTTAGTTTTTTAGGTTTTCTTTTTGGTTTTTATTTTGTTTTTGTTTTTTTTTGTTTTGTTTTGTTTTTTTGGGACAGAATTTCTCTGTGTAGCTTTGGCTGTCTTGGAACTCACTCTCAAACCCAGGCTAGCCTCAAATTCACAGAAGTCTGCCTGCCTCTGGGTCCCAAATGCTGGTATTAAAGGCATATGTCACTACAGCTTTGCATAGTGTGTACTTATTTTAGCAAATTCTTTTAACTTTTTTCTTGATTTTGTGCTTTATTCTCATTCAGTCACAACAGATTTTGGGAAATTCAGGAAAACCTCACAAATTATGAGAATAGTGACATGAATAATGTTTGGTAATTCAACATTTAATCTTATAAGCTCAAAGAAACCATTTGTAATGTAACTTGTTACCGTCCGTATTTTGTTACTCCCTTGCACACAGCTCTCAAACTCACCAGAAAATGAGAACATCAATAGCATTATCTTGATAATGGATTTCTTCTTTTATCCTAAATATAGGTACCAAACAAGTTTATTATAGTTGATAAAAAGTCTAGAGACAGTGTAAATTCTTTTACATGAGGCAGAGGTATATCAACCCTCTAATCACAAAATCTATCCTGGAATGAAATTAGGCTTAAACATGAGAAACTCAACTAATTTCTTTCTGTTATTTATTATCACATTTTTCTTTGAATGGCATGGAGAAACTTTTCAAGATTTTATGATTCTTTCAATTTTTATATAATTTATTTTACTTTTTGTTCATTTTACATAACAGCCACAGTTTCTCCCCCCACCGTCCCCCTTCTCCCTTTTACCCCCATATTCTCCTCACTTACCCCCATCCACTCCTCAGAAAGGTTAAGGCATCCCATGGGAAGTCAAAAAAGCCTGGCACATTCATTTGAGGCATGACCAAGCCCCTCCCCCTATCAAGGCTGAGCAAAGCATCCCTCCATATCATGAAAGGGCTTCAAAAAGCCACAAAATGCACTAGGGATAGATCCTGGTCCCACTGACAGGGATCCAATAAACGTATCAGGGTAGAAAACTGTCTTCTACATGCAGAGTACCTTGTTTTGTCTCATACTGTCAGTACAAGTCCATGAGTTCCTGCAAGTTCGGATCAACTGTCTCTGTGGGTTTCCACATCATGCCCTTGACCCAAGCCCTTGTTCATATAATCCATCCTCCCTCTCTTCAACAGGACTTTCATAGTTTAGCCTAGTACTTGGGTATGGATATCTGTATGCTTCCATCAGTTACTGGAAAAAAGTTCTGTGATGACGGTTAGGGCAGTCACCATTGTCACTACAGTGGAACACCATTTTAGGTGCCCTTTCCACTATTGCCAAGGGTCTTAGCTTGGGTCATCCTTGTGGATTCCTGAGGATTTCCTAGCATCAGGTTTCTCCTTAGCCTCTTAATGGCACCTCTATGAGGATATCTGTTTCCTTGTTCCCCTACCCTATCCCTCCCCCAACTCAACCATCCCATTCCCTCAAGTTCTACTTCCCATCCCCTCCATATTCCTGCCCCCACCCCCAGTTTACCCAGGAGATCTTACCTATTTTCCCTTCCCAGGGCGAAAGATTCCCTCTGATGACAGCTGATGTTGGGCAGGATGGGAGTTCAAAAACTTAAAAAGTCACTTTGGAAATAAGTATGGCACATTCATAGAAAATTGGGTATCAGTTTACCTCAGGACCTAGCATTACCACTATTGGACATATACCCAAAGGATGCTCAATCATATCCCAAGGTGACTTGCTCAAATATGTTCATGGCAGCATTATTTGTAATAGCCAGAGCCTTGAAACAACCTTGAAGAATGGATAAAGAAAATGTGGCGCATTTACACAATGGTGTATTACTCAACTGTAAAAATCAATAATATGAAATTTTCAGCCAAATGGATGGAACAAGAAAAATAATTCTGAGTGTAGTAATCCAGACACAGAAAGACAAATAGGGTATGTACTTATTCATAAGTGGATACCAGATAACCGGACCCCAATCCGTAGCCCCATAGAAGCTAGGTATCTTGGAGGCCCCTAAGAGGGTGATACACGGGGGAAGAGGAACTGATTTCTTTTTAATTTTTTCCTTAAGTAGTTATGATGGACCCTGTCATATAACCATTATCTTCCAATTCCAGAAACTGTTATAAATACAAAAATCAACTTACTTTCTAGATTTCACCTGAGAAAAATCTCTCAACCTTGGCATTATTCACTGTTGTGGGAACTGAAAGATGATTAAGTAGAAGATATATCCAGGGCATCTGTACGGGGGATTTGAGAATCAAAATGTAACATCCTCTGGGATTGTAACTTAAAGGAAGAGAGAAACATGACAAAAATGACATGAATATATAGTTATTACATGCAAGATTTAAAATAGTTTGAACAGTTTCAGAAGCTTAAAGGAAGAAGTGGGTTTCCATCTGTGGGAAGTGCAGTAGGGTCCCTCAAAGATCCTAATCTTCTGGAAACTGTGAATGTATGGCCTCCAGTGAAAAAATAGACATTGTAACTTATAGTCATAATTAAATTACAGAATTTGACCTGGGGAATTTGTTCTTGACTATCTAGAGAAGCCTATCACAAATGCAAAGGGCTTTCTAAGACAGTATGAGTCTAGTAGATGGTTGTTGCCACAGTAATCAATGAATAGAGAGGTGAGGACTATAGCTTAGGTATACAGGTGGCCCCCCTGAGGTTGTACAGAAAAAATAAATTGATTTTCCCTAAAAAATTCCAGAAGTAATTTAATTCTGTTAGCACACGTATTTGAGCTTATCAATTTCTGGCCTACCAAATGTAAACATAATGAGTTGAATTATTTTAAATAAATTGATTTATGATAATTCATTGTATCAGAAACAAAAATACACTATTTTATATCTACAACATGTAACAAAATATCTGAATCTCCCTTGTCTTACAGTTTCAGAGATTTTAGTCCACAGTCACCTGGCTTTGTAGCCTTTTGGTATGTGGCAGCATAATCAATACTATCGGAGAGTATTACAGATGGTAGGTTAAGCCTTTTTTATTTCAAAGCAACAGAGAAGGAATAAACACATAGAAAGATGTGAGAGCATCAAAATCCTATTAAAGACACATGCTTGATCACCTCTCAGTAACATCACTGCTTGCGCCTGAATCTGGCTGGTATAGAAAAATGTTCCAGAGACTATATCAGTCAGTCATGGTAGGCAACAAAGGATGTCGGTGAGGAGGAGAGGCTGAGAGATGAGCAAACAACCATCATGTCAGTGTCACTAGACTTTGGGGTGAATCATACTGATTCAGACATTCCTTCCTGTTTATTTAACTCTTTCTGGAAATATACTCAAGGATATATCTGGAGTATCCTGCAGCAATTTCTGAAGTAACTTTCAACCTAGTTAACTGATGACTAAGAGTAGCTATTATAAGACTTGTTGTGGTGATATCAATGAAAGACAAGAATAAAACTTCATCTTTATTCACAAATTTCTATTTGCTAATTGTACCATGGGGTCATGTTGGGGAGGGAAAAGCAAAAGTTAAAATATCTTATATCTTATAAAATAATTTTGTTAAATTTCTCTTACTTTTGACATTTTTCACACATGTTTAAAATGAGAAAACTAATTGTTTTTATTTTGAATGTTGTAGACCCAAAAGTTGCAATGTATTATTCATATCATGAAAGAAAAATAAAGGTGAGAAGGATAGGAATAGAGAGTGAGACAATACTCATACTTATTAAATGCATACTAATTCTATGAATTCTATGCATTTAGTTGTCAACAACACAATTTTACACAAAATTTATTATATTTCTACTGGTAATTCCTTTAAGGAAACATTTCTTTCTCTTTTAAATAGCCATTTAATTACATGTCTTCAAAGGAAAAAAAACTTTTTACACTTTCTCTTTTGGAAATATCATCAAATCCTGTGACACCAAAATTTCCTTAAACTTATTGTAATATGGTTTAGAACCATAGAAATTTCAGGGAGATGAGATAGTTCAGTGTGTAAAAGTAGTTGATAACAAGACAGAGGTTTTTTGATAGCTTGCAGGACCTGCACAAAGAGTGGAAGGACAGAACTGACTCCTAAAAGATGCTCTTCAACCTCCACAGTCATGTCATTCAAGTGTGTCCACATGCACACTAATATATACACATACACACAAAGAATGAATAAATATACCTTTATGAATTCTAAGGATAAACTACAGTGACCTAAAAGAGTGTTAAGAGTATGTCTTAGGGAAAAAAAGGCATAATTGCAGAGGGAGTTCTAATTCTATTAAACTTGATGTCTTCACCAGGACAATTAACCTTGTCAACACTCATCAGAGTGCTGACAAAGTGGAAGAAGGTGGTTAATGACAGGCCACAGTGATCAAAATGTGGGCCACCTCCACCCACCTAATGGCATTGCTTCCTGTCATGATAGGGAAAATTGTGGGAAATTACAATAGTCAACTGCCAAGAGGAAGGTTTGAGAAGTGAAATCCCTTAAAATGACTGTCTAATGCTACTGCCTGTGTTCAAGTTACAACAAAGACTTTACAGAACAAATAGAGTTATCACCCAGCTTGCATAAAAGACATTCCACCATGGAAATTTGTCATTGACTCATTATATATGCAAACCCAGTAAATGCATTTTGTACACAGACATATCAGATATTAATGCATACACTTTAATTAATTATTAACTGATTTCAAAGCACTTTTACCAGGTGAATAATTAGTTTCTCCCACTTGCCTTTAATTTTCCTGTGTCCTTTCAACTTTACAGTAATTTCTAATAATTGTCTGTATTCAGTAGATGGAAAGTTTACTCTTCATGATTTGGCCTTTGCTAAAATTACAATGGGTTTGGACTCTATCAATTTATCTGATAATAGAGCTTAATGTATTCAAATCACTATGCAAATCTATACATAAAACCCTATTTTGTATATGTGTATTATGTATGAAATTATGTATGTATATGCATGTTGCAATATATTTGCTGTAGGTGTGAATCTTTGTACTGATTGGCACTGTCCTTCAGGCTGAAACAGAGTGGCCTTGTAGAAGAAAAGACACAGGTAACTGAGATATAGGGGAAAAATAAAGTTAACGTTTATTTCTACTATGAGAGGACAAGAAGAACCAAGGTTGCAATTTAAAGCCTCATGTATCTTTCAAAGCTTTCTAAGAGGCACATTAAGCCAAAGTGAGAAATTGATATGAAATTTTCCTGAAGCAGTCAGAGCTTCCAAATTGAAGAAAATAAGCTGCTAGACCTATCTTCAGTTTCTTTGTATATGCCAGTATCTTCTTCTTTGGCACTTAAGCAAAACATTATTTTTACATAAAGGGTACTTTTCCTATATTTAGTAGTAATTTTTTGCATATATTTCTTAAGTGTGTACTATGGATCTGAGTCTTGAAATGCATTTGTGAACTACAGATGCACACATACCCAATGCAATAAAAAGCAGCCAAATGGAAGGAAGGAAGGGAGGGTTGAAGAGAGAGAGGGAGGAAAGAAAGAAAGGAAGAAAAGAGAGAGCGAGAGAGAGAGAGAGAGAGAGAGAGAGAGAGAGAGAGAGAGAGAGAAGGAAGGAAGGAAGGAAGGAAGGAAGGAAGGAAGGAAGGAAGGAAGGAAGGAAGGAAGCACTACATTACAGGACTGATTCTCTTGATGACAGGATTGGATTCAAATTAAACATTATCAAATTAAACATTATCAATTTCTCATGAACAAAACAATTGTAATAGATGCACACAGATTTTACAGTGATGTTGCTCTGCTCATGCATCCACATCTTCATTTTTTTGTTCTATTTTTCTCCTTATCTTCATTATTGTTCAAATCACATAAATATTTCAAGAGGTAAAAGTTTGGTATTTACAGCAGATGGTTACTTAAAATCAACCCAAGGTGAATAAAAATGCACATTGAATATGTGTGTTGATTAGTGTGCGATAGTACCTCTGACTTCAGACATGACTTGAATTAATTAATATGCATCAGCTTCTCCCTCTGTGTCAGACATGTCCTGGACAGGTGGTATTTTGTAATTAATTTAGCATTTGAGTTGGATATATACAATGTTGTATACATACATAGGCTTATGTGTATCGATTGACAACTTAATAATTACTCTAAGGAAACTCAGAATATGAACAATAAAAATAAGGCATAGTATGATAACTAAATTCATTGTCTGTGTATTATAAAAAATAAAGATGACATTTTGGGGGGACTACCAGCTGTATCCCTTGATAATGTGATCCAGTCCACTTTATTCTTCAAAGGTCAACAAACAGTGTCTCATGTATTTATTTATAATTAGAGTGCATAAGACTTCACTGAGGCATACACAGTACTCCATAAATTTCCCCATTCAGTTTTATTATTCTAATACTGTATTCCTTTTCCTGCTCATACAAATCTCATGTGTTGAGATTTTTCAAAAATATACATATTCCCCTCCCTTCCTAGGGGTCTATATCAATGAGTGTGACATTACCATGTATACACAACTTTGTCTGTTGAGGTTACTAACAGAGTCACACCACAAAATTGTTTAATTTTTATTGGGAGAATGTTTAAGGTTTTGAACAGAGAAAAGGTCTTATGAGACACATCTTCACATGATGTCATCTGGACCTTTGGTGCAATACAAATTATTGAGGGGATACTGTTGCTTCAGAATACATTAGTACATGTAAAAATGAAAAAAGGCAGAAATAATAAAATTTCTGATGTAGACTACAGAATCTAACAAGCAAATTGATTTAAGATTTGTGTTTAGATAATTTAGAGTCTAAGACACAAGGTATGAGGAATGGGAGATAAAGGTTTAATCTTGTGAGTGAAATAGATAAGTTACCTATCTAAGGAAATCAATAAGGCCATGGTGACAAGTTCTATGATTCAACATTATTCAGTAAAGTTATAGAGACAAAGCTGAGAGAGTCATAGTTATGGATACAATCTATTGATAAGTCAAAGAATGAAGATGAGTTAAGAAAAGACATCCCAGAGGAATCCGCCTCAGAGGATATGTGAATGAATCATGTTTATGCTTTGCAGTGGCCTTGCTTACAAAAAGTCACAGAAGACAGAAGACAGAATTGAAAAGTCAATGTTCCATGGAGATACTTCACAGACCAGGTGCTGAAGTCTCAGAAAAGATGAAAAAAATGTTTTCAAAGAGCACTTATGGAAAAGTTAGACAATACTGTGTGATATTAAGGCATATGTATTTCATATTTGTACATGCTGTCTAGCCAATAAATTCCTCTTCCAAGTGAGTCCTATAAACCTCAAGGTTCCTCTGCCTGAAAAGTACTTTAGAACTATTATCTGACCTACTCTATCTTGTTGATGTCATAAGACCTCATAATTCTACAATTAAGACCCTGACAGCTTTATTATTTTTAGAAAGTACAAACAATACTCTTTCTAGAAAATTCTATCTCATAACTTAGAGAAGGAATGCTGCACAGAGAAATCACAAGAGGCCCAACTAGACAGACTCTGCTTTTTTGTTTATTTGTTTTTGATTTTCTGTCTACTAGCAAACATGTCTAGGTTAGGAAGTCTCCACGAAACTCAAGAGGGCAGGGCTTTAAAAGCTCACAGAAATCAAATTCATCATCAAAGATTGCTGATCTTCAGGTTATAAACAAGTGTGTTGTTCCAAGAAAATAACACCATACTCCAAACTATTTTAGCAAGACAAAAAGATCTGCTCCTGCTGAAGGTTGCCCAGGAACCCTTCTGCACACTTAAATTGAATTCAGATTGCAAAGGAGTCTGTGCCTCACAATGAGCTGTCAGAGTTTGGCCTCACATTCTTCTATTATTGGCTAATTCAAAATGGGCTAGTTAACAAGCAAAGGATGATTTTTGAGGGCAGGATGCAGCCTTGAACATATATTTTGATCATAGAAAAAATGCCAGGTGGTAAGGGATTTTCCCAAGATGGGGTCTTTACAAATATCTTTAAAGATGAAACATTGTCTCATTTAGCCCATTGATATACAGTACATTTTCTCTATATTTCCCACATGTTTGAGATAAATATTCTTGCTATTAAATCACTCCATGCCCCCTTCCGCCGACTCATCACAGACCAGACCAGGTAAGCGACCCCCTGCTTTTACCCAACTTCTGTCCTAAGTGCCATTCACCCTGATCCCTCCAGGCTTGTCCCTGCTTGAAACAGACACGCCCAGGCAGGGAGGAGCTC
The DNA here is from genome assembly GCF_003668045.3 of Cricetulus griseus. NCBI lineage: Eukaryota > Metazoa > Chordata > Mammalia > Rodentia > Cricetidae > Cricetulus > Cricetulus griseus. The sequence goes on from NC_048596.1 coordinate 174,002,163, forward strand.
CCTGAATCTGGGTACAGGCCACTCTTCCTTCCCTTCCCGGCGATCGATCCGCCTGGAGGTGAGTGATCCACCGCTGTTACCCAACTCCCTATCAAGGCCCCATCCATCCCGAGCTCCCTGGGCCTGCTTCTGCTTGGGATAGACCTGCCCAGGCAGTGAGGAACCCCCAGAGCCTGGAAACACCCCTCTCTTACTTCCTGTCCCGCCTCCACACACCTGATCCCTGGAGGCCTAACTCCTTCAGAGTGAGGAGACTACGAGGAGAGGCAAGACCATCCAGAGCTTCGGACATTGAATTCCTGGCCCACACACACTACAGAGTAACAAGAGGAGATAGAGAGATCCTACCTGCACTCACTGGAAAAAGATATGGGAAGCAGACAGAATAAGAACTCTCTCAACAACAGAAAGACCAATATGACACCACCAGAATCTAGGGACTCCACTCCAGCAAGACCTGAAAAGCCCAACATAGTGCATGAAGATGAGATGGATCTCAAAAAATTATCTCAGCAAGATAATAGAGACCTTCAAAGAGGAAACAAGAAAATCCCTTAAAGAAATAGAAAAAAAGCAAGCAAAAAATTACACAAAATAGAGGAAAAGACAAACCAAAAAATTCAAGAAATAAACAAATCTCTTAAAGAAGCTAAAGAAACCCAAGAAAAAACAACCAAACAAGTGAAGGAAGCTCTTAAAACAGTTCAAAGCATGAAAGCTGAATTAGACACAATAAAGAAAACACAGAATGAGGTGATGCTGGAAATGGAAAGACTGGATAAATGATCAGGATCTAAAGACTTGAGTATAATTAATAGAATCCAAGAGACAGAAGAGAGAATCTCAGTCATTGAAGACTTGCTAGAGGATATACATTCATCAACCAAAGAAAACCTCAAGTCCAACAAATCCCTAACACAAAATATCCAGGAAATATGGGACACCGTGAAAAGACCAAACCTAAGAATAATAGGTGTAGAAGAAGGTGAAGAAACACTGCTCAAAGGTACAGAAAACATATTCAACAAAATCATAGAAGAAAACTTCCCCAACCTACAGAAAGATATGCCTATGAAAGTACAAGAAGCTTATAGGACACCAAACAGACTGGACCACAAAAAGAAGTTCCCCCGACACATAATAATCAAAACTCCAAATCTATAGAATAAAGAGAAAATATTAAGAGCTGCAAAGGAAAAAGGCCAAGTAACATATAAAGGCAAACCAATTAGAATCACACCTGACTTCTCAATGGAAACTCTGAAAGCCAGAAGATCTTGGATAGATACCCTACAAGCACTAAAGAAGCATGGATGTCAACCCAGACTACTGTATCCAGCAAAACTTTCAATCATTATAGATGGAGAAAACAAGATATTCCATGACAAAAACAGATTTAAATATTGCATATACACAAATCCAACACTACAGAAGGTTCTGGAAGGAAAACTCCAACCCAAGGAACATAACTACATGCACAAAAACACAGGCAATAGATAATCAAATTTTGCCAAACACAAAAAGAAGCAGGAGGGCAAAATCCACACACAATGACACCACCAAAAATAAATCCAAAACAAACAAGAACCAACGAACAATGGACATTAATATCCCTAAATGTCAATGGTCTTAACTTACCCATAAAAAGATATAGGCTAACAGAATGGATACGAAGACAGAATCCATCCTTCTGCTGTTTGCAAGAAACACACCTCAACTTCAAAGACAGGCGATACCTCAGAGTAAAAGGATGGGAAAAGATTTTCCAATCAAATGGCCTCAAGAAACAAGCCGGTGTAGCAATCCTAATATCTAACAAATTGGACTTTAAACTAAAATCAATCAAAAGAGATGAAGAAGGGCATTTCTTACTCATCACAGGAAAAGTCCATCAAGATGAAATCTCAATCCTGAACATCTATGCTCCAAATACGAAGGCACCCACATTTGTGAAAGAAACATTACTAAAGCTCAAACCACACATAAAACCACACACACTTATAGTAGGAGACTTCAACACCCCCCTTACACCATTGGACAGAACCACTAGACAGAAACTTAACAAAGAAACAAAGGATCTGAAAGAAGTTATGACCCAACTGGGTTTAACAGATATCTATAGAACATTCCATCCAAACACGAAAGAATATACCTTCTTCTCAGCGCCACATGGAACCTTCTCAAAAATTGACCACATAGTTGGCAGCAAAGAAAACCTCCACAGTTACAAAAGTATTGAAATAACCCCCTGTATCTTATCAGACCACCATGCATTAAAGCTGGAATTCAACAGCAATACGAATTGCAGAAAACCTACATTTTTTTGGAAAATGAATAACACCCAATTGCACCATTCCTGGATTGAGTAAGAAATAAAAAAAGAAATTAAAGACTTCCTAGAATTTAATGAGAATGTAGACACAACATACCCGAACTTATGGGACACCCTGAAAGCAGTGCTAAGAGGGAAGTTCATAGCACTAAGTGCTCACATGAAGAAACTGGAGGAAAGTCACATTAGAGAATTGACAGAACAACTGAAAGCTTTAGAGCAAAAAGAAGGAAACACACCAAGGAGGAGTAGATGCCAGGAAATAATCAACCTGAGAGCCGAAATCAACAAAGTAGAAATTAGGAAAACAGTACAAAGAATCAATGAAACAAAGAGTTGGTTCTTTGAGAAGATCAACAAGATAGACAAACCTCTAGCCAAACTAACCAAAAGGCAGAGAGAGAGCATGCTAATTAACAAAATCAGAAATGAAAAGGGGGATATAACAACGGACACAGAGGAAATCCATAGAATCTTTAGGTCATACTTTGAAAACCTGTATTCCACAAAAATGGAAAATCTAAAGGAAATGGACAGGTTTCTGGATAAATATCACTTACCAAAAGTAAATCAAGATCAGGTAAACAGTTTAAATCGACCTATAACCCCTAATGAGATAGAAGCAGTAATCAAAAGCCTCCCAACCAAAAAAAGCCCAGGGCCAGATGGCTTCACTGCAGAATTCTACCAGAAATTCAAACAAGAGCTAATTTCAGTACTCCTCAAACTGTTCTGCACAATAGAAGCAGATGGGATATTGCCAAACTCTTTCTATGAGGCTACAATCACTTTGATACCCAAGCCACACAATGATAAGACTAAGAAAGAGAACTACAGACCTATATCCCTCACGAACATTGATGCTAAAATACTCAATAAATTATTGGCTAGTCGAATCCAAGAACATATCAGAAAAATCATCCACCACGATCAAGTAGGCTTCATCCCATGGATGCAAGGATGGTTCAACATACGAAAAACCATTAATGTAATCCACCATATAAACAAACTGAAAAAGAAAAACCACATGATCATCTCACTAGATGCTGAAAAAGCCTTTGACAAAATCCAACATCCCTTGATGATAAAGATTTTAGAGAGAACAGGAATAACAGGAACATATCTAAACATGATAAACGCAATATACACCAAACCAATAGCCAACATCAAACTAAATGGAGAGAATCTTGAAGCTTTTCCTCTAAAATCAGGAACAAGACAAGGATGTCCACTCTCTCCATACCTCTTCAATATTGTACTTGAACTTCTAGCTAGAGCAATAAGAAAAGAACAGGGGATCAAAGGGATACAAATTGGAAAGGATGAAGTCAAACTTTCACTATTTGCAGATGAGAGGATAGTCTACATAAGTGACCCGAAAAACTCTACCAGGAAACTCCTACAGCTGATAAACACCTTCAGCAAGGTAGCAGGATACAAAATTAACTAAAAAAAAATCTGTAGCCCTACTGTATACAGATGATAAACTCAATGAGAAAGAAATCATGGAAACATCACCTTTCACAATATCCACAAGCAACATAAAATATCTGGGGGTAACACTAACCAAAAAAGTGAAAGACCTGTACAATAAGAACTTTGAGACTTTAAAGAAAGAAATTAAAGAAGATACCAGAAAGTGGAAAGATCTCCCATGCTCTTGGATAGGCAGAATTAACATAGTAAAAATGGCAATTCTACCAAAAGCAATCTACAGATTCAACACAATCCCCATCAAAATCCCAACACAGTTTTTCACAGACATTGAAAGAACAATACTCAACTTTATATGGAAAAATAAAAAACCCAGGATAGCCAAAACAACTCTTTACAATAAAAGATCTTCTGGAGGCATCACCATCCCTGACTTCAAGCTCTACTATAGAGCCATAGTTCTGAAAACAGCTTGGTATTGGCACAAGAATAGACAGATAGACCAATGGAATCAAATTGAAGACCCATATATTAACCCACGCACCTACGAACACTTATTTTTGACAAAGGTGCTAAATCCATACAATGGAAAAAATATAGCATCTTCAACAAATGGTGCTGGCACAATTGGATTTGGACATGCAGAAAATTGCAGATTGATCCATACCTGTCACCATGCACAAAACTTAATTGCAAATGGATCAAAGATTTCAACATAAATCCAGCCACACTGAATCTTCTAGAAGAGAAAGTGGGAATAACCCTTGAACAAATGGGCACAGGAGAATGATTCCTGAACATCACGCCAGAAGCACAGACACTGAGGTCTGCAATCAATAAATGGGACCTCCTGAAACTGAGAAGCTTCTGTAAGGCAAAGGACACAGTCAGTAAGACAAAACGACCACCCACAGAATGGGAAAAGATCTTCACCAGCCCCACATCTGACAGAGGACTGATTTCCAAAATATACAAGGAGCTCAAGAAGCTAGCCACCAAAACACCATACAATGAAATTAAAAAGTGGGGTGCAGAACTAAACAGAGATTTTTCAACAGAGGAATCTGAAATGGCTGAAAGACACTTAAGAAAGTGCTCAAAATCCTTGGCCATCAGAGAAATGCAACTCAAAACAACTCTGAGATACCACCTCACACCTGTCAGAATGGCTAAAATCAAAAATACCAATGACAACCTATGCTGGAGAGGTTGTGGAGAAGAAGGAACACTCCTCCATTGCTGGTGGGAGTGTGAACTTGTAAGACCACTTTTGAAATCAGTATTGTGGTTGCTCAGAAAAATGAGAATCAGCCTAACTCAAGATCCAGCCATTCCTCTCTTGGGTATATACCCAAATACTGCATGTCCATACAACAAGGACATATGTTCAACCATGTTCATAGCAGCATTGTTTGTAATAGCCAGAACCTGGAAGCAACCTAGATGCCCCTCAACTGAAGAATGGAAAGAGAAAATGTGGTACATTTATACAATGGAGTACTACTCAGCAGAAAAATGCAATGGAATCTTGAAATTCGCAGGCAAATGGATGGAACTACAAGAAACCATCCTGAGTGAGGTAACCCAGTCACATAAAGACAAACATGATATGTACTCACTCATATATGATTTTTAGACATAGAGCAAAGGTTTACCAGCCTATAATCCTCTTCCCCAAAGAAACTAGAAATCATGAATGACTCTAAGGGATAAATGGACCCCAGGAATGGGAAGTGGCATGAACTCCCGAGCTAATTGAGAGCATGAGGGTAGGGGAGTGGGTGCTGCCACAATAAGAGCACAAGAAGAAGAGGAGAGGAGAAGAAATGGAGGAGCAGATATATTGAGTTGGGGGAAGAATAGAGGAGAGAGAGCAGGATGAGAGATACCATATCAGAGGGAGCCACTATAGGTCCGAGAAGAGATCTGGAACTAGAAAGATCTCCAGAGACCTACAAGGATGACACGATCTGACAGTCCGGGCAGTGGACGAGAGGATGGCATAGAAGCCCTTCCCCTAGAATGAGAGTGATGACTACTCTCTATGCTATCCTAGAGTCCTCATCCAGTGGCTGATGGAAGCAGAGCAGACATCCACAGAAATACACTGAGCCTAAATCTGGAACCTAGTTGAAGAGAGGGAAGAATGAAGAACGAAGGGGTCTGTACCAGGTTGGAGAAACCCACAGAAACAGTTGGCCTGAAAAAGGGAAAGCATATCGACCCCAGATGCTCTTTGGGAGGCCAGTACAGGACTAATCCAGCCCCCTGATCAAGGATGCCAATGGGGAGGCCCCTGCACTCCTGGGAGCCTCCGGAGGTGGACTGGCGTTTTGCCCTGGTGTGTGTGGAGGACTTTGAGAGCCCATCCCACTTGAAGGGATGCACTCTGTCTCTGAACACATGGGGAGGGACCTAGGCCCAGCACAGGAAGATTTGGTGGACTTGGTGGAGCCCCGGTTTGGGGCCCTACCCTGCCTGGGGAGTGGTGGATGGATGGGGTGGGGGGTAGGTTGGAGGTGCAGGAAAAGGAATGGGGGTGAGGGGAGGGAGAGGGAGAAAGAGAGGGGAACATGTGAAACAAGCCTGTTCCCTAACTTGAATTAATAATAATAATAATAATAATAATAATAATAATAATAGAGAAAAAATCACTCCATGCATTTCTTCATCTACTTCCTTTGTATATACCTTTATAGCCAGTTCACAAATACAGATATAAGTGATTCCACAAGTTTTGTGAGCCAGTTAAAAAAATAATGTACCCAAATCATGCTATTAAGGGAACTCACAGATGTGTGAGTGTGTGTGTGTGTGTGTGTGTGTGTGTGTGTGTGTGTGTGTGTGTGTGTGTAGGACCAAAAGAGGTTCAGTCTTAGGTATGACCTTGACATGTGGTATATGACTGTCTCTGGGTATTATTGCCATGAATTCCTTCCTCTTTCCTTCTTGCTGGTAGGGAGAAGTCCAATATTATTTGAGCACTTTTTATGATGTGGGTAGCAAGCTACAATAGCTTGCTTTTGTAGCTTTCAATAGCTACAAAAACAAATTCCTTCATTATGGAGTGACTCTAAGAGAATCTCCATTGCAGTCTCAGAGGGAGTGTCTAGAATAGCAAGTGTCACCCAGAACAAACCTAGTTAGAGTAGTTTGTAGATTGCACAAGGATGGAATGAGGTGACTTCACAGTTTACACTAATTGTCTTGCAGGGAAATTCTTAATTCTTGTGGAGAAATATACAGGGAACACCATGACCTATAATTTGTGACTTTTTTAATGCAGGAAGCACACATCTAAATACTTGGAAATCTGTGAGCTTAAAGGCTCTAAGTGCTTTATGAGTAAAGATTCCTTTAAATTATCACAGCAGGCAATGTATCAGGTTGTTTAGTTTGATTACAAACATGTGCTAGTATATAAACTCAAGAGCTAGTTGAAAAGTTTGTATATCACAATTCTTAGTCATTAAAGTGCTTATTCATGTGGTCAGAAACTCACACAGTATATGAAAAAAGTAATGTGAGTCTAGGAAGAGATAAAAGAATGGGAACTTTTGATACAAGATCACTAATATTTGAGCCTGTTATAGGAGTAAGGCCTCATAGTCTTTACCCTTCTCCTTAGTACTTCTACTGTTGTCCATGCTTAGTATATGCCTAAGCAGTCATGCTGGTGAGATTAATGTTTGCTTATATGTTTTTGAGATTATATTTCTACTTAGTACATTTTTCTGTTACTTTTCCTCCCTCAAAAACATTCCATATACACTTCCCTACTACCAAAATTTATGGCTCCTTTTTTCATAAATCAATTAGATGTTTTTGAATGTAGCTTCTGACATTAGAGGGGATATATGGGAAGATATGGAGTAAAGTAATGGAAGGGAAAATGATGCCATTAATTCATAATTTCAAAACCAAATACTAATAAAAATTTTCAGCTAAAGCCCAAGAAGAACTCAGCTATGGGAATGAAAGGGACAAAAATAAAGTGGACCAGTTTCACAGTCTCCAATTGGCTCAAACAGTAACTGAATAAAGATAATCAGACTTCATTTCTATCCCCCACCACATAAGAGGCAAGCCCTGTCTGGTAGAAGATTGTATCATTTATTCTCTCTGTACTTTTCCCAAACCCCTGGCAACATTATATGAATAATCACCAGGCCAACTTTCACTGATTCTTAATGTGGAAACCCCCTGGAGAATCACTCCCACCTTGCTAATGAGAATAAGCTGGATAACCTACAAAATCATGTTTATAAATCCCAGAAGAAAGCTCAGATGTGAGGAAATCTAATGAACTGAAATTGAGAGACTGTTTAGCCCTTCATACCAGAGAACAAACTTATGGCTCCTGTCACCCTTCATGGAACTGTGGTATAGAAAAGAAAAAAAAAAAAAGGAAGAGAGAAAAAAAAAGTGGTACCGATGTCTGTGGGATAGGGCAGATATATTAAATTAAACTAATTTAAAAGTTTAAGGGTGAGCTGGCATCAGCATTTAGAGCTCCTGGGAGGCTCAGACAGAAGAGAAAATGTGCACAGACCTGCTAACTGCTATTTTTATGTGTCTTTCAGAAAGGAGTGGGAAAAATTCTCAATTCCAGGTGTTGATTGAATTTAAGACTACCCTGCTTTCATTAGCCTACCTTAAGGGCACTGTGCAGCTACAGGACTTTTATCTATTCTAGGAACTATCTGCTTTCCCCTTGCTGCAGGTTCTGGCATTTCCCTAGTTTCCTTAGTCTCTTTAGTTGTACCACTCCTGATCAGGCACTGAGTTGATCACAACTACTCATACATAGACCCTTAAAAGCTGTGGGGAGAGGTTCATGATCCCTTCCACCAATTATCTGACACCTAAAAAGATTTTCTCAGAGAAAATAATGTTTTGATGTTTTTATGTGATATGGCAAGTATTTTCAAATAGAAATTGCAGAACTCATGCAAATTGAAGACACAGAGAAACAAATCGTTGCTGACTAAATGAAACTCTTTAAATGTAATTACTCTGGTTATAGAGAAAAAAAAACACAGTAGGTACTTTCTTCCTAAAACCTAAAATTTAGCATAAAAACAGTGAAATTAGTTATAAAAGTGATAAAATTAATAATCAGCATGGGAAAATAAAAATTGCAAAATGTTAATGCCATAATACACATTTAATCACAAAACTCCCCAGTCTGCCTCTCACATAATAAATACCTTCATCTCAAACTGAATAAAACAATTTAACTGAGAGAATTATTTAGCAGATTTTATGTGTGGTGGGCTCCTTTCTCTCCATTTTATTAACTAATGCATAATTTGAGTCAAACTAGTCTTTATCTCTTAGATTTGCACAAATTATTCTGCATTAGTTAAAAATACATGCTAATGCTGAATAACAGCAAGGGAGGGGGACCACTGCTGAATGTTTCATGATCAGCATTTCTAGCTTTTCCTGCATGTAAATACAAATGACACCCTGACTGTGATTATGGACACTGAGTCTTACACACTTGAACAGACTTCGCTTCTTCATGCTAATTCCTGCCCTGTTGAAATCCCGTAAATGTCACATCTGTTGCTGTCCTTTCTCAGAGTCTAGCATTCGTTTTCCATGGAGCTAAAAGATCATAATTATCAAATGAAATGAGTATCTGTGTGAGGAAGGGCTTCGGAACTATAAACCAGCAACGAAATATACTCATCACCACAGAGGAAAATTTTGTTTCAGACTTAGTAATTTTAAAACATGGTATCACTATAAAGCCCCCAATGGCTTGGGATTTAATAGGGAGATCAGGCTGGCCTTGACCTCACTATGCAAATTTGGACAAGGAAAAATTCCTAGATGTAAAAGGAACATTGTGTGCTTCTTTGAGGAATCTGGGCCCTCTCTAGGTAAGCCTAGTCTCATCAGTAAGGAATTTAAAAACAGATTCGAGTAGATATGAAGATAAATTTATTTAGAGTTAAAGATGAAAACAAAACAGTAACAACAACAAAAAACAAGCACACAAACAAAAAAAATGCCTCTAAAATAGGCAAGCTATAATTCTAGGCAGCTTCCTGAAAGAGGAAGATATAGAAGAAGGAGAAACAAAGTCATGCCTCTCAAGGTAAGTTGGCAAGGAGGTCAGTCACATGACTGATAACTGCCACATGGATGGAAGGGAAGCTTTCCAGAAAGAGTGAAGCGCAAAGTGTTAGGGAAAACACACTTAGAAAAACGATAGGAGATAAAAGAAAAACTATGGTTTTCTGAATAATTTAAAAGAGTGTACAGACTTAACAACTGTATGACTGCAGCCCTTTAAGCAATTGCACTCCAACATGGGGATTCTGGGAGAGATAAGCATTTTATTTCATTAAAAAGAAAATAATTAATCCTCTCTCCTTAGGAAAGTTCAGAATGGTTCTGAGCCACTGAGGGTCATGGTTGCAATGCAAGTGACTGAAGAGCCACACTGGAATATGAAGTCTCAATCTAGGCTAAAGATTTCATTCCCTTAACCAGAAGTTTTTCCTTAGTGGGCCTTCACCTTAATGACAGAATCCTAATGCTTGCTTCACAAGGAATTCTAAAGGACTAGGTAGACTGAGTCCTTTCAAGGAATGAGCAATGTCACTGACATCATCTTGCAATAATCACATTCTAACTGGTTTCAGCAAGAACCTTTCTTTATCATACATTTCTCTAAATATAATCCCTAAATAAAATAGTATATATTTAAATTGTATCAGCTTATAAGTTTATATTCTTACCCAATGACAAATAATTGAAAAAGTCAAAGTTATTTAGCACATCTCACAACTCCTGTGGTTATCATTTTTTAAATGAAAATTCTTAAAATCTATGATTTCAGCCCATTTAAATTAGAGAATACAAAATGTCAAATACTCATAATATAGACACAATAAATACTCATAATAGGTCTGCATGGCAGACCCTCAGAAATCTTTGATCATAGAACTGTAAGTTTGTACCATTGAGCAAGTTTTAAATAGGAGGAGTTAAACAATATAAAAACAAAGAGTACATGGTTTATCTAAAGTAGATATGTAAAAGAACCTCCTGGGATGAGTGTTATTGAACATTTGTCAAAGAGCTCAGTTCTCCAGGACTCTGCTTAATGATAAAGCAAGTATATTGTTTCATCAATCAGATGTGTGGGACAAGACTGAACTCTGAACCCAGGGAAATGAAGAGCCCTGGATTTTTCTCTAAATAGGATCATTCCATTTAATTTGCTTTCCTTAAATGTAAACCCTTCCTTTCCCCCTACTGTGTCACCTTTCCTAGGAAAATAAATAGAAATATTTTACAATCAGGAAGGAGATGATCAAGCAATTAGAATGTTTAGATGTCATTAGGTGCTGACGCTGATGCTTCCTGCTATTCTAAACTTCCCATCTCTGTAGATGAAATAGCTAAAACAATCACTGCAAGGAAGAACTTTAAGTAAAATCAGATAGAAGCAGCTCAAATCTTGAGAAACTCTGAGCCTTCATGAATAATTCTTGAATAGTGGTGTGAATGCTGCTTGCTCAACTCGCAAGCTCTTTCAAGTTGTTAGTTTCATGTTTTATTTAAGCCCAACATAAATGTTAACGCAGTCCTCATCAGATTCCTTTTATCTAACTCCGAAGACTGATGTGTTGATGTTGTAATATGGGAAGAGGACCTTGGGGAGAGATGTTAAATGCCCATCCAGGTATTCTGTGAGGACTCATAGGGAAATTTCTTTTCCAGGAACTCAGTTATAATTTTTTTATTATTATTTTAGTTTCAGGTTTTGGTCTCAGAAAGCTATCTTGGCATGCACATCTGTTGATCAATGTTAATTGGCTTTCAAATGTTCCAATTGTATATCTCAATGAGTTCTGTAGAGTGAGTAATGAAACTTTGAACACAGTCTTCCTCTGAAAACATTTTGCTGAGTAAGTGACAATAAATTGTACATTATGCAAATGTTAGTCCAAGAGAATGCCATTTAAGGCTTACTACTTTAGTGTCTCCATTGAGGATGAAAAGTACAGTACAATGGCTTCATCTTCATTATAAATTTTATTTTTATGTATAGAATATTCCACAGCAATTATAATTCTTTTATGATGCAATTAGTCAATACTCAAGAGATATTTAAGTCTTTGTGTCAAGTATAAATTGGATCTCATGCCATTTGCAAATCAGTTGTTTCTTATTGAAAACCGTGTTTTGAGTTAAAGTAATCCACTTGGTAATTAGGGTATTTAGCTACTCAGGGTACTGCACTGCATTTGCATTTGAAGGTTAGGGAGAAAAACAAAGGCAGTTGGATAAGCCATGCCAAAACATACACCTTTTTTTAAAAAAATTTATTTATTAGTTCTAGTTAGGGAACAAGCTTGTTTCACATGTAAGTCCCTTCAACCTCTCCCTCCCCTCACCCCCAACCTTCCTCCCCCACCCCAGCCTACCCCCACCCCATCCACCCACCACTCCCCAGGCAGGGTAGGGCCCACAATGGGGGATCTGCAAAGTCCACCAAATCTTCCTGTGCTGGTCCTGGGTCCTTCCCCATGTGTCCAGGGCCAGAGTGTAACCCTTCACATGGGATGGGCTCTCAAATTCCTTTCTTGCACCAGAGAAAAATACTAATCCACCACCAAAGGCTCCCTGGAGTGCAGAGGCCTCCTTATTGACATCCACGTTCAGGGGTCTGGATCAGTCTTGTACTGGCCTCCCCGACTGCATCTGGGGTCGATGTGATCTCCCTTGTTCAGGCCAACTGTTCTTGTGGGTTTCTCCAACCTGGTACAGACCCCTTCATTCTTCATTCCTCCCTCACTTCAACTAAATTCCAGATTTCGGCTCAGTGTATATCTGTGGATGTCTGTCTCTGCTTCCATCAGCCACTCAGTGAGGGCTCTAGGATGGCATAAAGAGAAGTCATCAATCTCATTTTAGGGGAAGAGCTTTTAGGTTATCCTCTCCACCATTGCCTGGATTGTCAGATACTTGTAGGTCTCTGGAGATCTCCCTGGTTCCAGATCTCTTCTCAGACCTACAGTGGCTCCCTCTGATATGGTATCTCTCATCCTGCTCTCTTTCCTCTATTCTTCCCCCAACTCAATATTTCTGCCCCTCCATTTCCTCTCCTCTACTCCTCTTCTCTTGCTCTTATTGTAGCACCTCCCTCCCCCCTAACCTCATGCTACCAATTAGTTCAGGAGTTCATGCCACTTCCATTCCTGGGGACCATTCATCCCTTACAGTCCTTCATGTTTCCTAGTTTCTTTGGTGAAGAGTATTATAGGCTTGTAATCCTTTGCTCTATGTCTAAAAATCATATATGAGTGAGTACATACCATGTTTGTCTTTTTGTGACTGGGTTACCTCACTCAGGATGGTTTCTTGTAGTTCCATCCATTTGCCTGCGAATTTCAAGATTCCATTGCTTTTTTCTGCTGAGTAGTATTCCCACATCTGACAGAGGACTGATTTCCAAAATATATAAGGAGCTCAAGAAACTAGCCTCCAAACACCAAACAATCCAATTTAAAAAATGGGGTGCAGAACTAAATAGAGAATTCTCAACAGTGGAATCTGAAATGGCTGAAAGACACTTAAGAAAGTGCTCAATATCCTTGGCCATCAGAGAAATGCAACTCAAAACAACTCTGAGATACCACCTCACACCTGTCAGAATGGCTAAAATAAAAAATACCAATGACAATCTATCCTGGAGAGGATGTGGAGAAAAAGAAACACTCCTCCGTTGCTGGTGGGAGTGCGAACTTGTAAGACCACTCTGCAAATCAGTATGGTGGTTGCTCAGAAAAATGGGAATCAGTCTACCTCAAGATCCAGCCATTCCTTTCTTGGGTATATACCCAAATAGTGCATGTTCATACAACAAGGACATATGTTCAACCATGTTCATAGCAGCATTGTTTGTAATAGCCAGAACCTGGAAGCAACCTAGATGTCCCTCAACTGAAGAATGGATTGAGAAAATGTGGTACATTCATACACCTTTCTTAACGGAAAGACCTTTCTGACTTTTAAGTGGGGCTTAAACAAAATGCAGAAACATAGAATGATGGAATACTTTCTAATATAGCATTATTTCATTATCAGAGTGAATAATTTTCCAAGATATTCTAGGCTTGGAATCTATGTCCTAGCTTATTTTGTTGTTGTTGTGGTTGTTGCTTAGGGAACCTTTGGAACTTTTCCCCAGAATATATTAGTACATAGCACATATAGGATTTTTATTAGGAAAATGGTAAGCCCCTAAATAAGAGCTATACAGATGAGGGGATTTTTCTATAGACCAAATAGCTTCCCATCAGAAGACATGCCTTCAAAATTTTGTGCAGAAAAAAAATCTCTTCATTCAGTAGTAGTTGTTTTCTAGGGTTGTTTACCGTGAGCCATCACATGCATTTCAGCTATAGTCAAATGCTTGATTTCCTGTACCATGACTTACAGTGTGGTTTTCATTTCATTGAACTTTACAAGTCTGCAGAAGGATTTGACATCCAATATGTCAAAGCAGGCCATCTGTCTATGTGTTCTGAAGCCAGGAAGACTGACTACTTTATGTTGTTTTCATTTATTGCATGAGAATTGATCAGTATCTTCTTATGTGTCTTCAATGTTCAAAGATAATAAATATGAAGTAAATTAATTTATCAACCCAATGCTCTATATCTAGATTCAAGGCAATAAAATATTCTTTTATTACTGCAATGAATGTACTTAGAGCATTAGCTGGAAATATACATTGAGGACAAACTTGTTCTAAAAGTGTTAAACACATCTGTTACATACAACCACCATAACAGCTCTGTGCATTTGGAAATACTATTATTAATGTTTCCCAAACATGAACAAAGTAAAAATACCTCAGGCACAAAAATTAAGTGACCCATTATTGCATTAATAAGCAAATAAGCCCTGCCTTGAAATGAGGAGCATTTGGCTTGACTGAAGTTCTTAGGACTTAAGAACTTACACTTACCATGCCACTATGACTTCACACTATGACTTCTATTGTAGTCCAAAAAGAACTACAATAGATTTTAGTCAAAACAGATGGAGATAGTCAAAACCATTTGTAGTCAGTCTACTGTCATCTCTAATTTTCTGGGAAAATATTTGTAATTGTGTGTAATGTTTACTTGAATCACCAGGCATTTGGCTCTTGGCACAAAAGAAAACAAAATGGAAGAGTTGACCCAGGGATACAGGAGAGATTTCCCCTTATTGTTTCTCTTCTGTGCTATATGGACAGCAGCAATTCCCTTGAACTTTTGGACTATAGTGTCCTCATTTTTATAAATGAACAGAAAAGACTAAATTATGTTTAATTCCCTTCCAACTTTGACCTTCCCCTTTTAACCAAACCATATCCATTGTATTTGCGGAGGGGCACTGACATAAAAAAGAAATAAAATAAATGCATATATACATGCTTGTATATTTGCTAACCTTGTGCTTTGAATAGCCTCTACAGTGCATTGTCTGAGATACCATCATGAATTTTCCACTCATTCCTGTCTGAGGCATATAAATTAGAAGAAAAACATCTTTCTGAGGGAAAGGGTTTCTAACTCTTCTGCTTCACCCCATGACTCCTTGGCTCAGAAAAAGTTTATGGGCATTTAAAAAATATGCTGCTGTTTGAACTTAGTGACCTTGTCATGAGCACTTTATTTTCTGTCTTCAGATTCAATAATCATTAGTAGCACTGTGACAAAAATATGAATGGAATTAAGAAATGGAACACTATTCAAGTTCCTAAAATGATGTTTGGGCTTGCATATACCTATGTAGCAAAGATGTTCAAGTATAGAGGCCTGGTTTCAAATGATCATGAAAATGTGCTGAGACTTTTCAAGTGAATAGGACATTTAGAGGCATGCTCATTTTTAAAAATAACAATAAAGGCAAAGTGTGCCTCCCCATCCCAAGCTAGAACGTCATTATGTATCAAATAAATTATTTGGGGCTGGTATAGAGCGTGACATACTAAATGTTCTGACCGCTGTAGCATATGCATAGATAATATACAGCTCATGCAACTTTCATAACACTCTCTGCTGATTCTCTTCTAATATCTCTCTAAAGACATTTGCGGTATCATTCTTCATTTATTTTGCATGCTGCTTTCACCCATTGTGGATAAACATGAATAAAAAATTCTGCAGGTACGAATAGTTATCTTTGTTGAAGCTAGGTGAAGTTTTAATAAAATATACATGACACTAGTGTCTGGGTATGTATTTGTGAGTCATACAGCAGTGAAGAAATCTAGAAATAATTATGAGCTTTTTATGATGATAGAGGAATTATCACCTCAGGAATAAGCAATGTGAAGCAGCATGGACAGAGTCTCTTACTTGCCCTTGAACCACTTCGTGTGAATGCAAATAAGTAAAACATACATTTCTAATTTTGTGTTAGGAATTCAGGAAGAAAAAGAAAACCTGAAGATTTATTTTAAGTTTAGAGGGAAAGTTTTCAACTTAGTTAATGCATGTTGTTTTTGACACCTGCAAACAAAGTTTCCAGAAAGAAAGTCTAGACCTAGTGTAATAACCGGATTCCTTCCTCCTCCTTGATCCTTCTTTAACTGTGTATTATAGCTGTGCATATAAAGCAAAACTTTTCACATGTCAATAGTTAAATTCTTTGTGGTTGCTTATAGTCTGTGTCTGTTTTATGCACTTATGAAATATGTTAGGCTCATTTACAAAGCCCAGAAATTTATTCTTTCACATTTCTAGAGTCAGCCATGTGAAACTCAAGGGTCTGGCATTTGGTGTATGTTTTCTTACTGTATCCTGACATGGCAGAAGGGCAAGAGAAAGCAAATCCATTATCCTTCCATACCAGAGCATCTTGCCAGGGTGTATTCACTTTTGAACTACTTTTTTCAAACATTAATCCATTCAGGATGGTAGATCCCTCATGAGCTAACCATCTCTGAAAGGCCATACTTCCCCATATTGTTGCTGTAGAGATTAAGTTTGGAAGGAATCAAGTCATTCAAACCATGTCAGTATATTATGCATTCCTACAACTTAGATTTCTTGAATTTGTGAAACTATGCCAAATACAGGCCTATAATTTTGATCTTAGTAATCCACAGGTTATTCACCATTTTAGTCATTTTCAGTTCAGTGAAAGATGAAGACATCTGAATATAAGGCTATGCTTACAGCATTTAGCTGACCAGGAATACTCCCAACCATTAGTAGAGAGGAAGGAATAATTGAGTAACAAAATGGGGAGATATTTGTATTGCCATATAAGCAATGATGGCTTCTGTGTGATTGGCACTTCTTCATACTTGAAATGATGTAAAACTCACCTCAGAAATTGAGGAATGTGGTCAATAACACAGTGACAGAACTAATTACATCTCTGGATCAATATGTGTACTTTATTTTTCACTACTGAATTTCAAATTTTGGGTAGTGTCAGATTATATACTATGGCATTATGTTACATAGCATGTAAAAAGTATTTAAAATGTACCAGATCCTGAGAAAAGATAGTGTATGAATTAATTCTAATCTGCTGGAATTTCTGCAAAGTAGACAATATTATTCTATACATCAAGTCCATTTTTTATTTGTTTTGTATTTACTTTGTAAGAACACATCCAGACACATCACCACCCATATTGTCACTAGTTACATTCTTTGCTTGGAGGAGATCTAAATAGTAGTTCTCTCAGACACACTTCTCTACCAGTGCCCTGACTGTAGTATGGCCAAAACTATTCATTGCATTTGCTTTATATTTATTTCTGTTTTAGGTAAAGCATTCTAGAGCTACATGGAATATAAATTTATTTCATTTTATTTATTCATTTAAAAACAATGAAATAGAGGAATCCTGGCAGTTCTATGGTTGCAGGAAACAGTACAGAGTTTAACAGTGCTCATCAACTGGAGCTTCTTTCTTGCTAAATGATAGGATATGTTTAAATCAGTCCACTCATTTTATTCGTAAGCAAATTCCTCCTTTCATTACTTTGACACCAGGCTTCTCTGTTTATCATTTGAATCATATAAAACTTGTATGGGAGAAATACTTTATCTATGGTAAATATTTAAATGTTCTATCTACGACTCTCATAGGATATGATTCTCTCAGGATGCTTAATTTTAAAATGAGGTATTTTATTGATTCATCATAAATAGTGAATGGTATCTACTTACTAGCTCTATGTTTAGCCAAGGTAGAGCAACAGTTAAGAGTATGGGCTCCAAGTTCAAAATGACTTATCTGTATCAGACCTCATTACTACCAGTATTTTTATGACCT
Organism: Cricetulus griseus; assembly: GCF_003668045.3. Taxonomy (NCBI): domain Eukaryota; kingdom Metazoa; phylum Chordata; class Mammalia; order Rodentia; family Cricetidae; genus Cricetulus; species Cricetulus griseus. Next base: position 174,020,245 of record NC_048596.1, read on the forward strand.
TAATAAAATGGCATGTACCTCTACTGCTTTCATGACTAATGAAACAATTGCCATAGACAGTTGCCTCTGTAATGAGAGTTAAAAACATTATTTGGCATATCTTAAATGTTGTCATGTTTCATGTTAATAAGATATTATTCTTGATAATATTTGTAAATCATTTGCCTTCAAATAAATCTTCCAAAGTGATAACTATCTTCATTGTGCACATTTATGTATTACAAGATGCTAATTTCATATGTTTATACAGAGAATTCTAACTAAATCTAGGGACTTGTGCATCCATATCTTTATCATTACTAGTGCCTTTGAGTCCCATTCCTAAGAAATGTAATAGTTTGCCATATACTATAGTCACCTTGCTTGGTTGTGATAATTTTCTCAGCTGCAAAAACATTAAAATAAAGGAAACAAACTATGAGAACATAATACTGTCTCCGAACATTCTTAAAGTCAACCTGATCATGAGGTGTAATATTTTCTTGGAAGATAAAGTGAAGAATGAACTGGCTATGACCTCCTTGCACACAGCTTCCTAACACACAGTGAGGTCACTTAATACATTGCACTGCAGTTTCCAGCCTCTCCCCTGTATGTTCATGTCTGAGTCCTTTCAGAATTAGAGCCATAGCTTCTTCCATGTTTGGAACTCAGTACACCATAGATTCTCAAAACGTCCAATAAAATATAATCACTTCAAAGGATCAAGTCTGCTATAATCAGAGGAGGGAAATACAAGTCACTTGGTCACTTTTTCTGATTATGGTTCCTCAATAAATGTAAGGCAATGTACTTTCAGTTAATTTTTCAGCACATGAACTTGATGGCAACTGAAACATTAAATTCCATTGACACCTGCTACTGCAAAGGTAAGTCATTTTATAACTTTATTAGAAATACCTTTATTATAAGAATATACACTCATATAAGGTCATTTATGAATCTAGGGTATTTATATGAGTGACTGAGACAAAATAGGAGAGAAATCCCTCTGAGGAAACCTAAATACTTGAATGCTGAATGGGAATGGCAGCAGACACCTTACTGAATGTAATTAAAAGGAAATAAATTCCTTTAGTAATGTGATGGGTCTTTCACTCAAAGATTTTAACATAAACTCATCTATCTCCACTAAAAGAAAAATCACACAAAGCCATCTGATGATGTTACTGTGCTATTATGTCTTTCTCCTGAAATGAGAACGCAGGAGAGTGAGACAGCAAGAGTGGGAGAAAGTGAGGAAGCATCTGAGTGCAGAACTTGCCATGCTTGATTGCAGTGTCCTAATGTTCTACGATGTCTTTTAGGAGTTCTGTTGCTGTGATAAAATATCACAACCCAAAACAACTCAGAGAAGAGAGGGTTTATCCCAGCATAGAGTACCATGTAACTACCAGTGAAGAAAGTCAGGGTAGGAACTCAAATCATTAACCTGGAATCAGGAACTTAAGCAAAAAATATGGAAGAATGTTGTTTACTGGCTTGTTTTCCATGATTTACTAATGAAGAGACCAGCTCCCCATTTTGGCAGCCATGACAGTAACACACGCTCTATGACCTTATCTTAGTCACCAGAGGTTAGGTGCCTGCCTTGTGACAAGGAACCAATCAGAAGTTAGCTGGTGACGATATGCTTTACGACCCTGGGTGTACTTTACGGACAAGCACACAGCAATGATGCTGAGCATAGCAACCACCCTGGGAGGGCCTATGGGCCATAACAACCAGTTGACCAATCAACACAGGGCAAGCCCTCCAAGGCAGGAGGCACACCAATAGTGAGCCTGTGCGTACCCCTAGACACTCCCCTTACGCTGCCCTACAAGATCTCTTGGGAGTTCCTAGGTCTTGTCTTTGCTAGCCATCTGCCATGGCGGGTGGGTGAAAGACCCAAGCTAGCATGGGGCTAGCTCGTTAAATTACAATAAAGCCTCATGCAGTTTGCAGCAAGCTCTTGAATCCGCCTGGTGATTGGGGTGACTGCGGTCGTGGTCTGGGACCCCGATACCTGAGTTTTCTGGGGGTCTAACAGTTTGTTTCTATGTCCAAAATTTGGAGGAGTGAAGGAGGCTGTAATGTCAGCATTTATCCTGGTTATTATATTTGTTAACTTGACACAAGTTAAAGTCACTTGGGAAGAGGGAACCTCTTGAGAAAATATTACCACCAGATTTTCTTGATTGGTGACTGATATGAGGAGATGACAATTATGGTTACTGTCACCCCTGTGCAGGTGATCCTGGAGTATATAAGAAAACAGTCTAAGTGTTAGACCCCCGGAAAACTCAGGTATCCAGGGTCCCAGGCCACGACCTTGGTCACCCCAATCACCAGGCTGATTCGAGAAAAATTAAGCACCCATCTCAGGTAGACATAATACCAGACTCAAATATCACTTGTATATAGTTTCTGATATTCAAAAATAAAAATTGCTTAAGGCTCATTCTAGAGCCTTAGTAAATTTGTTGTGGTCAGTGGAGCTTTGCTGTCTTTCAGCCCCATCCAGTAAAGAAAAAAGTAGAGCAAATTTTCTCAGGACAGAAGGCAGGTAAAAAAGAGAAGGTAACAAACCATAGTAGAGACTGTGTCTCTATCAGATTTCTGTTTTAAGTCAACATGAGATATAAAGTAAAAAAAAATAAACTTTTTTCTTTAATTTAGATTTATAATTAAATAAGCTTTTCAGTGAAATTAGCCTCCAACAATTGATGTGACCAAAGTTCTTTACACTATTGACCTGAATGACTATAGTCTTATTTAATTTATCCTAAAAACTTTGATATTAACATAGCCATGAGATATCTTAATCAGTAAAAACATGTTCAAAAGCAAAGCATGTGATTTGCAAAGCCCACTTTAAAGCAAGTCCTTTCACCCAGGATTCAGTAATTTTGAAGAAACTGTCTTTGGTTGGAAACACAGTAAATTATTTTTGAGAATCAAGGTGTTTGAGCATTCTTATCTTTTTAAATGTAATTCAAACACCAAATTTGATTATTTGTTCAAATAATGAGTTAGAAAAGAATAATGTCTTCTAAATTTGACTCAGCTTTAGATGAAGAAATATCAATATTCTCAAGTTGCTATAAATTGCACAGTGTACTTTTTTGTTCAGAAGTACAGGATTTTCAGGAGTGATTTCCAGGGGTTCCAGGAACCTGGAGCTCTGGTCTACATTGAATAGTGGATTCTAACTGATTTGCTATTGAATGACATGGCCTCAGTGGGGAATGTCTCCTAGTTTGCACCTCTATGGGCCTAAGCATCTAAATATCCCTACACCTGAGTGGAGGTGCAGGTGTGTAAGTAACAAGTGAGGCCAGAGAGTGAGGAGCCATCTAGCAGAGAGGACAAAAAGATGGTAAATAAACAAGAGCCTCTAGTTTTACAACATGGAACTGAGAGCTCTGTAAAGATGACAAGATTCCTGTGTTTGGTCTTTATCGCCGCTGGGTTGCTAGGAGTTTCCAGGTCCACACACCCCCACTCAGACCGAATCTCATAGCTTAAGGCTGAAACATGCTGGGTCATGACAGAACACTTCTATAGAATCATGAATTTAATCTCCTGTAAGAAAATATCATAGACACTCTTGTTCTCAACCTGTGAGTTGAGACCCCTTTTGGATCACATATCACGTATTTACATTATGATTCATAATAGTAGCAAAATTGCAATTATGAAGTAACACAGAAATAATCTCCTGCTTGGGTGTCACCACATGAAGAACTGTATCAAAGAGTTATAGCATTAGGATGGTTGAAACCCACAGGATGTTTTATAAGCAGCAGGAATAAAATCCTCACATGTTTTTGAGGCTGAGAAATTTCAATAAAGGTTTTAGTAGATTTGACTTCATGTTTGGAACTAATTTTTCACCCAGCTTTAATTGAGATGGTAGAGGGTCCTAAGGAAGATCTTTGGGCCACTTGGAGCAGTGCTCACTGTGTTAATGAGATCATAGTTTGTTATTTTAACATGTATTTCTTCATTGTTGTTGCTGTTTCATCATTTTTTTTTTAATGCTAGAAAAGGAACCTAAGACCTCAGGGATGCTAGGAAGGCACTTTACTATTGAGGCTTAGCCCATCTCCTGTGTATGTGCAACTATGTGTGCATAAGACTGTATGTGTATGTGTGTGTATAGACATCTATATAATTCTGTGTTTGTGTCTGTGTGTATGTACATGAGTATGTATGTGTGCATGTATGTGTATGTATGTGTGTGTATCTGTGTGTGCATGTGCATCTATATGTGTGTGCTGATTTGTGAATGTGTGTATGTAAATGTGTGTATATGTGCACGTATCTGTGTGTATGTGTGTCTATGTGCAAATATGTGTGTGCATATTTGTGTGTTTATGCATTTATGCATATGTTTGTGTGTGTAACTCTCTCTCTCTCTCTCTCTCTCTCTGTGTGTGTGTGTGTGTGTGTGTGTGTGTGTGTGTTGTTTGCTTTGGTTTGGTTTTGATACAGTGATTTGCTAAGTCACTCAGAAGTTATTCATTCAGCTTGGCCTGGATTAACTCTTGCTGTGGTGTAGACAGACCTTGAACTTGTGATTTTCCTTCTTCAGCTTCCTTGGTTGCCAACCTTGTAGTTTACATTACCAAACTTGAATTAAACATGCACAGTTTTTTTCTTTTCTTTTTTTCATTTTATACACTAACTCCCGGTCCCTCTCACTCCCCTTCTCCTGCTTCCTGTCTCCCCCACTTCCCACTCCCTGTATTCTTCTCAGAGGTGTTAAGGTCTCCCTTGGGATATCAAAAAGTCTGTTATACCAAGTTGAGGCAGGAACAATCCCCTACACCCCTGTATCAAGTTTGAGCAAGGTATCCCACCATAGGAAATGTACTCCCCAAAATCAGTTTATGTACCCAGGATAAGTCCTGTCCCACTGTCAGGGCACCCCCCTAAGAGATCAAGCTACATAACTGTCACCCACATTCAGAGGGCCTAGTTCTTTCCCATGTAGCTTCTCCAACTGTAGGTTTAGGGTCCTTGAACTTCCAATAGCCCATGTCAGCTGTCTCTGTGGTATTCACCATCATGGTTTGACTTCCATTGCTCATATGATCCCATCTCCCTTTCTTTAATTGAACTCCAGAAGCTCAACCAAGTGCTTGGTCTCTATCTTCTACTACTCTTCTTGAAGAGTTTCTGGTTTTATTGCTGGATCCTTTTTTTTCCCCATGTTGATGTCAAAGTGGAGGAAGGGACAAATGATCAATCTTTATACCTCTTTCCACTAGGTATACTCAGCTTATAACAATTTCCACCCAGATCTGTACTGGAAATCAGAGGTTGAAAATACTTAAATGTCTGATTCCACATATATATTCTTATATAGCATTGCCCTTGAATCTTTCTGGGAATCCCCTATATCCTCATATTCATATCTAGATTATGTTTTATGCTCACAAAGTGGGAGGTAGACTGTTGGTGCTTGCTCAGATTGAATATACTATGTGTTTTCATCTTTGTAAATCTTGTTGATATTCACTCTTGTTTAGACTAAATAACTCCTTACCTGTATAGTCTTTACTCTGCAAAGCGATCAGCTGTTCTGTCCTCCCCTGCCCTAAATTCCAAATAATATCTAAATTAATTCTCTTTACAACATACATAAAACTACAAAAATATTTTCATGTATCTTTTAGACACTTGTGGGTTCTCATAATTGCTCTCTGGTCCCCTTTCTTTTTCTTTATTCTGCTGCCATTTTCCCCATACAGTGTACAAAGAGTGTTCCATTTTAATCATAAATAAAACAAATAATATTGATGCTCAAATCACTCTTAAGTGTCTCCACTTTGCTCACAATAAAACACTTTTCCCCAGTACAGCTTACAGCCTTGCCTATGTGGCCCGTTTGCTGCCATGTCTTGATTTATTACTTGCATTGTTCTTTCTTAGTCACACCTCTCTAATATTCTTGTCCCTCATTGGCTAAGTCAATCTCATTAGTCATCAAGATTATAGAAACTGCCACCAAGTATTCACGTTAAGCTCAAAATTTTGTTTGTCACATGCCGTTTCATTCCTTCATGAGTCTACATAGGCAAAATTGTAAGGCGGGGTGTGCAGTGGTGCTTTCTTGTGAGCAGTATGGGAATTTGCTAGTACATCCAGTTCTATATTCATTCACAGCTTTGTCAATCAGCAATAATTGCTAGATACTGCCTTCTGAATCAGGTGAGCTCACTACTTGGTAAGTTGTATATGGAAAATTGGGTTGTTAGTTTTCTGTCTTGTTCTCTGTTAACATACAATAACACAACAAAGAAGGTAATAAATATTTGCTGTGTTATTTGCTACTCAGAGGACAGAGTTGCTATGAAAGCTCCTAATCCTCATGGTAGGACTAGAGGAGATAATGGAACCTTTCCAAGGTACTTTAAGGTAAACATTAGGGTTGTTCCATTGGGAAAAAAATAGACTTCCTTGGAAGACAGAGGCAGGCAGATCTCTATGAGTTTGAGGCCAGCCTGGTATACAAAGTGAGTTCCAGGACAACCTCCAAAGCAATACAGAGAAGCCTTGTCTCAAAAAAAGGAAAATAGACTTCATTACTTATTAACATATTCAAGCGAAATATTCAAGCAGGGCAGTGACATACTTTTCCCTATGTCGTACACTAGCAATGCTAACTTGTACCTTCTATGTGTGGCGTGACTTTACCAATAACCATGTTAGAGACAAAAATTCATATTTATATATGATTACTATTTTCCTAAAAAAAAGAAGCTTCCTGCTGGGCATTGGTGGCACATGTGTTTAATCCCAGCACTCAGGAGGCAGAGGAAGGCAGACCTTTGTGAGTCTGAGCCCAGCCAGGTCTACAGAGTGAGCTCCAGGACAACCTTCAAAATAATACAGAGAAACCCTGTATTAAACCAAAAGAAAACCAAAAACCAAAACAAAACAAAAACAGAAGGATCACAAAAGTCATTAAGAAAAGCTTATTCATATATTTAAGAAAAATCCAAATAAACAATCATACAGAGTAGAGGAGAGAGAGAGAGAGAGAGAGAGAGAGAGAGAGAGAGATACCAGTTGATGTGGTACATATACTAAGGATTTGTAACTGTCTCTTAAATACATAAGCTGGCACAGGCCATGGCACTGGGACATCTTGAGTCCTGAGTTGGAGGATGCTTTCTGACAAAGTGCTAGTGAAACTTTGCCAAGAGATTCAGTGGCCAGCTTCTGCTTTCACTTTTAGGAGCAGTTATTTGCATAATGGAGAGTTTTCTGCTTATGCAGTCCCTGGGGATATATATTCATGTTTCTGTGGGAAATATTGAAGACAGGGTTCTTGGCCTGAAAAGGAAGTCATAGAAGGAAGATACTTCTTTGTGGCCCTAGAATTATGGTACCAATAGGGTAGATTCTAAGATAAGTCTTGCTCAGCTCTGGGTACATAATGGCACAAGCATATCCATTGCCCTATACTGGTATCTACATAGAAGGAACAGGAATAGTGTGGATTGATGGAGAAAGATTGAGATAAGAACCTTCCTTTTTGGGAGCATATGAAAAGAACTGGACCCTACTATAAAACTGAGGAACAGAAAAAAATACTATATTCAGCCAGTTAAGTGCTTATTATGAGATGTTTTGTAAAGCTTGCATTTTATAAAACTTCAAAAAATCCTACACGTATTTGGTTAAGGTAAAAATAATTTCAGACTGTCTAACATACTATAACCATATGAGCAGCCAGCCTAGACAGACTCTGTAAAAATAGAAGGTCCTATGCTTTGCAAATCTGGAGAGATTTGTAACTTCTGATTTGACAGACACTGTCCAACAATGTTGTCTCACATAGGACTGTCTATTTTGTACTTTGCCTTTTCACCCTGGATGTTTAATGGGGAAGTGAAAAAGAGATCCAAGGCTCTGATGCTTACTAAATAATTTGCGTTGTCAATACAATGTGTAAATAAAGAGTCTCTCTGGTTGAGAGAAGAGCTGCGGGTCCCTCAGGTGTGCATTCATCCTTTTCTTCCCCTTTTCTTCCACATGTCCTCTTTGGGACCTGAACCTTCCTGAAGTTGGACTTGGCAATAAAATAATCAATAGAGTGGAATATCAGCATCACTTCTTTGCATATAATTAGTTGATTAAACCCATTGTATTTTGCACAGTTGTTACACTAGCACAGTTAGAAATGTCTATGTAAGTTGTAAAACTATAAACTGACCAGTGAACATAAATTAAATATCTAACATTATAACTATGACCTTGAATTTTAAATTATTCATATCTGTCTTTGTCTCCTGCTGTCCATGTATTTATCTCAAAAGTTAAAAGATCTACATGTGCCACCAGTTTATCACGTTGATCTAATAGCAAAATGTTATTCTGATTTGAAGCACACACCCTAACATCTATCTAGTTATTAAAACTGTCATTATTTAAGTCAAAGACATCTGGTATTACAAATTAACTTTGTATAAATATGTGCTTTAAGTGATGAAATAGCCTCTCTTTGAAAAGAAAATGTTTTACAGATTAATGAAGTTATATGAGAGGCACTTTAGTCTCCTCAGAAGGATAGTAAAGGAAAGTACATGTTAGTAACTAAGGTAGAAACTGCTAAAAGAGAACTTAAATAGTAATTGCTACTTTTAAATGCTTGAGGGGCTCCAGTAATATAAATTTAGATCAGGTTATTCATTATATGGCCAACTTTCTCTGAGATAAGTTTACTGGAAAGGGTTTCTTTCCACTTTTTGTGTGAGATGCCAATACAATGAACCCTAGACAATTCCTTGTCAGAGGCCTTCAAGGGTGACAGGTATCTATCACTAGAGAGGACTCATCAGTTTGTGAGAAGAATTAGTACTTGAACAGTAACTAGTGATGAGAATTCCTAGAGCATAAATTTTATAACAGATTTGAGGAAAATCTAGTTTTTTATATTTAAACTAACATAGCTGGCTTACGAGTAGAATATAAAATTTACATGTATTTTTCAAACAAATCCAGAGACTTAAAAGAACTTTTGCTTTTCCAGTCAGTTGCATGCCTCTGGAGGTTCTTTTCCACTGACTCCCCTTTGCTATTAGAATAATTCAGTGGGAATATGTGTGAAATCCTCCACCACTAGCTCTTTGATATTCTACATTAAAAAGTCATGAATTTAGGCCAAAATTTAAGCTATGTATATTCTATAGACACATAATTTTTCCTCTTTTGTCAGTGCCAGGTTGAGCCCAAATTTGAGTTGGAAGATTTTGGTAGATAACTTATTATATTTTCATCTTCCAACTGCTCTGTCGTCCTTGATTTTGGAACATACCATTTCTTTCACCTTTTCTCATGTTTCTGTCTTCTTTCCTTTTCCTTTCCTTTGTCCCTTTATTTTTCTTGTCTTTCTTCAAATGTTTAGCAAGCACCACCAATCTGAGTTTGGGTGTTAAGTATTGTGGTTATAAGGATGGGTTTGTGAGTTATTACATTGCAGGATACTTCCTTTAAGTCCCAGAAAGAATTATCTATATTTATCTTTTGTTTTGCTTGTAATTAGTATTTTCCAACAATGTATACATATATAGGATACCTGATAAACATTTATGCATCAGAAAAATATTAGTAAAACTAATAAAGTAGTAACATACTTATTTTAGTAACTGAATATGGGAAATCTAGATGATGTTATTATTTGAAGCTTTTACTCATTGATAAAAACAAAGAATAGAAATTGGCACACGGGTATCATGATGCTACATAACAGAGAGCATACATAGCACTGAATCTTGAAGGATGACCAAAAACATCTAATAAATGAATGGGCACAGAAGTCTAGGTAAATGAAAGAACATATTTCAAGACATTAAGATACCTGGGAGATGGATTAGTGAGTAAAGTGTCTGGCTTCTGCTTCCTGTCCCCAAGCATGAGTGCCTGAATTCGGATCTCCAGAACTTACATCAAAAGCTGGACATAATACGGTATATCTATATCTTGAGAACTAAGGTATAAACAGAAGTATCAGAGGCTTGCTTAGAAAGAGTCTAGTGGGAACAACCAGTGTTAGGCTTAGGGAGATCATGTACCAAATAGCAAGGTGTAGAGTGAAGGAAAAAAATCCAAAGTTAGCCTTTGACCACTACATGTGCATTCAAGAGCAAGTGCACCCTCAGACACATGTGTATCTACCATTCATCACTACACACACACACACACACACACACACACACACACACACACACCATCCATAGGAGATGAGTGTGGGAGTAAAGAGTAAAGATAAATGTGCTGAGGGAAATAATGAAAATATTTGACAGAGAAAAGTGCCTGTGTCTTCCATAATATTCATGCTTTCCTTCTCTAATATCTTTTAACTTTCTACTCCTTGGCCTTTTTCTGCCATGATTGCACAGGACAATAAATGATTCCATTACTTTCATCATACACTAAATGCATAGAAATGGCAGAAGCAGCAGGCTCAGCATCAAGCTTCTCATGAATCCTGTGTTGAAGTAGTACTGGAATGCTTGGAATATCTTCTGAAAAAAGTGATAGATGGTTTCAGTAACAGAGTTCTTGCTTAAAGGGTTTAGGTCAAGCTGGTTGTTTCATTCAAGGATATAGATGGATTTCTATCAGACACTCTACTTTTGTAAGTAGATAAATTTCCATGCTGAAATATGAAATAAAAATAATATTCAACTCTAGGAGACAAAATATAAGAGCAATACTCCACTGATGTGGAAAATTGGCACAAAGTTTATCATTTTAATTCAGTAGTTAGCATTCTGTAAATCATAAATACAACATGGGTCTCAATATATAAAATAAGGGTAGTTTCAGCACAGATGCATGGAGGACGGGGGACTAGGCCTTTCTCAAAATTATGTCACAGATTTGATGATTCCCCCTGGAAGGCATCACTATCCTTGGGGAGTGGGTGGGTTGCAGGGTTGGTGGGGGTCAGGGGAGGATAGGAGAGAAAGGGAATGGGGGATTGATATAGCCAGAACCTGGAAGCAACCTAGATTTCCCTCAACTGAAGAATGGATACAGAAAATGTGGTATATTTACACAATGGAGTACTACTCAGCTGAAAACAAAAACAAACAAAAAAACAATGGAATATTGAAATTTCCAGGCAAATGGATGGAACTAGAAGAAACCATTCGGAGTGAGGTAATCCAGGCACAAAAAGACAAAGATGCTATGTACTCATTCTTATATGGATTTTACACATACAGCAAATGATTACCATCCTATAATCCACACTACCAGAGAAGTTAGGCAACAAGGAGGACTCTATAAGAGACAAACATAGTCCTCCAGAGAGGGGGAAAGGGACAGGATCTCCTGTGAAAATTGGGAGCATGGGGGGAGGGGAGAGGGAGCTAGGAAAATGAGAAGGGGAGAAGAGGAGTGGTAAGTAGGACATAAGGGAGCAGCAAGGATGTGTAGGGGGGAGAAGAGAGGAGAGCAAAATAAGAGATATCATCAAAGAGGGAGCCAATACAGGGTTAAAGCAAAATCAGGCACTAGGGAAATATCCAGAGATCTACAAGGATGACACCAACTAACCATCTAGACAACAGTGTAGAGGCTACCTTAAATGCCCTTCCCTAAAACCGAGATTGACAACTAAATTATATACCATCCTATAGCCTTCATCTAGCAGCTGATAGAAGTAGAAGCAGATACCCACAGCTAAAACCTGAACCGAACTGGAATCCAGTTGCAGAGAAGGAGGAGTGATGAGCAAAGTGGTCAACAACAGGTTGGTGAAATCTACAGAAACAGCTGACCTGAACAAGGGGGAGCTCTTGGCCTCCAGACTAATCACTCAGAAAACCAGCAGAAACCATGAATATGGGTGTCAGTGAGGAGGCCTAGGAAATCTATGGGGCCTCTTGTAGTAGATCAGTACTTATCCCTAGCATAGGAATGGCCTTTGGGGGTCCATTTCACATAGAGGAATACTCCCTCAGCCTAGACACATTGGGGAGGCCTTAGGCCATATCCCAAAGGATATGATAGACTCTGAAGACCCCCCCATGGAAGGCCTCACTCTCCCTGAGTAGCAGAAATGATATTGGACAGGTAGGGTGTTAATGGGGGCAGGAGAGTAGGGGAGGGAGAGGAAATGGGGAATGACATGTAAAACAATCTTGTTTGTAATTTAAAGAAAAAACTATAAAAATAAAAAATAAGTGTAGAAAGTAGGACTGCATCTTTTTTATTTTCTGAAGGCTTTAGGGGAGAATCCATTTCCTTCCAATGATTCTGAAGAATTCTACATTCTTAGGCTTATTCCTGCCTTCTCTGTCTGAAAAGTCAAAAATAATGATTTTTTTCTTTATCTTCTATATTCAGATACCCCTCAAACTCTAGCTTTGCATGTTCCTCCAGTTCTAAGGATTTTTGTTATTAGATTGGTTTGTAGTTTACTTAAGATATTTTCAGTATTTCTGTTCTCAAACTAAATAATATGCTCAACCTACCCTCTATTGTGTGAATGGTGTGCATGTAGTCAGATACACACATGTATGCATGTGTTGAAATCAGAGAAAAAATTTAGGCATTACTTCTTATATCTTATCATCCACATTGTTTGAGAGGACAAGTTCTCATAGTACTTACACCAAACTATTAACTCTCAAGGCTGCAGCCAATTCTCCTGACTCCACTTTCCATGTAGCCTATAATTATGTAAAATTATTTATTGTATTTTTCTTATACTTTTATATTATAATATACTTACAAAAATTCTCTTTCATGTCCTTCCTTGAAACCATTCCATATCATCTCCAATCCTCTTTTCTATTTAAAATTACTGGTCTATTTTTATATTAAAATTTTATTTTTTTAAATGACACAAGCTTTAATTGTGGGACTGAAACAGTGAGCCTTCTTATCAACCTTGGGTTTTATTCCAAACATGTTTTCCACTTTTTTATTTAAGTTAGAAACAAGATTGATTTATATGTCAATCCCAGGTCCCTCTCCCTCCCCTCCTCTCTTGCCCCCCCACTAACACCCTAACTATCCCATACCCTTTCTGCACTCCAGGGAGGGTGAGGCCTTCTATCAGGGCTCTTCAGAGTCTGTCATATCCTTTGGGATAGAGCCTAGGCCCTCCCCAGTATGTCTAGCCTGAGGGAGTATACCTCTATGTAAAATGGGCTCCCAAAGTCCATTCCTATGCTAGGGATAAGTACTGATCTACTACAAGGGGGTCCCATAGATTTTTGGGGCCTCCACACTGACACCCATATTCATGGTGTCTGGATCAGTTCTATGCTCATTTCCCAGTGATCAGTCTGGGGGCCCAGAGCTCCCCCTTGTTCAGCTCAGCTATTTCTGTGGGTTTCAACAGCCTGGTGTTCATCCCTTTGCTCACTCCTCCTTCTCTGCAATTGGATTCCAGTTCAGATCAGTGTTTAGCTTTGACGTTAAAATCTGATTTACCACAGGAAAAATCATGTGAATATGTATATGTTTCTTAAAATCATTACTAAGTGACAGAGATTAAAAATTTAAACATATATTCAGATGCATTATGCTTACAGTGCCACAAACCATTGTGTATTTTTATTATTTTAAGAAATCCAGTGAAGAATGATGTTAGACAACTGGCAGAATACACTAATTTGGCTCTATTATTCCTCATAGAAATTCAACTAGAGATTAAACATAGATAAGTATGACATCCTTGTAAATTGTCCAGAAATAGAGCATAAGGCTGATATGTATGTGGACCAACCACACACATAGAAAAACTGAATTAAAATTGTAAGCAAGCATGATGACACACTCAGAGTATTACCCATGTCCCATGATTTCTACAGTAGGAAAAGAATTGTAGGAAAAATCTCAGCTTTCACCTACTTCTGTAATCTTTTGTAGAAAGCCAGCTTATTTCTTCTCAGGCAGGGTTAGAGAAAAAGGAGCCAGTTAGAAACAAATAGTAGGGTTGTGTCTCACAACCATCACATCAGTCCATCATTGAGACCTTCCATTCCAACCAATGGAAGTCCCTAAACAAAGAAACTAGCTAATAGCATGTCTCTGAACAGACTCCAATTGATATGTCTGCCAGGCTACAAGATTTTATTGCTTTTCCCACTCAGCCTTTGTCCTATGCTTAAGTACTACTCTTTATGCAAAAAAAAAAAAAAAACTGGCCTGTTACCATCTGTGAATAAGAACAAATATATCTCCCAACTTCAGGTACAAATTGAGTATCTCCACAAGGCTCACTTGCTTGCTTAAGTTTTATTCAGGCCAGGAATCAAGCTTAGATTCATGTATGTCAATAAATGGGAATATCTGGCTGTATGTAAATCTGATAGATTTCCCTCATCAAGTTTGATTTGTCTCTGCTTGTTGGTGAGACATGACATCTAGCCTTGCAAACAATGACTGAACATGGAGCTCCTAGCCACCAGAAAACCTTAGAATCAGACACATGGGGCTATGCTAAATACATATTTGAAATTTGAGTCTTAATCAGTAAAGGGATTAGTCTGGTATGCTAACTGGCAACAGGCCATCATGGATAGCAGCTCACAGCACTCCTCCTGATTCTGAAGTCTACCACTCATAATATGAGACTACAGAGCATAGAGGAGAGTCACATATTTATAGACTTCAGGACAGGCAGCAAGGTGTCCAGCCTAACCCAAGACCCAAAGAGCTAAAATGCCTATATAAGGTTACTGTCAGTTGGTCCATCTGGAATTGCAGATAAAATAAACAGTGATGTGTATTAGCAACAAAAGGAAATTTTCAAGAGGCATGCATAATTCTTTCCACTTATGCATGAGAAATAATAAAAGCTTACACAAACAAAAGAAACTAGTATATCTGCAATATTGAATCCTAAACTAGGGGAAATTTGTGATTTTTATGAAACAACCTAACTGATGGTCTAAGTTAAAGTTACGATTGCTGTGATAAACACAACAACTGATCATATGCAACTTTGGGAGGAAAGTGTTTATTTCATCTCTTAGGTTATAGTACATCTTCATAAGGGAAAGACAGTGCAGGAAATCAAATCAATAATCTAGAAGCCATACTGCTACAGAGGCCACTGTGGAATGCTGCTTACTGGCCTTCTCCTCATGACTTGCTCAGTCTGCTTTCTTATAGAACCTAGAACCACCAGCCTGATGTGGGCACGACCCACTTAAATCAGTCCCCTCTCCATCAGTCACTAATCAATCAAATGTCTCACAGGCTTTCCAATATTATGGAAGCATTTTCACAGAGGTTTTATTCTCTCATATGATTCTAGCAGAGTTATGTTAACAAAAAATTACACAGCACACTGTCAAATAATTGAGAATAATCCCCTAACAGAAGGTCAGGGGCTGGTATGCTAACACATGTCCACAATCAAGGCACTCAGAAAATGAAGACAGGAAGATATATCAGTATGTCAAGATTATCCTTAGAGAAAAAGTGAGGTCAAGACCAACCTGTATAATACAACTGCATAATATTCCAACTCAAAGACTTAAAACAAAAACAAAAAAAATCCCCAAACACAGCCAAACAAAACAAAAGAAATAAAAGTTAAAATAAAAGGCCAAAAAATAAAGAAAGAAGAAATTTGAGGAACATGAAAATGTAACAAAACTTAAAAGATCATTCATGAGAAATATATGCAGCTTTAAAAAACAGAAACAGTAAAATACAGAGATAAATTCTGTAAATATTCATAGAAAGTATTTACAGTAGGACTGATAAATCAGTAAAAAGAAACTGAGTTTGAAGACAAAATATGTTAACCTGTCTAATCAGAGGGACAAAATTTTAAAAGGGATGAAGGCTAATAGTGATCAATGAAAATATTGTGAATAATAATTTTAGAAGAATAAAATACAGAAAAATTCAAATATCTTCTTGAAGTAAAATGAAGTTTGAAAAGATACAATCTGGTGAAAAATACAGCATCTATATGTAAGTTCAACCTACAAATACTTTCAAGACACAGGACAAACTCAAAGCACTAGCAACAAGAAGTATGTCACATTCAAGGGATTCTTGATATAGCCATCACTCAATTTCTCAGTAGAAATACTGCATTCCAGAAGAGAGCACAATGTAGTATTTAAATTATTGAAAAAAAAAGAGAATATCAATAATGACTATTTCACAATGGGTACAACTGACCATAACTTAGTAGCTAAGTCCAAGTCACCACAAGAAAACTTTCAGAATCAAGTAACCTGGGCTCACAGGTACCACCAAGCGGTCTGATTGGAACTAACCTTTGCCCTCAAATTTCTTGGTGTCCTTATTTTTAACAGCTGAGTAATACTGCATTGTATAGATGTATCACATTTTCTTCATCTGTTCTTTGGTTAAGGGACATATAGGTTGTTTTCAGGTCTGGGTAATACAAATAAAGCTTCTATGAACACAGCTGATAGATGCAGTCATTAAAAGTCTCCCAATTCCCCAGTCCATCCCTCCAATCAACTCCTCCCAACAGGCAATGGCTCTCAGGAGGAGTAAACAAAACCTGGCAAGTTAAATTGGAGAACCAAGCCCTTACCCCTTGTGTTAAGACTGAGCATAACAACCCCTCATAGGGAATGGGCTCTAACAGGTTAACTCATGCAGGGGCAGGACAAAGGGTGGGAGGGAGAGCTTTAGTTGGATGTAAATTGAAATTAACCTGCTCCCCCAAAGTCTCCCAATAAAAAAAAAAGCCCAGGGAAAGACTTTAATGCAGAATTCAACCAGACTTTCAAGAAAGAGCTAATATCCATACTGCTCAAATTATTCTACAAAACAGAAACAAAAGTAACATTGTCAAATTCTTTCTATGAGGACAAAGTCACCCTGATACCCAAACCACCCAAAGACTCAATAAAGAAAGATAATTATAGATTAATTTCACTCATGAATACTGATTCAAAAATAATAAATACTGGTAAACTGAATCCCTGAACACATTGAAAAGATCACCCCGATGACCAAGTATGAAAATGTGTCAATACAAATTACCATATAAACAAACTGAGAAAAAAACAACAACACATAATCATCTTTCTAGATGCTGAAAAAGCCTTTGACAAAATTCCAACACCCTTTCATGATAAAAGTAATGGTGATATCAGGAATACATGGAACATAGCTGAACATAATAAAAGCAATATATGACATAGCCAACATCAAATTAAATGGAGAGAAGCTTAAATCTATTCCACTAAAATGAGCAACAAGATAAGGATATCAACTCTTCCCTAATCTATTCAATATGGTACTTGAAGTTCTAGCTAGAACAAAAAGACAAATACAGGAAATCAAAGGGATACATATTGGAAAGGAAGAAGTCAAAGTATTATTTGCAGCTGATATGAGAGTATACATAGGGGACATTAAAAAATCTACGAGGGAACTCCCACAGCTGTAAACAACTTTAGTCCAGTGGCTGGATACAAGATTAATGCCAAAAAAAAATCATTACACCTCCTGTATACAAATGGTAAATGGGCTAAGAATGAATCATAGAATTATCACCCTTTATAATAGAATAGTCTCATATAATATAAACTATCTTGGTGTATGTAGCTCTAAACAAGCAAGTCAAGTAAAAAACCTGTTTGAAAAGAACTTCAAGTTTTAAAGAAAGAAATTGAGGAGAATATCAGAAGATGGAGAGACTGATATTTACAGTAAGAACAGAATGAAAATAATAAGTTAGAAAATATCAAACAAATGTAATTATAAATAACTATTATTAGCAAGCTAGAATTAGACAAATATAGCCTTTAAGTCACAGAATATAAAATCTATCAATGAAATATATGAGTAATGATGAAGACATAAATTAATCAAGATAACTTTGCATATGTAATATATACATGGACAGAACATTCAAGCAACTAAATGGATAAAGCAATTTACTTTATCATCTTAACATGCATATAGCAGTAATATAATAAAGATATAACTGTCCTACAAGAATTTCACATCTAAATTATGCAATGGAATGATTAACAAAAAGAAAACCTAGGAAGCCCTGGACTTTAAACTTTGGACCACCTGTTCATAAAAAGAATATCACATTCAATCCAAAAGTATGAAAATATCCATTTTTCAAAATAAACACAGAATATTCCCCAGGATAAATCATCTATTAAGCTAGAAAACTACTCTTAGAAATGAAAGACAAATGAAATAGTATTATCTTCTGATCAAAAAGAAACTGTATATCAATAACTGAAGAAATATTATAAAAGTAACATGTTATGGAAATTATATATTAGAATATGTCACAAAATAGCAATGAACCACAGGAGGGAAAATCTACAATAGTAAATAAATAGTATTCTTGGAAAAACAAAACTGGATGGAAACACAACACCAAGCTTTCAGGAGAAATTAGAAAGAACACTAAAGTGGAACACAATAAATGTGGATCACTATGGAGTCAGAGCAAGTTTGATGGGCAGATGTTTATTAGAAATGTACGCACGCAACAGAGTCAGTCTTATATCACCTGGCAGGTCAGGGAACAGAGAGCTGCATGTGTGCGACTCTCATATTTAAGGTCTTGCTATGTCTCGCTGACCAAGCCCAAATGTGCGTGCTCTCCATCACCTGTGCTAGTCCCCATGAGGGTGTGGCTAACATTTCCCCTATAGAATACAAAGCTGCAAAGTGATAACAGCAAATTTCTATACCAATACAGAAGAAAGTTATAAAATAACCTAATGTGGCATCTCAAGAAGTTATCAAATGAAAAAAACATAAGCTCTCAGTTATCAAAGTTAGAAAATATCAATGATCTCAGACATAAATGAATTAATCACTAGCAAAATAATACAAATATCAGCGAATACATTTTATTTAATAAAGTATTAAAATTGACAAACCCCAAACTTCATTAAGCAAAACAAAGGAGAATTAATAAATCAATAAAATTAGAAATGAATATGACAGTGTGACATAGTGGAAATACAGAGGATCCTCACTAAAGGTGATAGCCAGTTGAGAATCTGAATTACTCGTTACTGGGAGTCTGCATTTGGATCTCTTTCATAGATTTCAGAAAACTTCCCCTGTACGTACATTCCCCCCCCCAAATTAACTCCCAATTCCATCCATCTCTTTCTGTACTCTCTTTCTGTGTCTTTGTCCACCACATCCTTGCCAGCATGAGCTGCCACTTGTGTTATTAATTTTAGCCATTGTGACAAATATAAGTTGTAATTTCAAAGACGTTTTTATTTGCATTTCCCTGATGGCTAAGAATGTCCATTGGTGGAACTGGGTTGCATTCAACTAAGTTGTTGGCCAGTTGGATCCATTAGAAATTCTGAAACAGAACAGGCTGTTGCTTCAGACAATGGGTTTCTCTCCATGCAAACTGACAGTGGGGCCCCATTGCTGAGGTCAACACCCACACAACTCATGAGCAGGAGGAATTTGAGCTGGTTCCTACATGGAGCCTTCTCCCTACATTTTAGTCTCTTTGATTCAGAAAGATACTCTGTGAGATACTGAAAGAGAAACATAAACATCAACCCAGTTACAAAACTTCAAATTAATATCTTTCCTGCATGAAAAATATGCTAAGTCAATGATGTCACTGAACTTGTGTGAATAAAAAACCAACATCTGATTTTTCTTAAGGCCCACTAGAACAGCAGGAACCCTTAACTGACAATTGTTGGCTCCTAATGATATTCTGCCAGCCATCATCAAAGAGGCTTCCTTTGGCAACAGATGGGAACGAATTCAAGAAACCCACAGACATACAGATATTGGTGGCAGAGTCAAAATTGGAGGTCTCCATCAAATCCTTCCATTCAGAACCTAGGGAACTCGATGGAAGTGGACATAGAAAGATAATAAGAGCAAGAAGGAAGGAAGACACCAGGAGAACATGGCCCTCTTAATCAGTTAAGCAAGGTGCATTTGAGCTCTAAGAGACTGAAGCAGAAAGCCCATGACGTACATGGGTCTATGTTAGATCATAAATTCATATATACATATGAGTTTACCATTGAGAACCTTAGAGCTTTTTCCCTTTCTTGGGACAACTTCCTTCTAGCATTGTACCAGACAACACAAAAGTGAACAAAGTAAATGCTACCCTTAGAAGAAAGCCCATATATCTGTGTCCAGAGAAGATCTTATAGCTATAGATAACTCTTATTTTGAGGTATGAGATACTTAAAATGTACACTTAAAATGTAAACTTTAATGTTACTGACAATATCTCCCAAGTATCTAATCCCCTTAAATTAATAAAAAAAGTTTCAAATATATTATTTAGGTATGATCATTTCATTTTATATTAATGTATCAAATTGTCATGTTTCAACCTATGAATGCATGCAATTGATTTGCCAATTCAAAATGCAAAACCCATTAAAATGTCTTATAGAACATCATGGAATTGAGGAAGAAAACTGTACAATTCAGAGGAGATGGTAAATGACTAAAAGGAAACAGTTTTCTCCAGAAAGAGCACAGCAGTTTCACATGTGAACTCATGGTGATTGTGACCAAATGCACAAGACTGAAGCAGACTCAAGCCAGACAAAAATCCCAGCATGAATGAGGGAAGGTGGACACGAAACCCCAGCCCTAGTTGAGGAGCTACCAGCAAATTATAGTTTCTATAAGAAGAACAATATATTTTTTTCATGATTTTGACTCCTGGTATATAGACTTCTATCCCAGGTGGGCTCCACCCTTGACAGTACTGATTCCTTGTGGCAATTATGTCCTTGAAATATGGCTAGTGTGAGTAAAACCCCCAAATTTTAATTTATATTTATTTTAATAAATTTAAATCTAAGTAAACACATATGGTAAATGGCTCTCATAATCATCAATGCAGCAGAAGTTTGTAAAATAACTGATTATATTAGGAAGTTCAATCACCACCAGTTTGTTATATCATCTGGTCTTTGACAATGATGTTATGAAGTCATCATCTAGAAAATGTCCTATTTGGGTTTTGCTTTTGTTCTTATGCAATCTAAGGGAGTGTTTTGAAAGGTGAAGGAGAATAAATTCTCAGTCTGTATTCTTTATACTAAGTTAATTTTATGTGTATACAATAAATGCTACTCTATGTAATCTCTCAGGGGACAAAATGGCATTGATAATTTATAATACTTATATGGTCCTTTGCCTCAAATCATGATTTAGGTTACTGCCTATGAAAATTGCTTTAATATTTATAAAGTGCTGAGGAAAACAAATGTCACTCAATTTCCGTTACTTAGTTACTATAATGTTTCCTGTACTAAAGGTCAGACTTCCAACAATGGACAGTATTGAAAAGATATTAACTAGAACATAAAAGCCGATATTGAGAAAAGCTGAGTGATCTAACATCACACACATCTCTCAGAAAGTGGTTGTTGGGCGACAAGAGGTAGATGACTTTCCTAGTGACCGAAAGCAATTAGTACAAATGATGACTAGTCAGTGCTTTAAAGTTTATGAAGTATGGTCACAATGTCTTGATTCCACTTAAGGTATGAAATATAAAACTCTAAATTGTGGTAACTCAGAAATATCTAAGAAAAAAGAGAAAATTAAACTTGTCTGAAAGAATGTTCAGAGAAGAGATTAGGTCATACCAGGGAAGAAATCAATGAGACTCAAAGGCCATTGCCTTATAAGTAAGAAAATGAGCATAAGAAAAAATAGCATAGCTTCATGGGTTGAAGATAATGATTTCTCTATTTTAACAGCTACCAAATTCATGTTTGAGATAAATAACATTAGTAAATAGAGGAAGGGAACATTAGAGAGGTTGTGGACATCACATTCATTTTAGTAGATATGAATTTATCCTGATCAGAATAACAGATTTCCTTTCCCATTTTAATTATGTACTCCATGGAAGAATGTTTTGTGTATTTCTAATGTAATGATTACTTGAGTTTTTCAACTTTAATAATTAATGACTACTGTTATCTCTGTCTTATAATTAGGGAACTCAGTACCAGGTGTGCAGTAACTGCCCCAGGGTTAAGTGGCTCTCAAATAATTACAGTCTTCTTTTGTTTAGATTGTTTTACAAAAATTCAAAAGCTATTTTTATTAAAAGGAAATATAAATAGCAAACATGCTATTTATAAGCAAAGCTTTAAGTCTCACATTTTGGATATCGATATGGTAATTTCTCTTTATAATTACTGAATACTTAGTAATTGATGAAAAAGAAATGCCTTTGTAAGTGATTATGCCTGCAATGAGATGTCAACTGAGCATAGAATGTGACCTGCTCTAGATAAGTTTCTGTAAAGTGGTGATCTGCTTCCTTCAGCTGGTGCCCGTAATTAGCTATGTGATCAGTATAGGGGATATTCACATCCCTGCACTGATATATTTTTATCTATTGCTGCTATTGATGATAACCTAAAAATGCTCAGATCTCCTCCCTCAGAATGTCCCCTATTATGTTAGGCTCTCTTAGCTTCTTTCTGTAGACTTCTGCTTGTCTTAAACCTGCCTCCTATTCTCCAGGTCTAGGCTCAGCAACCAGACCAACATCTCTTCTCCCTTTCCATCTGAAGCCAATTTGTGAAGCATCAAAGGCCACAGTGAATCCTCAGGAGTCAGTAAGAATTTGTATAATGGACATTTTAGTAATACCTATGTCACCCACTTCTTAGCTACTGTCATAAAAGCATCCAGGGATAATATTTAAGGAATGGTTTACTGCTGTATAATAATAAGAGTACTTATAAAATCTGGATGGCTACAGAGTTGGCCTTCTGACTGTGGTTTGTTGACCCCTAAATACCACTCCATTATGCAAAGAAAACCTCCTGAAATTAGAATAATTGAATTTGCTTTCTAATCTCCTTTGGCCAGGTATCTGAGGTCTTTGAAAATATCCTCATGACATGACCATGAGGTTAATAAAGTGCAAAAACTTATGTTAAGAAAAATCCATGATGACAGGGCACATTTAAGGAGCCGGGTTAGGGACAATGACATGTACTTCATCTCTTGCCAGTAGAATGATTTCTTTAAAAACTTTGAAGGCTTAGGCTGTGCTTTTAAAGTATGTGTTGGAATTCTTCATGTAGCTCCTTCTCTTGGCCTCAAAGAGAGGTACTAAAAAAAACTATGAAATAGTTAGGTATATGAAGTTAGGAGAAGTGAAGATTCAGTTCTCAATACTTGGAGATGCAAAAAGTAAGGAGAAAAGGGGTCATGGGGAGGTGTTGATGCTTGGTGATAGATAATGATGTGTTACTGTGTTCTGCACCAGTTAATTTGTCTGAATCTTCTTTCAACTATTTATATTCTCCAACTGTAGAGAAAATACAGGTATAGATACACTACCCACTGAGTTAAATGGTGCTTGCTTTTATTTCGTATAATCTGACCTTTATCAAGATTGACATGGAGGTGTTCATTTTGCTTCAACAAATCTTCAAATGCTAAATCGGTTCTCACTCTCTAAGTCCTTTGTGACATATCAGCAGCTGTGTCATATGCCCTCCAAGCCATCCTTATTCCAGCTAAAAGTATGATTCTTTTGTGACTAATCCCAGACTCAAGGGACTCACAAGAAAATTTGTATCCAATTTGAAGATGGGTAAATAACATTCTCAAATGGAAAGATACACTGATTTGGAGCTTGATGAATTCTTCTTCCTTTAGGGCTTTCTGTAACAGTGTGTAAGTTCACTGGGTCACTCCATCATTAAGGAGAAAACACATCTATCAAATCACCAGATGTAATAAGTCCTGATGATAAAATGATGTGCCAAATTGTTATTAGTGTACTCTCTTAAAACTTGGGGGGTGCAATAGAAAAGCATAAAAATGAACAAGTATAATTTTAGAATTAAGTACATTGATTATTTCTGTTTTTCATTTATTTAATTTTAAACCTTTGCTTAGCTGATAAATAGGAAATAGTTTTTTTGAGAATTAATACTTGGTTTTATATTTGAATGATGAGTAGAAGATACCAGACAAAAGAAGGACGATGAGCATCCTTGTCAGAGGCAACAGCATGAGCCAATTTTGTGAAATGGAGAAGAGGAGAAATATGAATATATGATATATGCATCATGAAAGTAGTTATAATATTTGTAAAAAAATGTCACTGAAAATGTTCTGAATAAAAGAATGGCATGGCCAGAATTGCTTTCATGAATAATATGTGACTTTTCAAATAAATGAATGAGAAAATATAACAGCAAGTACCTCAAGGCCTACTACCTCAATTGAGCCTAGTCTGCCTGGATATTTATTTATTAAATTGTTTTTTATTGGTGGATATATATATATATATATATATATATATATATATATAGTATTTGGATGTGTTGAATACTAATATCTGTTTTACTCTTAAGTCAGAGTTATTCCCTTCCATGGAAGCCCCATGCTCATTTCATACACTAGTGGGGCTGGGAGAATGATAGGACAATGTCAAAATTTTGAAGATGAGAGATTTTCACATCTTTTCACAACAGTTTTCAAGCACCAGTTTCTGTTCAGGATGGGCTCCAACTGTAATTAGTACATTCATATGGGTTTGCATTCAATTTCATTATCATCTTTAAAACATTGTGTTGTATGTATGTGAAGCACATGTATATTCACATTTGCAAATATGTAAAAGAGGACAACTTGTGGAATAAGGGTCTTTCCTTCTATCATATGTGACCTGGATGTTGACTTCCAGTCACCAAGGCTTGGTGCCTAGTTCCTTTAGTCATCATGCCATATTGCTGGACCTTGACTATTTTCTTAAAAGTACTTTTTGAGGCAGGACAAGAGAATCCATTTTCATGATCTCCAATGGTTAAAAACTTTAATAAACACAGGTAACTCCTTTCCTTATGCCATTCCTGGACTTTTTCAGTTTGAAAAGAGTAAGGTAAAGTGTGTCCGTTCTCTTCAGTTATTTTAGGACTACCATAAGCATATTTATACAACAAAAAGTATAATTATATTTGAAAAGGTTCTCTCTGTATGAAAAAATGGCTCACATCTTCTTGAAATTAAAGAGCAATATGACAAATCAGGTAATCAGGTTCTCCAGAAAATGATGAAAGGATTGAGATTAGTGTGGAAGATGTGTAGTAAGAATCAAGACCTATAAGAATTCCTGAAACCCAGCAGAACTAGTGAAAGAATCAAATGTGTTTCAGGATTGGCTATATCTTGAGTAGCCCAGTCAAAGTTTAGTGTGGCTCCTGAGAAGTCAAGTCAAAGCTACCACAAGTCCACGTAAAATACAATTTAAGTGCTTTCCTTGGTGCAGAAGAGTTCTTAGAAATTGTTTATTGAACCGGTGTTGGTGGCACATGTCTTTAATACCAGCACTTGGGAGGCAGAGGCAGGTGGATCTCTGTGAGTTCAAGGCCAGCCTGGTCTCCAGACCCAGTGCCAGAGTAAGTTCCAAAGCTACACAGAGAAACCCTGTCTGGAAAAACAAATCAAAACAAAAATGTTTATTGAAAAAATGAAAATATTGCATTTTAACCCTGATTACTACACAGTCAAGATAATCTTTCCTAACATCATGGTACTCTCTGATCTTCTAGATCTAGAAAGTGTGTTCCTCCATGAGCAGTTTCAGAGATTTCTCTGACATCTAGCAGTGGCTGGAGCCATGTAGAACTTTATAATTCACGTTGAATTAAAAGAACGCTCATAAAAAATAACTGTGCTAATATATTATTTATAATTAATTAAAGATTACCTGAGGGTAAAAAAAGCAAAGTAATCCACAAGCCATGGAACCAGGAAATGGTGATAGACATGTTTAATTCCAGCAGCCATAGTAGCTAGCCACATAGTCAGTCTGTGGTGGCACATAACTTTAATCCCAGGACTGAGAAGACAAGCACATGATACTCTGTTAGTTCAAGGCCACATTGAGCTACACAAAATTGATCAAGTCTTAAAGAGAACCATCTCATACAAGGTTGGTCACAGGACTTGGGATCACATGTTTTTAATCCCAGGATTTGAGAATTATAAAAGGAGGAGGAAGAAGTCTGGGATTGCAGTCTGAATATTACTGGAACTTGCTGGATTACCCATTCAGTCTGAAGTAGAGGTAAGAGTTAGTGGCCAGATGCTTTGCTTATTTTACCCACAGGTTGAGCACCACTATAAATTTCTGGGTTTTTATATTTATTTATAGATAACTGCATTTGCAGGTATTGCTTCCAATTAATTTACTCTAGTTTTAGTTAGGCAGAATAATTTATAGACTGCATAGTTACAAAAAGGCATATCTTAAAAGAATATTTAAGGCACATAGTAAACAAACTGTAAACAAAACGCAAAACCACTGTACCAAATTTGTTCTTTCTTTAACTCTCAACAAATTCTGATTTAGTATGGGATAGTTAGAAGACAGAAAAGAGAAGGGAGGTAGAAATCAGAATAAGAGACCAACATAAAGATACACTAATCTGTGTATGTATATTGTGATGAACATTAAGAATAAATAACCAAGAGTGGAATTGCTGGATCTTGTGGTAGACTGATTCCCATTTTCTTGAGAAGTTGCCATATTGATTTCTAAAGTGGCTGTACATACCCAAAAGAAGCACATTCATACAACAAGGACATCTGTTCAATGATGTTCATAGAAGCACTATTTGTAAGAGCCAGAAACTGGAAGCAGCCTAGACGCCCCTTAACCGAAGAATGGATAGAGAAAATGTAGTACATATACATAATATAGTACTACTCAGCAGAAAAAAAAAATCAATGGAATCTTTAAATTTGCAGGAAAATCGTTGGAACTAGAAGAAATTCTTCTGAGAGAGGTAACCCAATCACAAAAAGACAAAATGATATGTACTCACTCATATGCAGATTTTAGACATAGAGGATTATCAGCCTACAAGCCACACTACCAGAGAAGCTAGTAAATAAGGAGGATCCTAAGAGAGACATACATAGTCCCCTGGAGAAGAGGAAAGGGTCAAGATTGCCTAAGCAAATTGAGAGCATGGGAAGAGGGAGGAGGTAGCTAGGAGAATGAGAAGGGGAGAAGGGGAGGGATGCAGAGGACATGAGGGAGCAGAAAGTTTGAGTCAGGCGAAGAATAGAAGATAACAAGAATGGAGATACCATAATAGAGGAAAGGTGAAGAATAGAAGATAACAAGAATGGAGATACCATAATAGAGGAAGACATTTTAGTTTTACAAAGAAATCAGGCACTAGGGGAATGTCTGGAGATCTACAAAGATGACACCAGCTAACAACCTAAGCAACAGAGGAGAGGCTACCTTAAATGCCCTCCCCTGATAATGAGATTGATGACTGACTTATATGCCACCCCATAGCCCTCATCAAGCAGCTGGTGGAAGTAGAAGCAGACACCCACAAGTAATTACCGAACTGGACTGGAATGCAGATGCAGAGAAGGACGAGTGAAGAACAAAGGGGTCCAGACCAGGCTGGTGAAACCCACAGAAACAGCTGATCTGACCCTCTGGGAATTCTTGCTCCCCAGACTGATAGCTGGGATACCAGTATGGGACTGATCCAGACCCCAGGAACATGGGTTTCAGTGAGGAAACCTCAGAAGTCTATGGGACCTCTTGCAGTAGCTCAGTACTTATCCCTAGCATAGGTGTGGACTTTGGGAGCCTATTACACATAGAGGAATACTCCCTGTGCCAAGACACACAGGGGTGGGCCTAGGCCCTATCCCAACAGATACGATAGACTCTGATGACACCATATGGAAGGTCTCACCATCCAGGGGGAGCAGAAAGGATATGTGATAGGTAGGGGTTTATTGGGGGCGGTGATAAGGAAGAACGGGAGGGAGAAGGGAACTGGGATTATCATGTAAAACAATCTTGTTTCTAGTTCAAATGAAAAAAATTGAGAAAAAAGAATAAATAACTATTAGATGAATAATCTGGATTAAATTTTGATAGGATGTAGATAGAATACGTTATTCCATTAAGCAGAAAAAGGTGTTGCATAGATCCTGAAAAGCAAACAATAGCCTTTTGAATTAAAGTGGAAAAATAACCACAGATAAAGGTGGTGGAGTTTTGAGGAGATGAGTAGAATTATAGTGGTGTTTGAAATTGGGCACTATGCTGCTGTTTCAACTTGATGTGTATTAGGAAAGCATTGAGGGCATCTTACGATGAAGGCAGTTCTGTGGTCAATGGGATGAGAAAGGACTCAGCATTTGATAAAACAAATTCTGAAATTGCCTCTACTCCTCTTATCATTCACTGCTGAGGACTTCAGTCTTATCTTTTCTAAAACATAAAAGAAGGCTAATTCACTTTAAAAGCAGTGTTCTAGTTGTCCCTCTGCAGTCCACTCAGGAGCTAATGTATTTAAAGAGCTTTTATCATGGAGCCAGCTTGATTCTTCCCTTCCTCATGCTAAGTAAATTTCAGTGAATTAAACTACAAAAAGCCATCTGCTTTCTATAAATAAGCTCTTCTAATACCTGGCAAACCTTAAAAGTCAAACTGACAATGCATCTCTGTATGATCAATGTTCCAGATTGCATTAGCCATCTTCTGCTGAGGAATATGAGTTTCATTATGGTCAACAGTAAGTAGCCATAGGCATGGCCATTTATAATTTGCAAGTGAGTGTCTAAAAAGAAATTCACTTTTACACTGATAGTCAATGTCCATGACATTTTGTTAGGACTTAGTATCCTGTGCTGGAAGGCTGAGACAGTTCTTATTCATCCTTAATGATTGGTTATCTCAGGTGAATCTTCCCCATGATGAGTGTTCTAATTATTGGCACGTTAATTATTGATTCTATGAAAATAATTAATTCCCCAGTGAAGTTCATTAGGAACATGTGATTATAAAAATTTAATATTCTACTTATTTGCATATTTTATTTATATTTATTCTTCACAATAAAAGCATCGTGATAAATTCTAGCATCTAGCATTAAGGGTATGCATACAACTAGAGAGAGATTCTCTCAGGTTTCCCATACACATACAGCAGTCTGGAGACAAGGTCACATGAATCACAAAGCTTCTGTGTTGAGCATTGTGCTATGAATATGCAAGTGTGTAACTTTTCTATCATATATTTGTATACACTTGTATTCAGAAATAATGTAAGAAAATCTTAAGGGGAGTGACTATTTTATCTTCCTTTTGTCCCTCTTAACACTGGCTCACAGTAAATATATAATAAACTTTTCTGGGCCCACATTGAATTTAAACAGGAAATGGATAAAATTATAATATGTCCATAGAATTCTATGGATCACTTCATGTTTACATATATTCATGATGTGCCTGACACATAGGAAATATTTGAGAAAATAAACAACATGAAAGGGGATCAGAATATGTTTCAGCTACTGCTTTTTTTTGTAAGAGTGATTTGGGAGAAGCCAGAGATTTTAGTTTGATACTTACCCCTTAAGATAGAGTTATCAGAAAAAGGGAATGGATGCTGACAGAATAGTCTTAGAAGACTAAGTATTATAGGGGTTCCAAGAGAGAAAACCCCAACAACACCCTGCTTGACATTGTATGCCCTAGATATCATGAGACAAGTTCCACAGAGTGTGGATTTTTCTGCATGTGCCCTTAGACTGCCTTTGTTTCCATTCTTCCCTCTTTCACAGGCTTCAGCATGTTGACCTGTGTCAAGGATCTTCCTTTCACTCTTCTTTTTACAAAATGATTATTTATTTCATACTTGGTACAAAGCGAGATTATAGATAGGAAGTGAGACCGAACATAGAGATGTCTAAGCTCTCCCACTTTAGACAACCATCTGTAATCTTTCAGTGGCTATCTTTGTTTTTTTAATGTTTCACTCTGGTTTTGTGCATAGTACAGATGTGACATAAATATCCCCATTCTCCAAAGCATTGAAGTTTTCATTGAAGTGATCCTGTGCCACTTTGGTTAGGTTTCCCCAAGACGGTTTATTGCCTTTGATGCTATTATAAATGGGAGCATTTTGTTTCAATGTGTTTATTGTTGGTGTATAAATTAGCTAGTTATTTTATGTTAATTTTGTACTCTGACACTTTGCTGAATTTTTTGGTTACTCCGGGAATTTTTGGTATAATTTTAGGATCTCTTATGTATAATATATCTATCATCACATAGGGATTATGTGAACTCTTCTTTCCCTGTTTGTATTCCTTTTTTTTCTTACTTTATTGCTACAGATAATTCTTCTAGAAGTATATTTAAAATGAATGGAGTGGTGGACATCTCAGTCTCATTCTTGATTTTAGAGTTATTGCTTTGAGTTTTTCTCTAGTTAGTATAATGTTGGCTGTGGATTTGTCATATTATAATCTTTATTGTGTTGAGTTATGTTTCCTTCAGTGTTAATTTCTCTAGAAATTTTATCATGAAGAAA
The DNA here is from genome assembly GCF_003668045.3 of Cricetulus griseus. NCBI lineage: Eukaryota > Metazoa > Chordata > Mammalia > Rodentia > Cricetidae > Cricetulus > Cricetulus griseus. The sequence continues at coordinate 174,050,597 of NC_048596.1, forward strand.
ATGAGCAAGAACAGCTCTTAGTTTTTTTGATTTTTTTCTTTTAGCATTATACCTTTGTTTTTACGTCATTAATCTCATTTTGTTTCTATGTCATGTCATTACTTAACTAATTAATTGCTGTAGTTTTATTTCTTCACATTTACTAGGTTTTGATTTTGTTGTCTTGCATTTTCATCTTTATTATTTCAGGAATATTTCCATTCTTCACCTAGTCATCATTAAGTAAAGAGTAGTGAAAGATATTTGAAAATTGAATCCCACTCATGTTCATGGACCAAAAGAATTAATATTATGAAAATGGCCATCATATCAAAAAATTTCAGATTTGATGCAAACCCAATCAAAATAGTTACAACATGCTTCAAAGAAATAGAAAAAAAAACAAACAAACTAGAATTCACATAGAAACAGAAAATTCCTTAAATAGTCAAAACAATCCTGAAGAAAAAAAGAATAATTGTGGAATTGTTATTCCATATGTCAAGCAATATTATATAGTAATAATATAGTACTGGCACAAAAAATATGTGTAGATCAATGGAATAAAATAAAGGATTCAAACATGAGTACTTGCATCCACTACTATCTGATATTTGACAAAGAGATAAAATACACATGTGAGCAGAGAGTGTTTTCAACATATGGTGCTGGGAAAACTGGATATTCACATGCAGAAGAAAAAATTTAGACATGTATCTTTCACACTCAGAAGATTTAGTTTCACAAGCATCAAAGATCTCAAGTTGAAAACTGAAAAGCTAAACTTTTCAAAGAAAACATAGGTAGTATCCTTATATAGACACATTGTTAAGATAAATCTTTCCGCCAAAAGCTGCCTGAGCTCCACTGCCACATGTGAGCTTCATGCCATCCACCTGTCTGCCTGAGTTAGGCTCAAATGAATACACAGCAACTTGTATTAGGTACAAAGCTGCTTGGCCAATGACTAGGATTCTCATCTGCTAGCTCAGTCTTAACTATCATAAATCTATTTATGTTATAAGACTTATCGGACGCCTTATTGGCATCCCTCCTTGCCGGTGGCTCACATCCTGCTGCTGGAGGAGGCAAAAGAAAGGAATTTCTAAATAGGACACCTTTCAGAATAGCTAACCTGAAAAAGGTAAGTGGGAGCTCATGCTGGAAATTATGGGGATCAAGGGGAACACTTGTTCACTGCTGGTCAGAATGCAAACTTGTACATCCACTTTGGAAAACAATACGGTGGTTTTTCAGAATACTGGATATCAACCTCCCTCAAGATCGAGCTATGTAAATCCTGGGTATATACCCAAAGGATTCTCTACCATACCACAATGATACTTGTACACCATGTTCATACCAGCTTTGCTTGTAATAGCCAGAAACTGGAAACAACCTTTATGCCCCTCAACCAAAGAATGGATTAAAAAAAAAACGTGGTTCATTAACACAATGGAGTATCACCTGGTTGGTAAAAACAATAACATCATGAAATTTGCCTGCAATGGGATGGGATTAGAAAAGATCATCATGAGTATGATATAACTCAGACATAGAAAGACAAACATGGTTAGTACTCCCACATAAGTGTATGCTAGTCATTAAAATAAAGGAAAACCATGCTATAATCCACAAACCAAAGAAGCTAAGTAACAAGGAAGACCAAAGTGGGGGCACAAGAATCTCACTGTGAAGGGAAATAGAATAGAAAACTGGGGTAGAGAGGATAGATATCTGGATGCTTGTGGGTGGGCATGGGATTAAGAGAAGTCAGTTGGAGGGGAGAATGGAGAGAGAGAAAGAGAGAGAGAGAGAGAGAGAGAGAGAGAGAGAGACAGACAGACAGACAGACAGACAGACAGACAGAGACAGAGACAGAGAACTGAGAGTACTGAGAGAGACAACTGGAATCAGGGCCACCTCTGGCATGAGCTAGAAACCCATTGCAATGGAAGCTCCCAACATAATACAAGGGTGTCCCTAGTTAAGACTCCTAGTAATATGGGAAATTATCTATATGGAGTCTGGTAAGAATATGGGAATTTAATATGGAAAAGCTTTACTAACAGAGCTACCTAGCCAGCCAGCGGGGCAGCAGTCTGTACAGCAAGCCAAATATGAAAGCAAAAGCATCCTACCACCTAAGCATCCCTCACTCTACATCACCCTGGCCATGCCCTCTCATGCGTGGTCAGGCACACCTGTAGCCAGCCCCTAAGCAGGCATGGCTACAGCATCCCCTACACCCTAGCAATGGGAGACATGGAGCCTGATCTGGCCATCTTATTTAACTAGGCAAGACTTCCAGAGAAGGGATTGGGACCCCAACCCCCCACATAACCTCTAGCCTGCAATTTTCCCAGCCTACAAGATATAGTGGAACAATTGTGGCACAGAAATTATGGGAATGACCAAACAATGGCTGTTCCAGCTTGAGGTAAATATTATGATAGGGAGTCCACCCCTGAAAATGCTTAGAGGCCTAGGACAGAGAGGCAGGATCTCCCAGACAACTTAGCATAAAACTCAATAAGACTGACAAAAAAGAAAAAAATCAGTGAAATGATTCCCAGTAATGTTCTGTTCTACTTATAGAACCTTGCCTAGCTCAATTGTCATTAGAGACTTTACCCAGCTACTGAATGAGACAGATGCAGAGATCCACAGCCACACATTAGGCAGACCTTGGAAAATCCTGTGGAAGAGGGGGAGGAAGTATTACTATTCTAGAGGGCCCAAGGTTACCACAGGAAAACACAGAATCAAACACAGCTCATGGGAGCTGACAGAGAATGAACTATAGAACTTGCATGGGAGTGACCTGCACTCTCTGAACATTTGTGGCAATTGTGTGGCTTGATCCTCTTATGGGACTCGTGGCAGAGGGGGTGAGAGCTTTCTTCTACTCTGCTGCCTACACTTAGGACACTTTTCTCCTGCTGGGTTGCCTCATCCAGCCTTAATAGGAGAGGATGTACTTAGTCTTGCTGCAACGTGATATGTCATGGCCAGCTGTTAAATATTTGAGCCTGCACTTAGTAGAAGGAGAAGTAGACAAAGTAGATGAGAGGGAGGAGTTTGGGAGAAGGGACAGGGAAGAGAGGAGGGAGGGCAAACAGTGATTAGGCTAGGAAAATTAATTAATTTGTTAATTAATTTACAATGTGAATAAAAAAGCAGAAAGAGAACAAGCATCTTAAATTCCTGATTTGAGATTTGGAAAATATGGACTTTTCTTTTGGGATAAATCAGCTGGAAAATCTGTAAGATGAATGGATATGGAAGACTAATGTACAGAAGCAATTAGGTGCTGTTCCACGATCAGAGCTACCACTCATTAGCAAGGGTAGGGAATATTCAGAAGACCAAAAAATGTTTGATAAGAGACACAGGAAAACGCTTTCAGGCATAAAATTCCAGGCAGGGAGCATGCACCTTTCATGTACCCAAGGAAGACATAATGGATCTGCCACTCTGTGTAAAGGCTACTCCTGATTTATTGTTTCTAGTCTTTAATGTATTATTCACTTCCACACTGCCTAGCAAATGGCTATATATTAAGAAGGTCAATCAATAAAAAGAAGAAAAATATTGACCTGTGTTGAATGTAGGAGCAAAAAAAAAGCAATAAAATAAATGTTGGGGTTCAAACATATTGGATAGATGGCCATTAATTTTAATATCTTTTTCAAAAGATAGTATGAATTTAAATCAAAACAGTTTTTTCTTCTACTATATACTGGGCACAGTCTGTACACACTCATAAACATTCACACATGCATTTGCAGAACCTAACCTTGGACTCGTATTAACTTACACTGGCTAGATAGAAAACAGAAGTGATTTCCCACCAAAATAAGCAATTTATTCAGAGACCACATATTTTGTTTTCTCTTATAATTTTTAAATGATCCATAGGAACCCCATACCCTATGCCATCATAGTGGGAAGTCTAGAAGGAAATTCAATTTGAATTAAAAATATTCTCAGTGGAGCAATTTTAACAAAGGGATAAAAGAAGACTCAGGAGATAGCATAATGAGAAATAGTAATAACCCTTCCAGCAATCATGGCTCGATGGGTGAATATAATCTGAGATTAGAAGACCCACCAGGGAGCTGCAAAGTTACAGGACTGCTTGATGAAATAATTTAATACCTACAAGCTCCAATAAATAGTGCATAAAAAGAAGTCTTGGTGACCTGGCAGTCCTGTTAACCCAGAGCTCTAGGGAACCTGCCTGAGGCAATGATAGATCTTACAACTCATACCCCACCTGGCTCAAGAGTCCCACAGGACTTCTTTATTTCTCCTACCATTTGATTCACCTTTAACACAAGCTCATACTTTGAAGAAATTCCCCATGTAATTCTAGAAACAGTTAATTTTTTTTTTAGAAAAAGAATGAAAACTAAGAAAATCTATGCAAATGCTATTATATTTATTAACACCATGTTTTTTCAATACCATTTATTGAGATCCACATTTTAGGATCAGTTGATCCTCGGTTGAGCCGTGGAGATAAATTTCCAGAGGAAACAGTAACAATAATAATAATATATAAATTTAATAAAATTAAAATATAAGTTTCCTTTTTATGTGTTTACTCACTGTGATGGTCTGACTGCACTCATTATCTCTACCATTCTCTCAGAACAAACGCTTGAGGGGATTGAAGAGTTGACACACTTTGGTAGAGCATGCTACCTAAGCACAGTTACCTTAACACAGATCCATGATTGGGAACACAGGACATCTGTCTTTTAGCCAATACTCTACATTCACTGTGTTAACTTGAAAAGTATGTAGAGGTTAACATTTTGTTTGCTCTAAATCAAACATCTATCTAATTCCATTTTCCAGGTCTATCATTCTTAAATACTATGAATTAGGTTTGTACCAACTAGGCAATAGGCAAATCAACCTTCATGACTTCTTGTAGCTCAGAGCAAGTCCTTTATCCACAGAGCTCACACTTTCATTTGTACAGTCCTCCTTCTAGGCAAACAGGGGACAAGAAACATTATCCCCTAAGTTAATATGCCAGATCCCCAGGACCCAAGGCCTGAAAGCATGGGCTGGCAGAACTAATCTTCGATTTATTTACATCAAAGCTTGAGATAGGCTCAGATAAACTTCACAACTGTCATGCCCATCATGGGAAAGCAGCTAAATTCAGAGTAGGAATGTAATTCCACTTTCAACCGTTGGATACCTCATTGAAATACCAGGAATTGGACCAATTAGCTTCAATTTTTCAGGTGGTATTAGGTCTGTATCTGGTATCCATCAGAGTAAAACCAACAATTCATTTCACATAGGCACTACAGTGCCATCAGATAGTAATGCCTTTTAGTTAGTGCCAACTTGGGGCATTTTGAAATGGTGACCTCAAGATTTATCCTGCAAAATTCCATTATCTATCCTCAAGCCAGCCACAGCTGAATTTTTGAAATATCCTATTAAGTTTTCTGCTCTGATAAAAATTCAGACTTCTTTTATATTAATCTCCCCATGGCAAATAAAATTTGCTGAGAAGTAGATTTAATTTTCTCTTATTTATGTATTGCTGTATTTTTGAAAAAATAATAATTGCTCTCAATATCACCTTTTTAACATTACTAGAACAAAAGCATTATAAAGATTTAAGTCATATCCATATTTATTTCATTGTTTAGACTCTACACAGTAAATAGTTCATTCTTGCCTTTTCTATCACTTTGGCATTTCAATTAAAATATAATTACCACTCTGAGTGTATTAATGTACAATTTTAGGTAATTGTCTAAGTCAGGTCATTAAGTATATTTCTAAGAGGAAGCTAAAGTAACTTAAAATGTTCTACATATTTACCTGGGACAGGTATATCTTCATATATTTTATTATTTCTCCTGGTGTACTTCACATTTTAATTATGTAATGAAATTCAGAAGTATAAAAGAGAGAAAGGGCTCCCTGTAGAATGTGTAATAATAAAATATAAATGTTTTCATTGCTATGGATTTTTCGTATATCTATAGGATCTTGAAATAAAAGAAAACTGATGGCTCATATTTCTATCAAAAAATGAACAATGAAAAATAAATGTTTTTTAATAATAGAAGAGAGACCAATGTTTCATGCCCACATACACATCCCCCTCTGCCCTCCTATTGCATAAATTTTGTCATAAATTGAACCTATTCCTATTTTATTACTTGGTTTTGCTGAATAACTCTTGGAACTTATAAAGATTTATTTTTTTCTGTTTTGTGTTTCTGATTGAGAAATTTAGAATCCTTACAGAAGACAAAATAATGTAAGTCATTTAAATAGCCCACAGTGTCCCCAAATTAGTGACTTTTAAGAAGAAAATTTGGTTTCTTCTCAGTCTGTATTATATTTTGCTGTAGGTTATGCATAATATTGACTCACTCTGGAAATCAGGGTATATAACATCATTACAGTTGCTCAGGCTGACTTGGTGGTAATTTACACACCATCTTAACATCCTCTGGTTTAATAGTGATATGCATCATATTATTCCACAAATACTGGGAAAGACTATGGCCATATAACAGCTACTCCTGAGAGAAATAGAAAATGCCATAAACAAGTCTAAAAACAAAGAATATGTAATTTGTCAGTATCATTAATGATGATCCTAAGTCATATCACTAATTATTTACTTCATAATTCAGCAGTTGGATGAATCATAGGCAAAGTCCACCACATAAGACTTGAGAGAAAGATATTTACTTATTCAGTGACCAAAATGGCTTTAGCAATCCCCACAGCTTGATTTATTCTTAGTCTTATTACTAGCAGTACTTCCAAGTTACACTTTTCCTGGGATCATTTGCTTTAGAGAAATCTCATTTGTAAACTATTTTTCTTTCTGTTCTTGTGACTTAAATGTTTTTCCATTCTTTTACAAACCAAAAGTGTCTTTCCAAAGGATCTTCCCTTAGAATGTAATTATTAATGAACAAAATGGCTTGGTCTCTTAGTATCTGTGGGCTAAAAGAGTCATGTCAGTAAGTGTCCTCAATTAAACACACATGCCCACTTACCTTGAAAAACCTTAGTCTTAATATTCTGTACTCAATTGGCTCAACCTATACTTAGTAGCAACATGAGATTGCACAAAACAAAGCATGTGCTGGAATAGATGTATTGTGGGGAAAATGCTAGTTTTAAATTAGTATTAATACCCATGATGGATTTTCAAATGGAAAGTTTAATACTTAATCTGAACACACAGTAATCACAATTGTAGCAACATTAGTTAAGACCAAGAGGGCAAGTCATCTGTCTTAAGAGATTAATATAGTGTGAGGAAAAATAGTGTTTATCCTATTTTCTCTTCTACTAGAAAGGCTAAGATCAAAAATGCAATTCATGCTAGAGAGGATATTGAACATAAGGAACATGTTTCCATTGTTGGTGGGAGTGCAAACATGTGTAGCCACTTTTGAAAACAATATAGTGTTTTTTTCAGAAATTTGGAAATTGATCTACCTCAAGATCCAGCTAGCTTACTCCTGGGTATATAGCCACAGGATGCTCCAAAATACCACAAGGGCACTTTGCCAACCATGTTCATAACAGATTTATTTGTAATAGCAAAAAGAAAAAGATGGAAAGAACCTAAGATTGTCCAAGCTGATGAATGAATAAAGGAAATGTGGTACATTTACAAAAGGGAATAGTGCTTACTTGTTAAAATGACATCAGAAAACTTTCTGGAAAGTGGATGGAATTAGAAAAGCTCATCCTCAGTGAGATAACTCAGACCTAGAAAAAGAATCATGGTTTACACTCAATCCTAAGTGAATATTAACTGTAAATTAAAGAAGACCTAAGCTCAATCCACAGATTAAGAGAAGCTTTATAACAAGGAGGGCTCAATGGAGAACACAAGAATCTCACCATGATGGGAAATAGAATGGATATTGCCATTGGATGTGGGGAGAAATTGGAAAGGGAATAGGAGGGATTAGGTGTTGATGACAGAGGGCAGGAGTACTAGGAGAGACAGAGAGAATCTGGGGCATCTCTGAGATGAACTAGAAAGCCAGAGCAATGGAAACTCCCAGAAATTTATGAGGGGGAACCTAGGTAAGACTCCTAGCAATCGAGGATACAGAACCTGAAACAGCCATTTCCTGTAACTAGGCAACACTTCCAGTGGAGGGATTGGGACACCAACCCAACCACAAACCCTAACCTGCAATCTGCCCTGCCTACAAGATGTGCTAGGGTAAAGATGTCATAAATTAAACAGCTGGAGACCCATATCCTCAGAGGCATCTCCCCTGGGAGGACCAGGGTGAAGAATCAAGATATCTCAGAGACCTAGAATAGAGCCAAATATAAATGGCAAAAAAGTCAATGGAATGATTCCTAAAGATATTCTGCTATTCTCATAGATTGGTCCCTAACCCAATTGCCATCAGAGAGGCTTCAACCAGCAAGATGGAGAAACCCACAGTCAAACATTAGGCAGAACTTGGGAAATCCTTCAGAGGATGGGGAAGAAGGATTGTAGGACCCACAGGTGTCAAGGGCACCACAAGGAAATCTACACAACCAACTAACCTTGGCTCATGGGGCCTCACAGAGACTGAACCGACAACCATACAGCCAGCATTGAACTGACCTAGGCCCTCTGCCTATATGTTATAGTTGTGTATCTTGGTTTTCTTTTGGGATTCCTAGCAGTGGGAACAGTGGATGTCTCTGACTCAGTTGCCAGCTTTTGGGACTCATCCCCCCTACCAGAATGCCTCATCCAACCTTAGTGGAGGAGGGTGTGGACAGAGGTTTCATTCCCACCTGGTTCTGTGGCCCTTCAGTCTCAAAATAAATACACAGAGGCTTATATAAATTATAAACTGTTTTGCCTATTGCTCAGGTTCTTAAAACCTATCTCTCTCTTAATTATTAACCCATTTCTATTAATCTGTGAATTTCCACATGGTCTTGGTGTACCAGAGAATGTCAAGGCATCCTAACTTCCTGGTAGCTACATGGTGTCTCTCTTGCAACTCACTCACTCTTCCTCTTCCCAGTATTCTCCTAGTCTTGTAGCCCTACTATACTTTCTGCTTGGACACATCCTGCCTGTCCATTAGCCGAAACAGTTTTGTTCATCAACCAATAAGATAAACAGATATTCACAGCATATAGAGGTTATCCGCCATTATCTTTTCTTTTCTGTCTAAATGGACAGGGAAAATTTTAACTTTAGCACAGTAAAACTATATATATATATATATATATATGTGTGTGTGTGTGTGTGTGTGTGTGTGTGTGTGTGTGTGTGTCTGTGTGTGTGTGTGTGTGTCTGTGTGTCTGTGTATCTGTGTGTTTTTGTGTATAAACAAGCAAGAAGGGCCAAAACACCTTTATTTATCAACCTATAAGATAAACATAAATTTACAACATTCAGAAGGATATCCCTCACCAGAGAGTGCCTGGTTTCAGTGCAGTTTTATATGCCATGGATTCCTCCCTGTATCTGAAGAGAAACAGTAGAGGAAGAGTGGATGTGGCAGTGGAGTTCGGTGTTGGGTAGGAGCTAATAGGAAGAGGGGTTGGGGAAAGCTATGAGGAGGATGCAAAATCAAGAAAATAAAACATAATGAATAAATAAGTAAATCAACAACAAATAAATGAATAAAAAGAAAAGAAAATGAGTGGCAACACACACACAAATGCTGTGTTCAGTAATTTAAAGTAACACATAGATTTAATACGTGTATGTGTTTTCCGTATGCATCTCAGGAAACTCAAGATAGTAAATAACACCACTATTTAACAAAGAAATTAATCTTGATACTGAGACAAACTGAATCAAAGAATATGTATCTGGGACACGGGTGAAAGCACACGTCCTCAGAGCTCGTCTACACTGAAGCATCTTTTATAGTCTCAATATCAAGACCGAGTGTGGTGTCCAGCAATACTGATGCAGTGTCTCCACTGGCTGGCGCATTGCAGCTTCTTTTCATGTCTGGAGTTGATAGCCACCAAACAATTATATCCTTCACTTTCAGGATTCTTTTTGCTTCTTCTATTTGAAGTGTCCCCTCATTTGTTAGTTATGAATTCATTTGTTTTATTCCTCAGTTAGCAATCTCCATAAAATCTGTACCGTGTTCATAATATCTATTATATCTTATGACTGGAGTCAACACCTTTTAAGAAAATGAGTATTTCTTCTTAGTATGTGACTCTTTCTTTAATGACAGAAACATCAACTTCCTTCTGTTTTTCTTGTTTTATTATTTTTATAGATAATTACATTTCATTGTTCTTAATGCACTAGTACGCTATCTGAAATTTGATTTTAGGTGTGCAAATTTGACCAACACATTGTGGAAATCTATGGTTGTCTTCCTATAGCATGATCCGGCTAACACAAGAAGGATTAATTTTCTGACCAATTTTTTAAGATGTCAGCTCAGCACTGTGTATTAGAACTATTTTATGGCAGACAGGTTTATAATCTGTATTATCCATTATGATAGTCACAAGAGTTTTCTTAAGGCAGCTACTGTGGCCACTGAAACTGAGCAAATGATACAGTAACTTGTGCCTTCCATATTGCTTAGCCTTCCTATAAGACTGAAACTTAAAATTACAATGCCATACATTCAAAGTTGCTATATTGACCTCTGACTACAATCCCCCTGCTGTAATGACACGTTAAATGTTAAAGGTTGCCAGGAGACCCTGTCTCCACTAAGGAAGTAGAAAATAAAGGTGGAAAAAATAACCGTGTTTCTTTCGAATACTTGTGGAGGTTAGTGGAACCAAGGAAAGGCTGGGGTGAGATCAAACTAGATAGCTGACAGAGAGTTCCACTCAAGCCAAGCCCAGCAGCCTGGCAAGTAAAGTTACTGACTGCTTCTCCTAAAGCATTGTCGAAAACAGCAACTTTCGACTATTATATATTTTACTTTATGTATTATTGAGTGTAATGTCGGCTACTGTAAACACATCCCTCAAAAGAAAGCTGTTTCTGTTCAAATGCAGGAGAAGTTTGTATTTACTAACCTGACATGAAACTCAGCAGGTGCCACTTTCAACAACAGTGCTGTTACATCCAACTTAGGAAATAAATAAAGAATGGCAAGTACATGTGGGCTTTTGTGAGCCATTGCTGCATGCAGTGAACATCCAATCAGTTTACATTAAATGAACTAGTTACATGATGGAACAGAATAGCCTGAAAATGTCAATTTTCTGTATGTCCAGAAAGAAAGTAAGATGGATTTGGTGGCTAACCACATTTTCAGTAGTATGGCAATTGTTAGCTAAACATAAGATGAAATAATATTGTGAATCAATTGAGAACACCCAATTCAAAGACCACTTTCAAATCTAAAAGACACTACAGAAAATTATCAGTAGATCACTCCTACTTTGTGAAACAATTCTGCCTGTTTCAAATTTTCAAGCCTCAAGTTTTCTTCTTTTGACATCAGTATCTGACATTTAGGTACTTAAGACTTGGGGAAAAAAAAAAAAAACAAGAAGCAAGTGTTTAGCATTCAAGAAACTGGACCAGGCTGGCATCTCAGAATCATGTTGTGTCTAGTGGGAAAGAAGTACATCCTGCAAATAATCATGGGAAAGGTAGGCTGTGGCAGTGAAAACAGAATCCCTAATGACCGAGGCTGCACTCAGTGGAAATCTCCTTTATAAATAAGTCCCTTATCCACACACATGTACACATTCATAAACACTCCTATACTATTAGGAGCAGATAAATTGTAAACAAAATTAAGTTTCATGTTATTTTAACACTTACTAGAAAGCCCTGGAAAACCTGCTTAAATTTCAGTGTCTTCTTTTTACTATCTGTAAAAGAGGACCCATGTTCTACCAAGTTAAAGAGATATTTAATGATTAAATGACTTTATACGGCCAGGCTTGGTGGCACATGCCTTTAATCCCAGCTCTGGGGAGGTAGAGGTAGGCAGATCTCTGTTAGTTCAAGGCCAGCCTGGTCTCCAGAGCGAGTGCCTGGAGAGGCTACAAAGCTACACAGAGAAATCCTTTCTCGAAAAACCAAATAAAGTGACTTCATACATACATACATACATACATACATATTTGTGTGTGTGTTTGTGTGTGTGTGTGTGTGTGTGTGTGTGTGTGTGTGTGTGTGTGTGTGTGTATGGCAGTGAGAACTGATTCTTTGTGTGCAATTTATTCCTTAGACAGTAGACTTAATACTTTGAAATTTCAGGTAGGGATTGGAGAACGTTGAGTTTGAGTGAATAGTCACATTCAAACAGTAAACATTTCTAGGTTTCATAGTTCTAAAGTCAAAAACTTTATGTTATATAAATTATTTCTTAAGATATCTATGGAAACGATATTTTTGACTTTTAATCATGTCTCTCAACTGTTGTATGTTGAAAAGTTTTAAATATATTTAAGCCGTTTCCTCAGACATAAGGATGGGTTAAATGAGATTGTAATATTGGCGACTGCATTTAGAACACTTTACTCAATGCTTGTCACATTCATCATTGCTAGTATCGATAATGATGATTGTTATGATGATATAAAGAAAATCATTTTGTTAGTTTATCATCATCATGAAAACACTGTTTCTATGAAAGAAAATACTCCCAGACATTTGAATAAAATTCCTTTCTTTTTGCTTATTATTATTTTTTTTTGACAGAGTTTCTCTGTGTATCCCTGGCTGCCCTGAAACTTGCTCTATAGAATAGGATGGCCTCTAATTCACAGAGATCCAACTGCCTCTGCCTCCTGAGTGCTGGAATTAAAGCTGTGTGCCACAACATCCAACTGAAAACTCAATTTTTTAAAAGAAGAAAGACAGTTATTTTTTTTTTTTTTTTGAGACAGGGTTTCTCTGTGTAGCTTTGGAGCCTATCCTGGCACTTGCTCTGGAGACCAGGCTGGCGTCAAACTCAGAAAGATCCTCCTGCCTCTGCCTCCTGAGTGCTAGGATTAAAGGCTTGTGCCACCAACTCCCGGCTTAGGAAAGACAGTTTTTTTTTTTTATTGCACTATTGATGTTTTTGGGTGTCACTAATTGTTATAGATGATGTTTTCCCAAATCCAATTATATATCACTAAATGTAAAGCAGAAATTAGATCAGAACCAATACAGGGCTTGAACAAGAAAATATGAAAAAAATCATTATATAGCATGCTGAAATTCAGTAATTAATAACTCATTGATAGGAATAGTGGTTAATACATTACAATTGAGACTTCATCCATATTACGGACAAATAACTAGAATTTTAATATAACATATTATATTCTCAACATTTCTAAGACAACTCATGAACAAGAACCCATGATTTATTCACACCTGTTATAACACATTCAGATAATTTATTTGGAGGAAAGCAATCTGCATTAATCATTTGTTAATTATTAATAAAATATAAGCATAGCATTAACCAACAGTTGTTCAAAATAACCTTTTCCTCTTAAAGGCAAAGACTTATATATCACCACCATGAATTTTACAGAAATTAATCACTTTTTATGTTGTTGTTATCTAATTTTGCTTGATGAATTCTTAGGGGGACACATTTCTTCCTCGTTTCCTGTTTCTTCCTCCCTCCTTTCCTTCTTTTCTCCTTCAAACTTTCTTCTTTACTTTGTGCCTTCTTTCTTTTCTTTCTTCTCCTTTCACTCCTAATACAATATTATTTTTCTATCCTAGGTATGCTCATGAATATTTCCAAATGTTTTAGTGGAAAAAGAATTCATTGTGTGGTAAGATCAGAAACTCTATATATAAATTTCATTTCAATTGTCTGACATTCACTCTCTATTTACAATGTTTGATAAATTGTGCATATTTCTAGATCTTCATTACATAACATTAATAACCTACACAAAGTCCTTGATTTAGTTTTGTGTTTACTTTTAAACATACATCTTTTGCTGATAAAAACAGTTCATTCTCAATATTGTTTTCATCACTTATGCTCTCCACTAAGAAGGAGAGCTGTTGTTATGTGAAATGACTGATATAGAATATAACAGTTAACTTTCAGAGTAGATTTAACCTCATGCAGTTAATAAAGTTTAGATCATCAGTTCAAAATTTCTTGTTTAATTTCTCTTTAGTTTTAAAATGAGAAAACCTGTTAATCTAGTAAGAGACGTTAATATAATCTAAAATTATTTCATAGCAATAGCTCAACATTGTTCTATCTGACACAACTATTATTTAACAAATGATTTATTGGGTTTAAAAGCTGTATTAGATATTTATTATTTGTAAGAAATTTTAGTATTTGCATATAGTTGTGAAGAGGGGTGAGGAATTATTTCTACTAGAAAGGTTATTTTTTTGATGAATAATCCTATTGTCTCATTTCCCCAAGTCTTCACTTGCAATACTATTTCTTAATTCAAGGAAGTTGTCTTGAATTCAGTTATTTTTACTCTAGCATCATGTGTGTAGGTGTGTGTGTGTGTGTGTATGTGTAAATATAGATAAGTACTTTTTATGCATTCTATTATAGTGATTTTCCCTATGTTTTATATTATAACCCACCTGTTTCTCTGTGACATTCTTTTGCATCTATTCCTCTTTTAAAATAGTCCTTATGTTTTTGTTTGTTTCTTTTTTTCAGACAAAGTCACACCATGTAGTCTTGGCTTGCCCTTAACTCCTACAGATCCACTTGTCTCTTCCTCCCCAGGACTGAGATAAATGACATGTGGCACCATGCCCAGATTAAAATAATTTTAAAATACTTTATTCCTTAAAGTTCCTTTTATATTTTTCTTTTTCAGATGTTATTTTTCCTATGAGGTTTTATGTATTCCTAAATGTGTGCCTTCTGATACCAGACTCATTTCATGTTTTCTTTAAATGTCTAATCAATCATTTCTGAACTTGTAATAGGAAATACATGGAACTCAAAAGTTAATGAGGTCAAGGTCATTGAAAATTACAAAGGAAATAACAGAGAGACAAGATCTTTAAGTAGAGAAAATTGTGGATATTTGTAGAAGTATTTATTATGTGTTACTGAGTATTATCCACACATTTATGTGTGGAAACACTCAATGTTAGAGAAAGCATTAATCAGAAACTCAACGAGGATTTTTCTAAGAATAAAAACCCAAATTTTCATCAACTGGGATTGAACACCTCAAAGTCATATGATTTATTGAAAGCATATTGAGGGTGTTCAAATGTAGCATCTGACAGGATATAACTTTCATGTTTCTCAACTGTACCTCAAAGTACAGTAGACAATATTTCTAGAGCACAAAAATATCTACTATTGAAAAACTTCCAAATTATGGTGTTTATAATTCAATAAAATCCCCAGAAGTATAAGAACCAGAGTCCATAAACAATTATGATTGTAGCATTTAAACAACTGAAGCTGAACCAGAGAGAACTAATTATAATTTTAGAGAACAAAGTAGTCAGTCCAGTAAACATAAAAATATCCTGAAAATTTCAATGAGGTATAGGAATATTTATTATTTACTGAATGACATTTTTATTTATTGATTAATTTCATATTAAATAAGTTTTTAAATAAAGAGAATAAGAGTAAAGTGGCATATCAAGCTTCTGAGGGGCGAGTGTTGATATAGAAGAGTTAATAATAGAATTAATCTAAAATGATATACATAGCAAAGATTGTAATGCCGGGCAAATGGCTCAGTTTGAAAAGTGCTTTGCATGCAAGCAAAGGTGTTTGAGTTCAGCTTCCAGCACCCTTGTTAAAAACCTGGAATGTTGGCAATAGGAGACAGAGACAAGGCAATCCCTGGAATTCCCTAACCAAGTAGTCTTGTAATATTTTTTACTTCCAGGTGCAATAATGGATCCATTGAAGAAAGTGAGCAATAGGGTGAAACACCCAACAATAACCTGAAGTAGAGAACATTAGAGAAAGATCAGTTACTCTTCTGTAGCCATGATTAAAACCCCATGATGAAGGCAGCCTATTGAAGGAAGGGTTACTTGAGCTACTGATTCCAAAAGAATCTATTGTGATGGGGAAGCTTTGTTAGGAGCCAAATCTCAGTGCTTGGCATGAGATCCTAGGCCATGCTTGGCAGGACACATAGTTAACCATTACATAGCAGCTCCTTAGAACCTCAGCTCAAGAAAAGAAACAACTTGACCCAGTCCTCCACCTACAGGCTCAGTCACCTAGGCAACCCCTTCCTGGACCTCTTATTCAAGAACTCATTATCCTGCCAAACATCCTCTTTGTGGCTTCCTAATGTCCTGCCTACACTAACAGCTGGTTCACAAACAACCCATTCTGCACCTCCCTATATCATGACTATATAAGCTAGCCTGAGAAAAGTAAAGTTTGCCACTTGATCAGAATCCTGTCTTGTGGTCGTTCTTTCTGCGTCTCTTGTCCCCATTCACTATCCCTAACTCTCTTTTCCCAGGTTGATGTCCTGCAGGACGGGACAAGGCTTGGTGGCAAGCAGAAGGCACAGCAGGAAAAAATGTGAAGCTAAGAGCCCATATCTTCCATCAGAAGCACAATATATAAAGAGTGAACAGGAAGTAGCATGATGTTTTAATACTCCAAGTCCTCTGCCACTGAAATACATCCTGTATCAGGATGGCAATGTCTAAATTTCGCCAATCAGTGCCACCAACCCAGGAATACATATTCAAATACCTAAGCCTATGGGAGATATACTCATCAAATCAGTATAATATCTGACATTTTATCTCCGTATCTTACATGCATATGCACATATGCAAGCAAGTATAAACACATACATATGCACTTAGGATTATATATACTAGCCCTACTTATTTCAAGGCAAGAGAAAGTGGTGAAAAGTAGCAATTATACAAATAATTGAAAAACATATTCAAATTGCTTTCTAACTCAACAATTACTATTCTTGAAGAGAGAGGAAAGGGACATATATAAAATTTAGTATGGTGATGTATGCTTGTAATCTCAACAATGAAGACATAGAGGTAGGAAGATTGGGAGTTAAGGACAGCCAGGGATACACAGTCTTTCCCTGTCAGGAAAAACAAAAGCAAATAAAGAAGAAAGGGAGAGAGATGGCTCAGGTGGGGAAGGGTGAGAAGAGCTGAAATGGTTAAACAATCACTTTTCAAACTCAATCCACAAATGAATATTAAAAATGTTTTCAAAATAGATATACACAAGTGGGAACTCATGTACCCCAGTCTGACAACTGGGGAACCAACATAGGACCAAATCAGGCTCCCTGAATGTGGGTGTCAGCTAGGAGCACTGGGCAATCCAAGGGTCCTCTGATAGTGGAACCAGCATGTATCCCTAGTGCATGAATGGATTTTGTGAGCCCATTTCACATGGAGAGATATTCTCTTAGCCTAGATACACAGGCGAGGATGTTGGCCCTGCCCTAAATGACTTAACACAATTTAATGATTTCTCATGGAAGGCCTCAACCTCACTGGGGAGTGGATATGGAATGGCATTGGGGGGGGGTTGGTGATGACCATGGGAAGATGGGAGGGAGATGGAACTGGGATTAATATGTAAAATAATATTTTTTTATTTTAATATAATCTTTAAAATAGATATATAAACACATTACTTAAAGCAATGTAAACAGAAAACCTACAGAACAATGAAAGAAAAATAAGTTTTGTTTTTTTCTGAGAGAAATAAAGTCACGATAGTGGATTCTTTCTTATCAGAGAACCATATAGGTCAAAAGTAACATAATAGAGTAACCTAAAATAGTGGAGAAGATAATAATACACACACACACACACACACACACACACACACACACACACACACACACACTCATTCTAACCTAAAACCTCACAGTTAAAGGAAATAACTTTAAAACAATGGTGAAATAAATCATGTAACTTAGAAGAATTTTAAAAATTTGTCACCACCTGAATTTCCACAGAAGGAGAAATTGCCTTAAATTTGAAGGAGACAAGGATCAAATATCTAACTATACATGAATAAATGAAGATAATCCTGGGTTACAATGACATAAATAAACATTAAGACATTTCTACTTACCTACTTAAAAAGCAATTGAATCTCTGAAGAAAAACTAATAATATATTAAAGTGTTGTATAATATGAAATAACAAAGCAAAATGCAAATGTATATGTTTTAATAATAATTACAGATTTAAAAGATTTAAAAAAGGTAGAAAAGTCAACATATTCTTCTAGATTTACTCTATTAAAGCAAAAGTGGTACATTTTAACTGAAATATAAAATCTATTGATTTACATATATATTATGCATTATAATCTCTAAATATAACTAAAGCACAGGGCAGGAAGAGGAGAGTAACTGTCAAAGATTTCCAAAGAGTTTGAAAAAATATAAGTGTAATATACTGCTTGAAAAACAATGTATCTTCTTAGAGAGTATTTTCTTTTACCTTTCAAATTTTTAAATGCTAATTTTTTTGGATCCATCCATGATCCATCCCTGATCAAACCATAGATTATTTGAAATACCCCCCAAATTAGAAAGAACCTATGGATAAATATTCATCAATAACAGTGGAAAGGAAGGAACTACTAAGTCATCAATGTGAATATATCTTAGGCTAATAATAACAAGAGGAACAAAGCAAGAAGGCCCATTGTGCATGATTGTATTTGCATAGAGTGTTCCAGAAAATATTCAGTAACACTGGCACAAGAATAAATGGTATTGTTTTGTCTATGAAGAACCAAGTAAAAGGAGAGATTGGAGATGCGGGCATGTAGCATTTTTAGATATATTCATTATTTTCCCCTTTATGATGGGTGTGGCTCTGTGTGTGTGTGTGTGTGTGTGTGTGTGTGTGTGTGTGTGTGTGTGTGTGTACAGTTTGTCTCAGGTGACCAGAATTATATACAAATGCACGGATGGACACATATAGAGTTTATGCAGGACAGCTATACCTAATTAAATTTGTTAAAATGTTATATTGCTTTAATTGATAGTGTTTGGGACCCTTCTGGGGTGTTAGGATTCGACAAGGTTTACCAACCTTAAGATTACAGGAATTCTCTTTCATATCTATATAGAATAATATAAAACATAATGCATGACTTATTGTATGTTTTGTAGTGAAGTGAAAAAGAGATTTGAAAGTCTCTAACACAAAAATATGGTAAATATTTAAGGAGCTGGAAATAAATGTTGCCTTGATTCTATCAATGCACATTGTAACTTAAATCTAGTCATGATACTTCTCTCATAAGCACAATTATGACATATCACTGAAAATTCTTTGAAAACTATGGTGCTGTTCTGCATAGACATAACAGCATGCTTTGCCACAGAACTCTTTGTATTTATCTTTTTTGTTGTTTAAAGCATCATTTTCTTTCCCCCATGAAGTTTGTACCTTGATTAATCAAGGTTATAGTTTCTATTGCTAACTTTGTGGATTATCTTCTATATCTCTGAGAACTCAGGACATTTCTGGATATCAAAGTTTCCTAACCTATGGACAACCCTTATGTACAAAATTGTAATAGTGATTCCAAGGATCATTTGAACTTGCATTAGAGAACAACCTGGCCAGGAGACTGCAAGTCAAAAATTGCCACGCTTCTGGTACTTATTTGCCTGTGTTGAAAATCCACCCATCGGCTACTGGCAGGTCTGTGTGTAAATGCAGCCCCTTTGTTTTCTTTACTATTCTACACAGATAGTTCATTATACTTATTAGCAATATTGTAGTAGGCCTTATGTTGACAGAATGTAAATCTCACAAATTTGTAGTTCTTATTCTAAATCTTGTTAAATTCTAGGTTTGGAGCATTTATAAGGAATTTAAAGTAATTCAAATGCTTTTCATTTTATTTTAACAGGGTTTGATTGAAAGTGTGTTAAACCTATAATTAATTTCCAGAGAATTGGCCCATCAATTTTTAGTCTCCCTGTGCAATGAAGTAGAACATTTCTCCATTAATTTAGTCAGCATACTGGAATTGTGAGTAGAACTTCTATGAAGGAAACCCCTCACCATTCACTGTGGCCCTCACAGACACAGCTGTATCCTCGCTCACAGTTGAAATCACTGGTTTGAAAGAGGATTTCAGTGAAGAGTACAGAGGTCCAGACCACGCTGGTGAAACACAAAGAAACAGCTGACCTGAACACCCGGGAAATCTTGCTCCCCAGTCTGATAGCTGGAATACCAGCATGGGACTGATCCAGACCCAAGGAACATGGGTTTCTCTGAGGAAACCTCAGAAATCTATGGGACCTCCTGTCGAAGCCCAGTATTTATCCCTAGCATAGGTCTGGAATTTGGGAGCCCAGTCCATATAGAGAAGTAAACCCTGAGCCAAGACACACGTGGGTGGGCCTAGGCCCTATCCCAAAGGAAAAGAAAGACTCTGATGACACCCTATGGAAGGCCTCACCATACAGGGGGAGCAGAAAAGATATGTGACAGATAAGGTTTTAGTTGGGGGGAGCGGGTAGGGGAGGAGGGGTGGGAGAAGGGAAATGGGATTGTCATGTAAAACAATCATGTTTCTAATTCAAATAAAAAAGTTGGAAAAAAAGAAAACAACAAATGTTTAAACTCCCCCCCCCCAAAAAAAAGAGGATTTGCAGCCATTTTTCCTTGTCAATAGCTCTTAGGCTGATGCAAAGTTTCCCTAATATTAGCTAAGCTTGCTCCTTCATAACATATCAGTGTTATCCACTTAAGTTTTCTTCCTGGGGTTTATGTGTTATCACTCCTTACATTTTGAAAGATAATTTTCTTATGGAGTTTTAAAGGGGTTATCCTTGTATTTAGCGATTTCACATTATTATTATCATCATCTTTATCATTGTCATCAGCAACATCATCATTATCTTCATCATTGTCATCATCATAGTACCTTAGGTGCTGCCAGGCTTTTTGGAATATATACTGTTATGGCCTCCTCCTTCAATCAGTAAAATTACATTTCAGATAAAAAACACATTAAATAATAAAATGTTTAATTCTTTTAAAAATCGTTGTGAACATAATGCCAAAAGATGGTCCACACACAATAAATACTATATGCAAATGAGGGGGATAGGTTTCAAACCCACATCTATATGTGTTGAAAAACTGAACACTAGGGGTAATAATTGTTTTAGAACATTACTAAGAAAATACTGCAAATTAAGTGGTTCATACAATAGGAATTCTTTTTATTGTCTATATACTGAAAGTCTGAAGTGTTAATTGTATCAACTGGAGTGTCCTGCTTGCATACAACACCTATTTCCTGTTTTTCCTTTTTTATGAACACTGGTTGTACAGTATGTGGACATTAGCTTTAGACTTTATTTAGCATTAATTAATTCTTTAAACACACTTTCTCCAGATGCAGTGCAATGAGTGTTGTGAACAAAGTATATTGTATAACCCAAAATACTATTAGAAAATAGAATAAAACTAACTAATTAATGGATGAATAAGAATAAAATACCTGAATTAGATATTAATTTAAAGTTATAATATCAAAATATTATTGTGCCTCTGTAAAAAAATGTAAAAATCACTGTACTTCTGTTAAGAAAATTGCTACAAGTACCCACCATTGTATCACATGTTTCTGCATGAAACCACTGCATCAAACCAGTTTAATGTGGCAACACTAATCAAATGTGTTTGTTTTAAATTTTAGTTAATTAAAATTAGATGAAACTAAGAAATAGTCCTGCAGTTGCCCTTACATCAGTTCTACTTTCCCCTTCCTCCCTTTAAATCCTCCCATGTACCCCTTCTTCCTCTCTTTCACATACATGATTTCTTTTATCATTAAATAATTAATTTCTGTTGAATGACACCCACATATACAATATACAATATATATTATATGCACTTTATATAGACACAAATTCTACTCAGTCTATGTAATCTAACTCATATGCATATTTTCAGAACTCAGCATGTGGTTATTGGATTACAAATTGGTGTTCTTGTCTTGAATAATATTTCTCCAACTCTCAGCATTCCTTAGCTGAACAAAGATGACATTGAGAGACATGCTACAGAGGATGGAGAGAACCTCAAAAGGTCACAGCCTACAAGAAAAATACAGACACAAATCTAAATAGGAAGCCATCCTTTTTCTATCTGGATTTTCAGACCTCCTAGACCCATGAGAAATGAAACCCTTGAGGAAGGGAGTGTTAGAAATCAAATTGAGTCTGATATTTTCCAACCAAAGTTACCTGGGATCAGGAGATACTGACTTTTTTAATTTTTGAGGAAGAATTGGAAAATGTTGATTAATTTACCACAATTATATATCTTGTAAAACTATAAGAAAGAGGAATAAAATGGGACAAACACCAACCAATCACCAACTCTTGTCATATATCAAATGAAGATCCATGTTTCATAATTCAACCAGATAATTCTTTCTTTCTTTTTTTCTTCATTTGTATCATTTTTTTTCTAAAACTATTTCCCATTCCTATCAGTCTTCTGACAAATGAATCTTTATGAGAAAGTTCTGTCTCCCCTCCCTGCCAGTGATTATGAACCAATTAGAGTGGTTACATACTCAAGTTGAATATTCAAAAAATATTTTTAAGTTGCATAAATGACATGAAAACACCTTCACACACCCCATTAAGTTAAAGATATAAAATTCTTTGATTTTTATTTATTCTAATGTCATACAACTGGATAGTAGCTGTTTCTCCCTCTGCATTCCCCAGTTTCCCCCTACCTCCCCTCTCCCTCAAGTCCATGTCCCTATCTATCCTCTGAAATAGGGTGTCTCCTAGGGACATTAACCAAAAAGGGTAAAATAAGATACACAAAGACCAGGCACAAAGCCTCATATCAAGGCTGAAAGAGGCAACCCAGACCCAATAATAGACAAAAAGAGTCAGAGATAAACTGTTGCTGACAGGAGTCTCCCCACCCAAGCACTAAGATATATATATATATATATATATATATATATATATATATATATATATATATATAATGCAGGCTCAGTGATTGCCCCTTCAATCTCTGTGAGACCCCATGAGCCCAACTTAGTTGATGCCAGGGGCCTTGCTACTTGCTATACCAGTATATTCCACCTTCCTGTCTCGGGCAATTTTTCTTCCCCCTCTTCTGTGTGGTTCCTGGAGCTCTGAAGGGAAGGAACTGATAAAATTTGCAAACTTGGGCTCTCTTCCTGCCATGTTTGTCTCCTATCAGTTGCCAGAAGCAGCTTCTCTGATGATGATGATGATGATGATGATGATGATGATGATGATGATGATTGAACTAGGCACTGAATTATGAGATTATGAGTGCAGCAAAACATCATTAACAATCATTTCTTCTTTCTTTCTTTCTTTCTTTCTTTCTTTCTTTCTTTCTTTCTTTCTTTCTTTCTTTCTTTCTCTCCCCCCCTCTCTGTCTCCCTGTCTCTGTCTCTGTCTGTCTCTGTCTGTCTCTGTCTGTCTGTCTGTCTCTCTCTGTGTCTCTCTCTGTGTCTCTGTCTCTGTCTCTCTCTGTCTCTGTCTCTGTCTCTGTCTCTGTCTCTCTCTCCAAGTGAGTTTGGTTCTAACTTACATCTCTGGGCTAGCCAGCCTTGGAGAACTGATCTTCAGGTAAGGTCAGGCATGGACTTCCTTTCATGCCATTGGTGTCAAACCAGTCATTGTTTGGCCACTACCATAAGTTCTGTGCCACCATTTTCCCAGCACATCTTCCAGGAAACAGGTTGAATGTAGAACTTATGAGGCTTTATTGGTGTCCCAATTCTACCACTGGAAGTCTTGCCTGGTTATAGAATATGGTCTCAGTTCAGGGTCTGTATCCTTCATTACTATCAGTCCTCACTGGGGTCACCATAGAATATTTCACTGCGTTTCTACTTTGCTAAATTTCTTCATTGTCCCTAAAATTGCCCTCTAATTCCAGTCCTCTCTCTTGTACTCTCTTTTCGTCCCTCCCTACCTACCTGATCCTTCCTATTCCCATCTCTTCCTCCCCCAGTATACTCACAAATGTGTTACCTATAGAGCCCTTCTTGTTATTTAACCTCTATGGGTCTGTTGATTGTAACATGGTTATCATTTAAATAACAGCTGATACCTACTTATAAGTGAGTACATACCATGCTTGTCTTTCTGAGTCTGGGTTACCTCACTCAGGAAGATTTTGTCTAGTTGTATCCATTTGCTTTCAACTCTCATAATGTCACTTTTAAACAGCTGAGTAACACTCAATTGTGTAACATGATTAATAAAAAGACCCAGAGACTGATAGTCGGGTACAAGGTTCAAAATGCAGTAAGAGAAGCAAAGCAGCCAGCCACTAACTCTTACCTCTACTTCAGAAATGGCAATCTGAAGAGTCTCCCAATGGCAGAGACTGAAGGGGCAATCGCTGAGCCTGCATTGGATATATTGAAATGGCAATCCTGTCTCCAAGAATCCTTAGAGACAATGCTCTTCACCAAACGTCAGACTACAATTCTGTCTTCATCAAGCCTCCGACTATAATCCTAGACTGTTGCCTTTCTTCAACATTGCTGGAAACAAATTTTCTCATGAGTATTTTTGTTCATCCTTTTATACCTCTCAAATCCTGAGATTAAATGCATGGGATACTAAATGTCGAGATCTCCTTTGTGAGAGATATTTCTCTTTTAGACTGGATCAACTTTATGTAACTCAGTGTAGTCTTGAACTAACAGATCTTCTACCTCTGTCTTCTGAGTCCTGGGATTAAAGGTGTGTTCCACGACTACATAGCATCTATAGCTAAATGGTGTGGCTGTCTTTGCATTCTGATAATTTAGGCAATCTTTATTAAATGATAAATAATATAACATCACACCATTGTGAAAATCTCCCACATTTTATTTATCCATTTTTAAGTTGAGAGACATCTAGGTGGTTTCCAGTTTCTGGCTATTGTAACAAGGTACTATGAACATAGTTCAACAAGTGTCCTTTTCTTAGGATGAAATATCCTTTGGTTATATGCCCAAGACAATCAATAATATTTAAAAAAAACATAAATTTAGTATATTGAAAACATTCAGATTATACTATAATATTAAACTTTGAAGTCAAATATCTCTGCTGTTGGCAAATATGTTTTTGTAACAGATACCTATGATAATCCATTTATCCTAAAAATATGTATTGAAGCCCATAAAGATGGCTCAACTTCATCTAGGCTCAAGGTCAGAGAGTTTGAAACTGTACTTACTAAGTCATAAAACTGAAATGTCTAGGGCATGGGTATTATAGGATCCTTTGACCTTGGTAGAGGATGTCTTACCTAAATAAAAACATACTTGGTTTCAGGACCCTCAAGGCTGCATAATGAGAAATTGATTCTTTTTTATTTAAATTAGAAACAAGGTTGTCAAACTCAGCTCCCTCTCCCTCCCCTCCTCCCCTGCCCCCAGTGACTCCTTATCCTATCTTATGTATCCCCTTTCTGCTTCCCAGAAAAGGTGAGCCCTTCAATGGGGGTTCTTCAAAATATTTCATATCATTTGGAGCAGGGCCTAGACCCTCCGAAGTGTGTCTAGGCTGAGAGAGTATCCCTCTATGTGGAATGGCCTCCCAAAGTCCATTCATGTACTATGGATAAATAATGATCCATTACTATAGGCCCTATAGATTGCCCAGACCTCCAAACTGACATCAACATTCAGGGGGTCTGGAACAGTGCTATGTTGGTATCCATGCTATCAGTCTCTGGTCCATGAGATCCCCTTTGTTCAGGGCAGCTGTTATTGTGGGTCTCTCCAGTCTGGTCTTGACCCATTTGCTCATCATGCTTCCCTCTCTGCAACTGGATCCCATGAGTCCAGTTCAGTGTTTCGCTATGGGTGTGTGCTTCTATTTCCCTCAAGTACAGGATGAAGGATCTAGGATGACATATAATTTAGTTATCAGTCTCATTATCTGGCCAGGACATTTAAGCTAGCTTCTCAACTACTGCTTAGATTGTTAGTTGGGGTCAACCTTGTAGATCTCTGAACATTTCCCTAGTGCCAGATTTCTCCTTAAACCTAAAATGGCTCCATCTGTTATGGTATCACTTTTCTTGCCCTCCTCTATTTTCCCCTGAATGAATCTCCCTGCTCCCTCATTTTCTCCTCTCCACTTCTCTTCCCCCTTCTGTTTCTTCTAACTCCTACTCCCCTCCCCCATACTCCAAATTAGCTCAGTGGATCTTGCCCATATCCCCTTCTCTGTGGGACCATTTACGTCTCATTTAGGGTCCTCCTTGTCTCCTAGCTTTTCTCATAGTGCGGATTGTAGGCTGGTAATGCTTTGCTCTATGTCTACAATGCATATATTAGTGAGTGCATACCATGTTTGTCTTTTGGTGACTGAGTTGCCTCACGCAGGATGGATTCTTCTAGTTCCATCCATTTTCCTTCGAATATCAGAATTCCAAGTTTTCATTGTTCGTTCCCCCTGAGCAGTACTTCATTGTGTAATTGTACATTTTCTTTATCCATTCTTAAGTTGAGTGGCATCTAGGTGGCTTCCATGTTCTGACTATTACAAGTAATGCTGCTATGAACATAGTTGAACAGATGTACTTGTCTGAATTCATATGTGCCTGAGAATAGATTTGCTGGCTATTCTTCTAGACTGATTCCCAATTTCCTGAGGAATCACCATACTAATTTCCAAAGTGGTTGCAAGAGATTGCTTTCCCACAGCAGTGGACAAGTGGTCCCCTTTCTCCACATTCTCTCCAGCATAAATTGTCATTGCTGTTTTTGATTTTAGCCATTCTGGCAGGAGCATGATGGTATCACATATTTATTTTGATTTGCATTTCTATGATAGATAAAGTTGTAGAATACTCTCTTATGTGTCTTTCTGCTATTTTAGATACCTCTGTTGAGAATTCCCTGTTTAGTTCTGTACCCCAAATTTTACTGGATTATTTTGTTGACTGAGCCCTTTGCCTTGCAGAAGCTTCTCAGTTTCAGAAGGTCTCACTTATTGTTATCTCACTGTCTGTGCTACTGTTATTATGTTCAGGAAGTGGTCTTCTGTAGCAATTCTTTCAAGGTTACCTCCTACTTTCTCTTCTAAGAGGATCAGTTTGGCTGGATTTATGTTGAGGTCTTTCATTCATTTGAACTTAAAATTTCTGCATGGCCATAGATATTGATCTGTTTGCAGTCTTCTACAAGCCAGCATCCAGTTATACCAGCACCATTTGTTGAAGATGCTTTCTTTTTTCCATTGTAAAATTTTAGCTTCTTTGTCAAAAATCAGATGTTCCTAGTTGTATGGGTCTATATCAAGGTTTTCAATTGGATTCCATTGGTCTACCTGTTTTTTTTGTGCCAATAACAATCTATTTTCAGGATTATAGCTCTATAATAGATCTTGAAGTTAGGGATGGTGATGTCTCTGAAAGTCTGTTTATTGTACAGTGTTGTTTTAACTATCCTAGATCTTTTGTTTCTCCGTATAAAGTTGAGTATTTCTCTTTCAACGTCTGTGAAGACTCTTGCCAGAGTTTTCATGGGGATTGCATTGAATATATAGATGGCTTTTGGCAGGATTGTCATTTTTACTATGTTGATCCTACCTATCCAAGAGCATGGGAGATCTTTCCATTTTCTGGTATCTTCTTTAATTTCTTTCTTTAAAGACTCAACATTCCTGTTATGCATGTTTTTCACTTGTTTGGTTAGGGTTACCCCAAGGTATTTATTTTATGTTGTTTGTGGCAATTGTAAAGCATGATGTTACTCTGATTTCTGTCTCAGCCCATTTATCATTTATATATAGTAGGGCTACTGATTATTTTGAGTAAATCTTGTATCCTAACAGTTTGCTCTTGTAGTTCCCTTTGAGAACCTTGCAGGTCAATTATATAAACTATCTTATCATCAGCAAATATTGAAAATTTGATTTCTTCTTTTCCAATTGTATCCACTTGATCCCCTTTTGTTGTGTTATTGCTCTAGATAGAACTTCTAGTACAATATTGAAGAGGTATGGAGAGAGTGGACAGCCTCATCTTGTTCCTGAGTTTAGAGAAATCACATTGAGTTTCTTTCCATTTAGTATGATGTTATCTGTTGGTTTGCTGTATATTGCTTTTATTATGTCTAGGTACATTCCTGTTATCCATGATGTCTCTAAGAATTTTATCATGAAGTGGTGTTGGATTTTTTCAAAGGCTTTTTGAGCATTTAGTAAGATGATCATGTGAGTTTTCTTTTTTGGTTTGTTTATATGGTGGATTACATTGGTAGATTTTCCTATGTTGTACCATCCCTGCATCCCTGGGATGAAGGCTTTTGATCATGTTGGTGATTTTTCTGATGTGTTCTTGGATTTGGTTTACCAGTATGCTATTCTGTATTTTTGCATCAATGTTCATGAGTGATATTGTTCTATAGTTCTCCCTTATTTGTGTGTTTGTGTGGCTTGTATACCAAGGTTATTGCAGCCTTGTATAAAGAGTTAGACAATGACCCTTCTGCTTCTGTTGTGTGGAATATTTTGAGAAGAATTGATAGTAGCTGTTCTTTGAATTTCTAGTAGAATTCTGCACTGAAACTGGGCTTTTTTTTGGTTGGGAGATTTTGAGGATTTCTTCTATTTCATTAGGGGTTATAGGTCTTTTTTAACTTGCTTATCTATTCTTGATTCAATTTTGGTATGTGATATCTATCCAGAATAGTATGCATTTTCTTTAAATATTCAAATTTTGTGGAGTACATATTTTTAAAGTTTGACCTGATGATTCTCTGGATTTCCTCAGTGTCTGTTGTGATAGCCCCCTTTTCATTTCTAATTTTGTTAATGTGCATGGTCACTCTCTGCCTTTTGGTAAGTTTGGATAAAGGTTTTTCTCTCTTGTTGATTTGCTTGCAGAACCAACTCTTTGTTACATTGATTCTTTGTATTGTTTTCCTCTCTACTTCATTGATTTCAGCTCTCAATTTGATTATTTCCTGTCCTCTACTCCTCCAGGGTGAGTTTGCTTCTTTTTGTTCTAGAGGTTTCAGTTGTTCTGTCAATTCTCTAGTGTGACTTTTCTCCAGTTTCTGCATGTGGGCACTGAGTACTCTGATCTTTCCACTTACCACTGCTTTCAAAGTGTCTCATAAGTTTGGGTATGTTGTGTCTTCATTCTCATTGAATTCTAGGATTTCTTTTATTTCATTTTTTAATTTCTTCCTTGACCCAGGAATGGTGCAATTGTGCATTGTTTAATTTCCATGAGTTTTTTTGTCAATTTGTGCTGTTGAATCCTAACTTTAAAGCATGGCAGTCTGATAAAAATGCCTGGAAAGAAAGTTGTCCTGTGTGCATGTATGTAGATTAACTTTTTATTTCTAATTTATGAAGCAAATCCAACACATTATAGACAGTTACACTTGGGTAATGTAAGAAACATAGCTGAAAGGGTATGTGTGAGCAAGCTAGTAACCCATGTTCTTCCATTCTACTTACTTGAGTTCCTGCCTCCAGATCTCTGACTTGAATAATTTCCTTGGCTTCCATGGATGGTGCATGGTATCCTGCAAGCTGAAATAAATTAATTCCCCCCAAAACTGATTTTTGTCATGGTGTTTTCATAGCAACAGGAAAATAAAGTTGGATAACCACACACCAGACAAACCTCTCTAAGTTTCCACAATTTCAAAATTATGTCACGATGATTACTAAGAACTTAGCACATGGGTACATTGAAGTACTAGGCTATGACATTATACCTATCTACATTTATGTCTATTTCCATGACATATATTAATATACATTTGTACATAGTGATATAAGTATTAAAATAGAGATTAAAAAATAAATAAATGTATACGTAGGTGTGGTGTTTTGAATGAGAATGGTGCCCATGGGCTCATGTTTAGACCATAAGTGATGGTCTTTCTTTAGAAGGAATATGGTGGGTGTCCTTGTTGGTGGAGCTGTAAGGTTTCAAAAGCCCATTTCTGCCCTAGTATCTTTCTCTTAGGTTATTACACTCCCACGTACTGCTCCAGCACCATGCTCTTATGGTACTCTTCATGATGATCATAGACTAACCCTCTGAAGTGATAAGCAAGCCACCAGTTAAGTGTTTACTTATAAGAATTGCCTTGTTCAGGTATCCCTTAACAGAAATAGAATAGTAACATGTAACGATAACCCCTTCCACCAGATGCTGGGGTTCTGCCCCTGCTTTAGGGCCCTCAAAAAACACACAGAGTCACATATTAGTTATAATACTTCTGGCCAATGACTAGGATTTCTTATTTGCTAGCTCAGTCTTAATTATCAACCATAACTACTAATCTATATATTTTATAAGGATTTATCTTACTGAGGACACTGGCCTTATGCAACCTCTCTTCCTGGGATCACATGGTGACTCTCTCTCTTTCCTACATTTCCCAGAATCCACCTTCTCTTCTAGTCCTGCCTAACTTGCTTTCTTATAGGCCAACAATGCTTTATTTATCAACAAATAAGACAAACATATACATGGAAAGACTTCTCTCCGCATCATCTCCTCTTTTCTGTCTAAATAAAAAGAAGGGTTTTAACATTAACATAGTAAAATATACAACAAAACAGTTATAAAGTAAGAAGTACAGTTGCAATATTTAGTATGAGTGAGAGGCCTTGCCCCGTCCCACTCACATGTCACTCAAAGACACAAAAAAGAAGCTTGGTAGTTGAATCCTGAGACTGTGCTTTGGAGGGCACTCTCCAGCTCTCCAGGAGTTTACTGGACCCATTCATTAAGAAGGTTCTTTAAAGGTGAAACTCACAGTCAGTAGCTCCCCAAACATCTCCATTGAAGAACTACAATTAGAATTTAGCTTCCCTGGAGCTTCCACTTCCTAGAAATGCTACCACTTGTCAATTATAAAGGTATAATCTTCTGAAGAAACAAAGTTAATTATAGTATAAGAAACCATAAAGGGTTAGTCTCCCTTAATGTAAGAACTTGGCCTTTATGTATCAGTATCACCTCTTTGTCTCTCCTCTTCCATTTCAGTTATTTGATAGTTATTAGCTATGTCTATCATTAAATAGATATAGTAAATGATTATGGGGGGTTGGTTTTTACTTTATTTTATGGTGGCTTGGAGGCTCACTATGTCACCAGGCTGGGATTACAGGTGAATGCCATCATATCTTCCCTGAGAATAGATTTTAAAATGGTTGTAGCTTCAGTATCTATAATAGTATATAGCATAAGAGCTTCAAAAAACCATGTTAAACAAAGAAGATTTACTAAAGCAAAACTGTCTGCCTTTTGCTACCACAAGTAAAGTAATCTTAACCAACAGCAGTTGGTGGAAAGTGAGGAAATGCAAAACTAATGAATATTACATTTCCACGTTATTAATTTAAAGGCATACTATGGAATGTGTGATAACACACACCTGTAATCCCAGATACTCAGGATGTTGAGGCAGGAAGATCATGAGTTTGATATGGGCTTGAACCACACAGTGAGAGACTATTTTCTAAAGTATACACATACAAAACCATACATAGTTTGTAGGTATAAATCAAAGCATCATGTTTTTGATATTTTAAAAATATGGTGCTTAGGATTAGACCCAGGACTTCAAAAGCAATTTTAGTTTTGTTTTGTTTTGTTTTGTTTTGTTTAATTTAGCAGTCCCCTGGAACACAAAAACTGAGCTGAAACAACTTATTTACTCTTGCTAATCAAATGGTTTATCTTTTTTTTTCAGCAGGAAGATTCCTTCATGGTGGTGAATAGATGACACAGTTCTAGAGTAGGGCCTGGGGATGCAGAAAGGAACAGGTCTAAGAAGGACCAA
The DNA here is from genome assembly GCF_003668045.3 of Cricetulus griseus. Classification (NCBI taxonomy): domain Eukaryota; kingdom Metazoa; phylum Chordata; class Mammalia; order Rodentia; family Cricetidae; genus Cricetulus; species Cricetulus griseus. Next base: position 174,082,363 of record NC_048596.1, read on the forward strand.
TCCATTCTAGGACTCACATCAAGCAGATACACATCCCAGAAAATGACTGCCCATATACCTCCCCAAGGCTCCTCCCACCCATCAGTTCAATCAATAAGGATGCTGCTTTAATTCTTCTTTTTTGGCCACTGAAGATAAACTCCACTGTTTTATCTTATTAATGTGATTTTTTTCTAACTGAAGTCTGCACTCAGATTTGTTTTCCTCTTATGTCTTATTTTTGATGGTATGTCTTCTGATTCCTTCTGGCTATGAGAGCTCCTCAGGTTTCATTGCCTTAATTACAAGCCCAGTCAGGTATTTTGTATGGTGTTCCTCAGCTGAGGTTTGTGTGGTTTGTGTGATGTTTCTCTCAGGGTTAACCTGGAAGTTGTGGGATTAGCAAGACTACCTCACAGGTAAAGCACCCATTCTCACAATCCTATCAAGGGCACATGTGTTTTTTCCATTTTAGTCACAACAAACAACTTTGCCCAATTATGATGGCTGTACAATTTGACAGACAGACCCTAAGTGTAGTTGCCAAATGTATCAGATGCTTGTACATTAGAGACACATCTGCATGCTTCGGAAATCACACTTGGTTTGATTTAGGCTTTATATTGGGATTGCAATGCTTTCACTATGTAATTAATTTCTTTAAATAAAGATTGCTGGTTCTGTACTTTCAAAAAAACATTTAGCAAGATTTTAAAGAAAACATTCTATCATCTATTGTATCTTTGTGAGTCTAAAGTCTTATATTAGCTTATATTTTATAATAACTAAAGAAAAGTATAGCCATAAATATTTGTCTTCAACTCCATCAAAGACCACAGAAGTTTATAATATATAAACTCTAGATCTGACAGAGACATCTTGCTGCCTGGACCATCACCTGAAATTCCTCTGTAATGTTGGAGCATCCATCTTCAAACCATAGGCCACAGTTTGTCTGGCAGATTTCTCAGTGAAGCAGGAAAATTTAAACTGTCTGCCTACAGTTTAACTACATTTGCAGTTTGTCAGTCAATTTCCTCTGTGTCCTGGAGAATATCTGGCAGACTGTTCCATGAAGCAGGAAACCTTCTGGACTATTCATCTTGTTTTGTAAGTTCAGCAGTCACTTTCCATTTGGTCTTGCAAGTCCAGTTTATACAGCAAAAAACAGTCCAGGCAAGAGCAGTTTCTTGCCCAAATGGCTAATCTTGCCATGTTGAAAGCAAACTCCATAACGAGTTTAATCTTCAATGTCCATCTTCCTCTCAGACATAATTGGTGTGCCAGGATCAGTTGTGTCTCACTGCCATGAAACACACTAAACCATTTAAAATGCCATTTATTCTGTGGGTCTTTGAAAGTTTTGAAGACTAATTAGCCATCTCAAGTACATGTTTGTATATCTAGAAAACATAACTAATCTAACTGTAAGGTTTGACTATTATACATGACTCTATACAATCTGTATTTAATTATGAAATACCCTTTAAATGATCTGTATAAACACAATGCCAAACAAGAGGAGAAATTTACATATAACAAAGTTAACCTTAAATTTGTATCAATAAATGAAAATCCATACCAATGTATTCATTTCTATATCCTACTCCCACTTTTTTCTTTAAAAAGAGATTGACTGTGATTATTACCAATTATAACTAACCCCATTTAAATGAAAACAAACTTTTATAAAAAATATTTGGGAATTTGGGCATCATTCATTCTAAACTGCTTCCTGCTGGTTGGGGGTGATGTCCATACCATGGGGATCATGATAAAACACAGAAACCTGGCCAGGTCTTGGTTTTTGTAGTCTGTAAGGCTGTAGCCTCCCAGATATTTTAGATGTTGGATCACATGGGACAGTTTCAGGTGGTCTTACTTCATCAAAACATTAGTCTGGAAGGATTCCATAGCATTACATTTTATGTGGAAACATAAGCAAAAACTATTTTCCCAAGTAACCAGTCCTTATATTTAAATTTAAAAGTCAAAGCATTTTTAAGATATATAAGTTGGGTTAATTTAGCAGCACTTATAATCAAATATATTTTAGCAGCTGTAGTTCTTTCTTTGGCAATCAGTTTGAAGACAACAATATATCAAAAAGTTTCCAGACTCTTTGAGTATTTTTCATTTTTACCTGGCTTTTTATTATAATATTTCTTTTACTTCCTTTTTTTCTGAGACAGGTTTTCTCTCTGGCAATCTTCCTGCTTCTGCCTCTGGAGTGGTAGGATTAAAGGCATGTGTCAGTATACCCAGATACTCATTATTTTATCTCCCAAACCTATGTGTAGTATCTTTTTATAATCACTTGACTCTCATGTGCTCACAAACAGCCTCAGGTTTGGGCAATATGTAAATGAGAAAACTGCTCAAAAAAGGAGTTGAGGCAGCATGTCTCTTAAGGCCTGGGAAACATTGCTCATCCAAGAAAATGCTGCTATTAAGAAACTGTGTTTGCAGCATTATTTTTAATAGCCAGAACCTGGAAAGAACATAAATGCCCCTCAACTGAAAAACAGATAGAGAAAATGTGCTACAATGGAGTACTACTCAGTGGGAAAAACAACAAGCAAAAACAAAAGAAACAATGGAATCTTGAAATTCACAGGCAAATGGATGAAACTATAAGAAACTATTCGGAGTGAGATAATCCAAACACAAAAAGACAAACAGGGTATGTACTCACTCATATATGGATTTTGAACATAGAGCAAAGGATTACATGCCCACAATCCACACCACCAGAGAAGCTAGGAAACAAGAACTCTAAGGGAGACATACATGGTTCCCTGGAGAAGGGGAAAGGGACAAGATCTCCTGAGCATGATGGGAGCAGGAGGGGAGGACAGAGGGAGCTAGGAGAATGAGAAGGGGACAGATGAGCGGTGAGGAAGACATGAGGGAGCAGGAAGTTTGACATGGGGAAAGAATAGAGGAGGGCAGGATAAGAGATACCATAATACAGGGAGCCATTGTAGGTTTTTAAAAGAAATCAGGCACTAGGGAAATGTCTGTAGATCTAAAATGATGATACAAATGAACAAACTAAGGAACAGAGGATTGGCTATCTTAAATGCTCTCTCCTGAAAATGAGATTGATGTGGAAGAAGACACCCACAGCTAAACACTGCACTGAACTGGAATCCAGTTGCAGAGGAGGAGGAAGAGTGATGAGCAAAGGGGTCAAGACCATGCTGGTGAAACCCACAGAAACAGCTGAAACTAACAAGAGGGAACTCTTGGTTCCCAGACTGATAGCTTGGAAACTAGCATGGGACTGATCCAGACCACATGAATATGGGTGTCAGTGAGAAGATCTCAGAAATCTACCGGGCCTTTTGTAGTAGATCAATACTTATCCCTAGCATTGGAATAGACTTTGGGAGCCCATTCCACATAGAGGTATACTCCCTGGGCCTAGACACATGGGGGTAGGCCTAGGCCCTATCTCAAAAACTATGACAGACCCTGAAGACCCTGTAAGTATGGCCTCACCCTTTCCTGGGGAGCAGAAAAGTTATAGGATAGTTAGGGTGTTAATTGGGTTGGGCAGGGGAGGAGGGGAGGGATAGGAACTGGAATTTACATGTAAAATCTTGTTTCTAATTTAAATTAAAATGGAGAGAAAGAAAAAATATGAAACATCTTCTCAGAACATCCATGGGGTAAATAAAAGCAAGGGGAGGTATGATAATGGCAGTATTATACAATTAATATCTAGAAAATGTCAAGTGTTTCCTCTGCCTCAGAGTTTAAGAAAAAAAAAGAAGAAAAGAATATTGTGAGTTCTAGCATGGCACAGGCCTTAGGTTCTGCATCTTATGATAGGAGGAAGTGCCAGATGTGATGAACATGGAAATGAAATACTTTCTTCAGTGGGAAAAAAGAAACTATGTTTGTCTCTGTTCTTTTTCTTTCTAAAATCTCCTTTTTAAGTATTTGTGAGGTTTTTACGTGGAAGTTCATAAAACTATGTGGGTGCCATTTGAAATGATAACTCTTTCTGCCATCTGCCTGGGTTCGGCTGCTGCTTTAGGGCCCCCCAAATAACAGACAGAGTCATATATTAGTTACAATGCTGCTGGCCAATGATTAGAATTTATTATTTGCTAGCTCAGTCTTAATTATTAACCATACCTACTAATCTATATATTTTTATAAAGACTGATCTTACTGAGGATGCCGGTTTCACGTCTCCTCTCTCTCTGGGATCACATGTTGACTCTCCCTCTTTCCTACATTTTCCAGGATCCTCTTTCTCTCCTAGCCTGCCTAACTTGCTTCTCTATTGGCTAACAGTGTTTTATTTGTCAACTAATAAAACAAACATATACACAGTAGGATCTTCCCTATCAGTAACATGACACTAGGTTTGGGAGTGAAATCAGAAATAAAATAGTACACTATAATTACACTGAATTTGAGTCACATTCTCTGGAAACCTCTCTCCTGAGTGCTGTAGCAGCCCCAGAAAAAAAATTCCCATTTCAAAAATTTCAGTTGGTAGAAAAAATCTCACTGGGTAGAGAGAAGGCTCTGAAGTTTGAGCTTGCATTTCTTTCCAGAGGACCTGACTTTGACTCCTAACCCTCATGTCATGCAATTTACAAGTTCATTTTACTGTAGCTCCAGTCTCTGCAGGCACCACATGCTGCAAGCACTCATATGAACAAGCCGGAATGATTAAAATAAATAAACATTTATTCTAAAAGAAACCAATCCCAATATTACAATTTCACTTCCATTATACATCACTGTCTCTAGAAATATTTGATTAGCAAGAATACAAATTATATTAAAGAGTCAAGGCTATTCTAAATGGAGGGGTCATATGCAAGCTTAAATATCCCTTATATATTGCATAATACAGAATAGAATTTTGATGGCAAAAATGCTTTGAAAATGTGTATTCAGATGTGTACATGTGCTTTGTGCACAGTGCATGCAGTGAGGAGAGGATTCTCTTGAGTTTTCAGCTCAGGAGTTATTCCCTTTGTCTTATGAGATATTATCTCACTGTACCTAGGCCTGGACTATCTGTCTAGACTGGCTTGCCTTTGAACCCTATTAGACTACATAATAATTTGATATAAACCAGTCTTTTGGGAATGAAGAAAAAATAAATCGCATGCCCTATATAAGATACCAAAATCATTGAACATGGACAATGAAGGGAATACAATATTTATTGATAAGGTTACAGAAACTCAAGATCAGGATAACTAGTATAAATAATTCTAATCAATACTTCATAAAAGTGTACTTACAAACTTTCTGATTTTTTAAGAGCAGAATACTGTTAATGTCATGTCAGTTTAGACACAGCCTGGATCAAAGTAAAGAGATGATCTTCTTAGATCATACACAATAATCAAGTAACCTAACTTGCTTGTTATCATTTCAGTATTCATATTGTAGAGATGATTATAATATGCTCAAATATCACTTGCTCAAAGAGTGGTAATATTTTAATAGCCAAGAGCAAGGCTTAATAGAAAGAAACACTACAGACCCCGAGGAAATTACTTCACTAAGAAAATTTTATTGGATGCCTATAAAAATCTTAGTTTTCTGATCTTTGCTCATATTTCAACTAAAACTTTCTGTCATTATATTTTTCACTATGCAGTCAGAACACACTGGCCTCTGATAAGACACTTGTCAGCTTCACAATCTATGATGTCCACAATGTTTTTGCTCTCAGCAAGTAGGTTCATGAGTTGTTGTTCTCACTTGCATGTTATTGGAGACAGGTTCTTTTGGTTTTGGATGGTGTCTATTTTTTCAAGTAACTTTTACTTTTGTGATTATATATTTTATACATTATAAGTACAATGTATGTTAGAGTAGTGGGCAAATTTGTTTTGTTCATAACAATTTGCTTACTACCTAGGTTTAATTTGACTGTGTAGACATAGATAATGGTTTAATGAATAAAGTGAATGAATGAAAAGTATAATACCCAACACAGACGTTGAATGACTTTTTTCCAAATAGTTTATAGATTACATAAACTATTAAAAGCCATTTACATAAACTATTAAAAGCCATTTACATAAACTATTAAAACTAATTAAAAGTCTATGAGTGACTTTTTTCCAAATAGTTTATGGATTACATAGGAATGTATGTAACAATAAAATGTTCATTTTCCCTTTCAAATATGACCAAAAATTGATTATAATATAAATTATTTAAAGAACAGAAGGTAATGGAAAGATCTTTGCCCCAAAATAGTTGAAATTGAATGATATCTATCAAATGTGGAAAATTACAGGTTCCATTAATAGAAGATAATAGAATCTTTGTAAATTATTCAAAAGGAACCAGACAGTAACATGTGAAATTAGATATGAAATTGAGAAATGACTAGGGTTATTTTTTGTTATAATGGTGATGTTATTTTTTTTAAAAATAACCACTGAGCATGATGACTACATTATCTGATTTTTAGACATAAAGAGCATGACTGAGTCTTCAATAAAAATATGCTGTGATTGATTTACAACCTCCCTGTGAAATACACAATTTGAACTCTAAAAGTCAGATGTTTAAAGATAGTTTCAAGACAATGACATGTGTCTTATAAAACAGGAATGTCACAAAACATGGGGCCAGACCAAAAAGCATGATCCTCATGATATAGGAAACAATGTTAACTGTGAAAATGATGTTAATTAATTTCCAATGTCATTCACTCTGTGTGTTCATGCTATATCAGCAAAATATCTATTAATCCTTAATGGTTAGTAGCAAAAATAAATAGTGTATTGTATGAAAAATGCACCTTTTTATCAAGAACATTTTTGGCTGTCTTAAATGTATTTTTAACAAAAAATTCCAGGAATCCAGGCAAAAGGAACAAAATTAACCCATACTTATACAATTCTGGTTCAGTTAAGCAATGTAAACACATAGAGAAATGATATAATAATAAATAGGCATTAAAAGTCAGAGGGAAACTGTTTTTGGATGATGTCATTTTTAAATACATATTATCACCTCAATAAACTCTTATCAATTGCATTAACAATTCTGATTTGTGGGATAAATGTTTCATATTTGTGTTTGTTTCTTTTCACAGAATTGTCGACCAGATACATAATAAGAAGACACTTAAAGACAGATTTAACAAATCTTTTCATATATTCTAATTAAAGCCAGTAAAATATAATCATATGTAATTGTCATGCCAGACTTGCACTCATATTATGCATTTTGTACATAGGAACTAGCACAGAAAGTTAGCGAGAATAACATATTTCTTGATCATCTTAAGTTATCTTATTATTTTATGTTTTTCATTTTTAGTTATATTCTTATTATTTAAAGTAATTTTAAATTTAAATGTTTTTAATCATATCCTCCTCTTCAAAGTCCTTCTAGATCATCTCCCCTTCCTACAAACTGAGCTCTAGTATCTTTCCTCAGAAAAACAACCCCCAAAATCAAGAAAAATATACACCACCACCAAAAACTAAAAACTAAAGAACAATCAAACAAAAAACCCACCAACCTGTGTAACCAAATAAATGCACACATAGCAACAACAAGAACAATTGTGTAGTTCATTATATTTTGATCAGTTACCTGAACATTAGGCCTTCAGAGGAGTGGTTAAAAATGACAGTGTCAGTCATCTGGAGAAAACTAATTTTCTTCTCTCATCAGGTATAAATGACAGTTCAGTTGTCTTTTGTTAATCCTTACCCTAGTGACTAGGTTTTAATTTTATAACAGTAATAATCACACATGACTAGGAACTTGAATTGTGGTGAATACATGGAAATGAGTATTCCATAAACTCTTACTATATGTAAATATATTGGCTGAGCATTGGATGAAATAAATATTATGAGAACAAGGAATGAAGTTATCAGGTTGACATGCAAGTTCATTGATACCTGTAGCAAACCAGATTTTATTGTCACACAAATGGTTTGAAACCAATGTTGGCATTTTGTAATCTTATCTTACACAACATTTTTGAGGTTTGATCTTTGGATATGGTGATTTGAATGAAAATGGCCCCCATAGGTCCACAAGATATTCCACTATTAGGAACTTTTATCTTTTTAGAGTAGGTGTAGCTTTGGTGGAGGAAGCATGTCACTGGGTATGGGCTTTGAGGTCTCAGATATTCAGGCCAAAACCAGTGTCTCACTCTCTATCTGCCACCTGCCAATTGAGATGTAGAATTCTCAGCTGCCTCTCTAGTGCCATGTCTGCATGAGTTCTGTCATGTTTCCCACCTTTGGTGATAATAGACTAAGCCTCTGGACTGTAATACAGTCCAATCAAATATTTCCTCATAAGAGTTGCCATGGTCATGCTATCTGTTCACAGCAATAGAAACTCTAACTAAGACAGAAGTTGGTACCAATGACTGGAGTAGTGTTGTGATAGGACAAGCCATGTCTTTTGAGGATAATGCAACGGTTTGGACTTCTGACTTGAAAAGCTATTAGATACACTAAATTTGTCCTTAATGAGCCATGCTGGTAGGAGCATGGGACACAGGAGTGCTGGGAGTGCTTTAAACTATGGGTAACTGTATAAAGAGTTTTTCTAGGAGAATAATATTAGTATGTGGCCTAGAAACTGATATTGTGATATTTTGGTGAAGAATGTGGCTACTTAGTGCCCTTTTCCAAAAACAATCTTCTGGAGCCTTAAATAGTTACACATTTGCAGCTTTGGCAGAAGAGATTTCCAGAGAACCTAGTATTGATTCTCTTGCTTGCTTGTTAGTGGCCACACTTATGCAGATCTATGATGAAATGTATCAAGCTAAGAACAGAAAAATGCAAAATGTACAGTTTGAGGAATAAAGGTGTACCAGGAAATGTAAAGGGTATTAGGTCCTGTGTTCCACAAAATAACCAGATTAAAGAAAAGCCCGATGCTAAATGGAATACAATAAAGGGAGTGTTGACCTCTGGATAAGTCTCCTCCCAGATAAGCTTCCAATTTGTGAAAAGTGATTAAAGAAAAATTTAGGACCAGCTATGGTGATGCATCCATTTAATGACAGCACTGGGAAGGCAGATTGAGAACAATATCAAACTTCAAGGCCAGCTTGGTCTACAAAGTGAGTTCAAGAATAGCCAAACTTAGGCAGTGAATGAAACCATGAAAACCAGAAAGTTGGTGACTATATCATTGAATGAGGGAGTCAAATTCCAACCGTAGAAGGAGGAGAACTTGGCAGATTCAAGGATGTTGTTCTGGTTTTAGAGTCAAGGATAGAAGAAAGGGGTTAAACAATCTCCTTCTACATCTAAAGTATAGATGTAGATTTGGTGATACCAAATATGTGGCTGAAGTGTCCCTGCATGGAGACCCAGAGAAGCCATTGCATGAAGCTGTGAAGGAGAAGCCTGGATTGCCTTGGAGACCTTAAGACTTTTGAGATGCCAGAGTTGATACCATTTTAGGAGACCTGCTTACTGGGATTGGAACCAACCCAAGAGAAAAAAGTGATTTGCAGTCAACAAAGTTGAAAGGAGTTGGAGTTCTGAAGAGTACTTTGATATGAGACATGAAAAATACAGAGTTTATGGTTTGCCCAGCAGTCTTGCTTTGATTCAATATTCCCTCATTATACCTTTTTTTTTTCTTCTTCTTAGCATGGTAATGTATGTCTTGTGCCATTGTATATTGGAAGAATGTTATCTGCTTTTTCTTTCTTTTTTTTTTTTTACAAGGCATTATATTTAAGAAATTACATGAATCTCAGAGAATTTAAACTTTGGGCTTTTAAATAGTGCTGATACTGTGATCACTGTGAGGATTTTCAAAGTTTTGGCTAAATGCATTTTGCATTTCCATAGAGCTACAAGGTTATGCTGGTCACAGAGTGGAGTGGAATGTGGTAGTCTGAATTAAAATGGCCTTTATAGGCCTATTGGGAATGGCACTATTAGGATGTATGGACTTGTTTCAAAGGCTCAAGGTAGGCCCAATGTCACACTTTCTTCCTACTGACAGGAGAACCATAGACCTCTTGGATCCTTCTGTACCATGGCTGCCTGAACACCTTCATGCATCTGTCCATTATGATAATGGACTAAACTTTAAAACCTGTAATCTAGCTACAATTAAATGTTTTTCTTTATATGCTGTGGTGTCTCTTCATAGCAATAGAAACTGAACTAAAACAATGGTGTACATGTTCTCAAAAGTACTTTGAATCTAATGAATAATACTGTGGTTTTGTTTCAATAACCAACTTTATATTTCAAGAAATAAGTTTTTTATCAATATAGGCAAAGTCTTCTATTAATTCCCAGTGCATATTGCTTTAATGTGTTCAGAAATCATTATTTATATAGGTATTTTGCCATGATGGATATCTTTGCCCCACCTGCATGTCTAGTGGAGTTAGAAGAGAATGTCAGTTCCCCAAGAACTAGAGTTACATATGGTTGGGAGTTGACTTATGGGTGCTGAAAGTCAAACTTAGGGCTTCTGGAAGAGTTCTTAACAATTGAGCCATATGTTCAAAGTTTTCAACAAACCAGTCAGCCTCTTCAATCATCACAACATATTTGACAACATTTTAGGACCAATTATTTATGGTGAAATAATTAGTAACCTATATTTAATATTAATTTTCATTTAGAAGTATCATCACATTTAAATAAGATACTTCATATAAAATTATAAGCAAAGATTTTTTGTGTTATTTGCTTTTGAGACAAGGCTTCTCTACATAGCCCAGACTGTCCTGTCACTCCCGATGTTGACCAGGTTGGACTTAAACTCAGAGATTTACCTGACTCAGCCTCCTGATTGATGTTGTTAAAGGCATGTGCCATCATCTCCAGCTCAAACACAAAAAAGTTTTATGAGCATGAAATGTGGTAAAGGTAATGTGAATTAAAGAAAGCATTTGCTTTAAGAAAAAGGACCTGTAAGTTAAATATTTAGTATTCCTTCTCCCCTATGATCTATAGCTTTTTATTAACTTTATAGAGGCTTAAGAATTTATTCAACTAGTATTTATGTATTCATACATGGGGACTAAAAGAAAATAATGAAATGGATCCTCCATAATAGAACAATAAGGCATATGAATCAAACCTTAGTTACAGCAGGACCTGAGGTTCTTGTCTGCTCTCCCAACAATCATGAGCCTGATGTATCTTTAGGTATATGTAGGATCAAAGATTATTTGCTCTATAGTGAGATTATTTTAGGCTGCTTTAGTATATTCAACATAAAAGAAGAAAAGATGTGTTCTATGAAGTGTACCACCTTCTAGGATCAGAATTGGAAAATAAGAGACAAACAAGAGGTGGGAAAAGATGAGATGTCACTGCAGGTTTTACAGTGAATTAACTGGTGCTGGAAAATAGAGATCAATAAGTATTTTGTACATGATGTTGAATGGCCTGGTTATCATCAGGACAAAAAGAATTACTGAAAAATGGAAAGTAGATACTAGATGTAAGACTGAGAAAGAACTGATTCCCACTGCTTCCTTTGTCTAATGTATAGAGCCCCACAATTGAAAATACAGGTGTCAATATCAACAGAAACCTGCAATAAGATTTATTAGAAAATTAATTTAAGAGCAGCTTATTGGTTTGTGTGAATTAAAAATGTATTATAATAAAAAAGTGAGTTGATTGGGCTGTTTGGTTGCACATGAAAATCAAAAGAATTGAGTTTTACTGAACCCTTGTGATGTGTACCAAAAAGTGCTGGAATTTGCTTCAAAAATAATGAACAAAAATCCAGTCTACTCCTTCCAGCATAAACCACATACTGTGTTTGAAAGTGTTAAATGAAATATTTTAGGCTGTTCTTAAATATATTTCTCTCACAGTAACATTAACAGTTTTATATAAACAACTTCATTCCCACTGAGCAAATAAATCTTTGGCTTGCCAATTTACACACATATGCATTTATATACTTATCATATATATATATATATGTATATGTATATATACATATATATATATATGTATATATATATATATAGTGTGTGTGTGTGTGTGTGTGTGTGTGTGTGTTATGGATTGCATGAATACAGTTAGTTTAGTTATATGCACCTGGATTTACCTGCTTCAACTCCTTCTTGGTCTCCCCTTATATCCTCATATCTCCAAATTCATGTCTTTAATTTTCATAAGCTACTCAGTCTAATTGGCATTGTCTGTATGCACATGGATGTGGGCCCCTATACTGGAAGTGCCATAAATATAAATAAAAATGATTCTTTAGTCTGAATGGTCAGATGATCATAATACACTTGAGTCTATAAATAGTTGTCATTTCCTCTCTAAACTCAAAGCAAATCCCAGTAATCACTGAATATAATATAAATACATGTTTAATTATTTGATGAGATCAAGAAGCCAATGAACAACTTATAAAATTACTTTTAAGAAAATGGATCTACTAAATGGATAGGGATAATTTATTATTTTATTCCAATGATTTAATGCCTGAATTTGGTCAATTTACTTTTTCTTATGTTTTTTCCAAATTAACTTATAATAGCTTCACACAGCATAAAGCCACAATATGAAAATTTGGAAAAAGCAGGATTCTTTATAAACAGTGCTAATTCCTTATAATTTGTCTTAATAACATACTGTAGTACACCTAGCACCATTATAAGCACTGGTAATCATAACTTTGAACTATCTTTGTCCTTATGAGTTTAGAGTTTAAAAGGCATCCATGTTAAATCACAAGACAGATTCCACATTATCATTAATTACAACAATTTCCCTTCTAAGGAATTACAGAAGAAAGCCAGTTTTTCTTTTCAGAGTTCACCTCCGCTCAGTGCTGTGGACTGTAGAGTAGTGCTATCTGTAGTAACCTTTTGATTATTTGATAAAGTTGAGTCTCAATAACCATCTTAGCAATGACTACTCATAAATGTATTTTGTATGAGCCCAAGTGTAATATTTTGCTTATTAAAAGTATTACATCAGTTAAGTGTAATATTAGAATAATTAAAATGATTATTGTGCAATTGAATATGCATTTTTATAATGATTAAATGTTAAGTTTTATGAAATGATTAAATCTGTAGGTAGCAGACAACAAGATCCAAGTCCACAAACATGTTACAGGTATTGGAAGAAGAATCAGGAGAAAGTTGGGGGAGTCTTTAAAGTAAAATGAAGGTTTTCCTGTAGCTCTAGAGGCTGGGTATTTTTGTTAGTATGACTCAGACTGCAGCACAAATGTGATACTGTTGTATTGAGGTCAAAGGTGAGTGCAAAAAGCTAAGACCTTGCCAGATCACCTATTGGTTACCCTGGCATGCTGTCTTTGGCTTAGAGTGTCCACATGAAGCTTCAACCCGGTGCAAGCAAACTTGGCAAAATTCTAAGCGATATGGTGGAATTCTTTCCCATCTATCTATTTCAGATGACATATTTGGGATGCACTGTCATTTCTTTATGCATTGTATTTGATCTCTTTTTGTACTTAAATATTCAGGGTCATAATGTTATTTCATAATTTCTGTATAAATAACATAGTTTTAAGACCCGCCATGAAATTTTCCACATGACATCATGTTTTTAAAGAGGAAATTCAGAAGATATTCGTAGATACATGGTTTAAATGCCCATTATGTACTTATAACATTTGCAGGCTAATGCTGCAATTAATGGAAGCTTTATGGCTTTATAGACCACAATTTCATAGAAATATTTTATTGTAAAACTGTTTCTATCATGACTTATGGAATTGTGTTGATAGAGCAAAACAAAATATTCAGTAGCCTGCACAGTAGCATTCAAGGATACAAATTCGATTCCTCAGTATTTCCGTTGCCTGATTAGGCTCAGTGCCAAATCTCTTAAGTTGGTCCCAGTTCCTCCCGTTCGCTTGTTCATTCATTCAGTTCTGTCCTGGGCCGTGGTAAGTGAACATATGGAGGATCCTGCCTTGGGAGAATTGGGAACAACAGCAACAGCAGGCACGCTGTTGGGGAGCAGTGTCTTGTTTGTTAAAAAACAACCCACCTCCTCAGAAGCAGCTCCAGGCAGAGAGGCCCTGCAGCCAACAATGTCACAAAACATGCAGTGTCCCAGACCTTCACCCAGACTGTCATTTCAGGCAGGAAGAGAGCCTTTGCCTAGGGGATGTCACTGTAGAGTTTGATAGTTCTTGGTAATTAACCAACATCTTCAGGGAAGTCATCAGGCTATATCAAGAGTGAGTAAAGATAGAACTTCACATAAGTATAGACGAAACTAGAATAATGTTCAGCAAAGATGATAGGTTCTCTAGGGGTGCAGGCGCTTTCATGTGTAAATAAAATGAGTGCATCTTCTATGGCTTTGCCCTTAATGTAAGGTACAACCTTTGGCACAGTTGCCTCTCTTCTTCCATGGTAGATGAAACTGCTAGAAATATGATAACTAAAAATATGTAGCCACATAACAGTCTACTAGATTAACTTCTCCCATCTCCATAAAACTATACCTGTTTTTCCCCTTTGTTCCCAAACTTAGGGTCATTTCTGGTTGCTAAAGAGCTCTCTAAATCAGTGTGCAAGCCAGGCAGCCTTATTCATTCCTCAAACATCATGTTCTTTGCTATATTGCTTATCATCCATATGTCCCACTGCAGTGTTTGATATGCTTCCCTCAATTTCCCTTCTGGATTTCACAAACTCTTATTTATTTTTGGCTTATTAAAAGAAGTTCTCTGTAATTTTCTTCCTATTCATTTGTTTAGTGCCTCTCTCAAGCTTTCTTTAGTTTTCTGTGTTATAATGCAAGTATTTTATACAAATTTTTATGATATTTTTGGGGAAATAAATTTCTTTTTTCCTTTGTTATTTATTTAAATTTCTTTAAAACAGTAAATTAAACAATTTTACATTTTGATTATAATTTAGAAGTGCTGATTCTCTCTAAATAAATGGGCTATCAGGAAAGGAGAATGTCAGCCTAGTGTTATAAATACCATAAGGTAAAACTTTCATTTGTTTTTTATTATTAATTTCATTTCAGAATTTCATACATGAGTATTTTATATACATTAGTTCCATACCTCCCTCTTCCTGCTTGAATTCCTTCCATTCTCTTAGCTCCTTTTTAAATCCATGGCCTCTTCCTCTGTAATTATTATCACATTTATACAATAATAATAGCTTAGTGCTTTGTTCATGTGTGTATGTGTGTGTGTGAGAGAGAGAGAAGAGAGACAGAGAGACAGAAAGAGAGACAGAGAGAGAAAAGAGAGGAGAGGAGAGGATATGAGAGGAGAAGAGATGAGAGAAGAGGAGAAGAGAGGAGGGAGTTTATTAAGGAGCCTATCACTGGAATAATCTGATATTCTCATTCCAGCCATTAATTGCTTATACACATTTATCTAGATATAGGAATTTGTGAAATTTCTCATATCCACTTTAGCTTGTCAATGTATGTATTCATTATTCAAGTCTTGTTAGGCTACCCTATTGCTGAAATTTCATGGGTACAGAACAACCTTGTCATATCTAAAAAATAGTAACTAGAAACAGGATCTGTGGTTCTTTGACTCTTACAATAGCCTATCCCTTTTTTTGAGATGTTTTCTGACTTAAAGGTATAATAGTTGCATTGTACTAATTAGGGTTGGTCACTACATGGTCTTTTATTCTCTATATTTTGCACAGGTGTATATCTCTATAATCTATATACCTATCATTTATCCACCAGTTTATTGCTATCATCTGTCTATCTGTCATCTATCTATCTGTTATCTAGGTATTCATCTATCAATTCATGCATGTTTATTTCTAGAATCTCAACCTTACTCAATATTCTGTCTCCTGTATATCAGTCCTGACTCCAATCTCACATTGTCTTCATTACTGTTATATAGCCCTAGACTTTCAAGTTGTGAGAATTATTTAACTTTGCCATTTTTTTCAGAATTTCACATATTTTTTATAGCAAAGAAAGTAAAGTGAACTTAACATTACTGACTTTAATGTGCTTGTTGTTTTTCTTCCCAGAATTTGACAATACTGCCCAATTTGTCCTCAAACACGTGGTCCTCCTGCCTCAGATTTCTAAGTGCAGAGATTACAGTCTGTGCCACAAGGACCAGTGTAGAATACAGCATGAGTTCAGTTTAGCCTGTGAAAACTAGTGAAACAATGCTGTAAAATTAAAACTAACAAGATAGAATGGCCGCAATTCCCTCCTGAAGCATTTGCTTAGAGTGTGTGGTACCTTCCAGGCTTCATATTACAATAGTGAAACAAAATAAACAAGGATATTTTGTCTTATTTATTAAGAGTTGTGTATGTTTTAGTATTACTTTTGAGAGATGTGGATAATATTATGAAAATTATGGTGTAAGAAACAGAAGAGACAAGTACAGAGAAATGGGAAGAAACAAAATGCAGTAGACAGTGATACTGTGTGACATGGAATTCAGGGATGACATTTCAAGATAAATGACTGGGTACAGGCTGGAGTTAGTACTCCTGGGCTTAGAGATAATTTGAAAGCAAACAGTATGTGATAAAAGGTTGCTTCAATATATTAGTAAGATCTCTTTAATTTTCTTTACAAAATGCAAGCTACTTTTGGAATATTTTATGACTATTTTTATTTGCTAGTCTATCTTTAAAGGAAAGAATATACCAGACAGTTGTTAGACCACATGTAATATGAGATTTATTTTAATTTATAAATATTTATCTGCATAAAGTTTTGTGTATATTTTGTTAAGCTTGAAAATTCCATATTATTAATTGATAATGACAATACTACCCAATTACATTTATTTAGAATAAAACATTGTGTAACATAATTTTCAGTGGCATTCTTTAGTGTTGATTACCTCCTCTAACTCATTTTTTTGTTTTATGTTTTTTATTAGAAATAGAACACAAAGACAGGATTTATGAATGCTCTCTATGTTTTATTCTCATTACATTAAGAAAACAAAATTCAAATAGATACATTTAAAAGGGATATTTAAGATATATTTTTAATCAGTATCCTATTAACTGTAACAAAATATCTGATCAATTAATTTACAAAGTAGAAAGAGAATTTCGGATCACAGTTCTTTCCATAGCTTAAAGATTAGATTCCCTGTTGCTTTGGTGGTTTGCAAGGGCAGAGCATATGGTGTCAGCAGAAAACTCAGAATATGTGCATTCTCTCAGACAGGAAGCAGAGGACAAGGACTCTACCATCCATTTCACAAGTGAGCTTGCATGACTTAACAGCTTTTCATAAATACTCATTTATCAAGTTTTCTATCTTCCATTGTACCAAGCCTATCTTTAGAAAGCAGCTACTCACACTATTTGAAGAATTTAATGAAGTGACTAATTATAAAAGTGCCATTAGGGTTAATGAAATAAATAGTATATAGAGAATTATTCCCCCTTTAGAATTAAAAAAGCAGGTATTTTCCTTCATAGGTATGAGCAAAAGGATTAATAAAAACAATAGACGAATTGCATGCAACTACAGCATGAGAACTCAAATAGAAGGCTTTGAAGCAGAATCACATGCATGGTTCAAATCTAGATTCAGAGTACAAACACTGTGATCTTTATGTTTCCACATTCTGTTTTCCACTGAGGGAACACTCCATCTGTAGAGGGCAGGGAGACCTTGTTGATTTAATTCATGTGGATCAGGATTTTGAAGAACCTGGAGGACTGATGAAGGAGGACTGACCTTGAGTAACAAACAATAGTTGCCTAACAAAAGCCTAACTATCATTTGTCAGATAATTCAATTTCTCTAGATAGGATACTGATATCACAAGAGGCACTCCAAATGCAGTAACTGCAAAAACAGAGATGGAGATGTGTATGTGTATGACCTGTTAGGGATTATGATCTCATATACATACTGTTACCTCCCTTGTATGGGAACATTTGAGCTCTGAGACTTGAAGTACCTTCTTGTCTTTTCACTATATTTTAATCTTATTTACTTTTTAAATGTTTGCTCTTTTGCTATTTTGGTGGATGAAGTAGAAAGTGTTTAAAAAAAAACAACTTGGATGGCATTCAACTCACAGATCCAATGTCATATACAGTGTGGAGTAGTTGTTTAACTAATTTAGCTACTATAAGAAGATGAATCCGTCTTGGTCAAGTAGCATGATTAATATCAAACACACGGTTAGTTTTGAAACACACACACACACACACACACACACACACACACACAAACACACTACATTATCCAAGGAATAATCATCATATTTACTATATGCTGCTGATAAAACATTTGCTTGAAGATCAGTTTAACTGCAATGTTTCTTTCTAAATAGTGGGCCTTTTCATCCTTTGGGAAGTCTGTAAGCACTGTTTGTGTAGAAGCACAAGAAAAGACCTTCATTCATTACAATAGCTTAAAAGAAAATGATGGAGCCAACATGTTGACACAAGACTATAATCTAAACACTCTGGAGACTAAGGCAGGGACCTAGGTGTTTGATATTTATACCTGGACTGGGATACATAGTCAGAACCTGTCTCAAAAGAGAGAATGTTTATAGATTGGAGTGCACTGTGCCTAAAGGGCCTGTATGCATGCTATTAATCAGTGCTTGGTACTAAGAAAAGGAATAAAAGAAGAAAGGAACTAAAACTCACTGTGCTCAGTGGAGTTGAATGAATACAATGAAGAAGATTGACTGTTAAATAGAAGAAGCTCTGACCTTTCAGAGGGACTGTCATTCAAATTCAAAGTCATTCTTGAATGCTGTCCTGGGACCCCAGTTGAGGCCATATCCAAGCCCACCCACAGTGAACTGACCATGTGTATATAAATAGAGCATGCTGATGTTCTTGGTTGAGAGGTTACCTAAAGTCTGAAATTTTGTTAAAGTGAACAGAACAAAATAATAACAAAACTAACACTTTCTCAAGGTTACTGAATTTGGATGATGGAGATCAGCAACTAGTACATGGTTGGCTTTTATACATGCCTTGACAGTTTTTCTGTCACTTAAATCAGAAAAAATTATGATACATGCAAATATAGTTGGTCTGATTCACCAGAAGGACTCTATGTGCCTACAGGGACCTTCCAAAATATCTGTGTGTGATAAACTACTCTGAGCATAAGAAGTTTACAAATGCTGAGTTGTGATCGGCTATAAAAGCTACGAATGTTAATAGCTCTGTGAAAAAAAAAGACTAAGTGGCATCCATTCCCTCCCACACTAGGCTGCTGAATTATGATAGCATAACACAATATCATGTGCTGATAATTATCTGATGAATTTTTATGTATAAAGAAGAATGGAGGTAAATTCCACTTAATTAAATGCATATCTCTTTATGCAGGTTTGGAGAGATGAAATGATTAGCTCCTTATGAAACACCTGGCATATGAAAGATAAACAATAAATAGTTACTTTTGAAAGACTCCAGTGCTCACTCACTACATCCCTGCTTCCTGTAGGAAATCTTAAAGCCTTTGAAAATTTTCATTTTTTTCTAACACAAAATAAGGGAATAGTTTCTCTTCCCCAGCAACATTAAAATTTTGATTGACTTGTATCAACCATCTAGTATAGAGCCTTGTCTGTGGGATTTTCTAAAAATAAATCTTCAGTTGATAAAAATGCTCTTTAAATAAAATATGAGGAAGTTAATAAGTGAGGGGTATAAATATGTAGAAATTGCTACTAGTTACAAATAGCAAATCGAAAACACATGGCTCAGAAAATGTTTCTTTTCGACAAGAATTGAACTAAGGAGTCATTGACTCCTATTAAAATTAATATACATTTGACATAGTTTCTATTCCTGGGAAAAAATCAGCCAACACACACTGTGGTGATATTGATGATATATGTTCATGTTTGCTCATGACACAAACTACAAATTTTGCCACACTGTTAACATTAAAGAAAAAAATCCCATAGCAGAGACAGACATGGGAGCAGCTGTAGGGTTAGTTATTTCCAATTGTTCTGAACAAATCACTAATTGAAACACTGCAAATTATCTATGAGTTGAATTAAATGCTGTTTTATACACACCTGCATCTAAGACAGTCACTGATTTTGTATAAAGCAATGATTTTTAAATAAAACTGTATTTTGATTGAAAAACCTGGCTACACAATATAATCCACTATATAGGATTCTAACAAATTATCTCTATCACATCAATATTGCCACAGACATATCACAAATAAAACCTTTTAAGTTCTTCTAAGTAGGAGGAAAATTCTTTAGAATTTTCACCTGTTAAAGGTATAGAACATATTTATATGGAAAAATGTTTGCTTCCCCTGCCCCTGCAGAATATGGAAGGTGAGAGTCTAATTCTCTTGTGACTAGATGATGCCAGGTAAGATCCAGTCTTAGCAAACTCTGGATTTGGGAAATTCACTTCTTGGCCTTCAGAGTAAGCAACTACTTTGTGAACAACTTCTTTAGAGGCGAGTTACCTAGAAGGGACAGGTGAGAGACTTCCATGGTTAAGCCAACAAAAACCAGTGTCTTCAATTCCATGGCTCTTCCTCAGTCTGAATGAGAATACAACCTCTCTGATACTGTGGAGACTTTTGGGTCTACAGCAGAGATGGTTAGGATGGTGTCAATATTCCTGTCCTCTGGTGTCCACACATCCTCTCCCAGCTTTTCCTTCAAGCAGCAATCCAGGCACCATTATGATGTTATTTTGCAGATGCAAATGAGTTGACAGTAAGATACTGAGGGCATTCTAGATTGCCTGTCCAATTAAGTAAGCCTGTAAGGGACTTAACTTCCCTGAGCTAAACATAAATCTACTTATTAGTTCTAGACTCTTGTATTTTGCTTATAATAAAATATGGTTCACCTGAATTGTTACCTTTTACAAAAAAGGCCTCAATTTATGTGCAAATGAAAATCCCCAAATAAATGAACTTGAGTATCAAGGTGACTTTCAAAAACAAGTCACTTTCTACATTTGTCTCATGAGGAATATGACTGTGAAGAAAATTGTTTTAGAATTTGGTGAACAATCTTGGTATAAGAACCAAATAATCAAGAAAATCTGGGTTTGATACGAGACTTTTGGCTATACAGTGGAAATTTAACATAAGCCTGTCAATTTCATCTTTTCACCATTTCCATAGATGGCATTTGACCCAACTCTGAACTGCCTACCTATCTACACTGTGTGTTTCCCCAGAAGAGCCCTATTTGACTGGTACATTTATTGATTGCACATTAATGGCAGGAATGTTCCTGGCTAGGTATTTCCTAGTGCCTGATAACTGTGATGTATTCACTTTTAGGTCTTTGTAAGAGAGTAGCAGAGATGGTGACTGGGTAGAAATATCAGATGGAAGAATTTTATGTTTACCAAGGAAATGTGATGAGGAAAGCATGAGTACATGAGCAAGATTTACCTTCTACTCTTTCTGACACTGTGTTATTTCTGTGATAATTGGAAATTTGTCAAATATCCTCCAATCTCAGTTTTCTCAACTGTATCTACAGCATTAGCAATCTTGGACATGAAGTGCTGGATCTACAGAGTTGCACTATATAGAGCTGTGTCTCTCTGTCTCATTTGTTCCAGTACAATTAGAATAAAAAGAAACTTACATTGCATTTTGAAAACTATATGATTCTGTGTTATCACACCATACTGAAATATGCAAATAGCATTGCATGTCAAAAGTATTAAGGGAAAAACAAGTGTATTCATTTTCAAATTCTTCAGTATAGGTCCTTCATAATAGTTGTAGGTTTCTAGGTCTCTGTTATATTTGATGCATGTATCTTCATCACAAGGCCATCTATTCTTAATACTAATTTTTGTATCCTTTTCCAGTTTTTTTAACCTTTCTTTCACTAAGATAAAGATTTCACAATCCACTCTTCTCCAAACTTTTCACAGCAACTTCCAACTTTCTGCTTGTCAGAAAATTAAAGTTAAATATTAACAGCATCTCTCATTTATTTGTTAAACACAATGTCTTTTGGCATATAAGACAGTCTTAATTACTGTGATGACTTCCCTTATTTACAAAGTACTAGTTCGAAGCTTACACAGTAGGGAAAACATCCCAAAATGCCTTTGGTGGTGCTATGTTGAATAATGAGATAAAGAAGGGGAAGAGTCAGTGTTTGATCCACTGGAAACCAAATGAAACTGACTAATGTTCCATTAATTTAGAATAACAATGGATGGGGCACAAGAGAGAACATGGTATGTAGGAACTAACATTCTTTAACTCTCTGCCAGATCCTGTAAGATGACTGCATCAAGCATATGCATGTTATTTATCCATTAGATCTTAAGATTGCCAAAATAATTTTCAGTAAACAAAGAAATAAATCAACTGTTTTAAGTAAGGTTTTGTTTTTGATTTCTCTTTCAAATAGGACATTGTTAATATACTACTCATTTTTGTGTGATTTTGTAGCTTTCAATGTTGCTAAATTTTTAGCTATTGTATGTGAAATTGTGTTGATGCAGAAGAGAGTTCAAGAGACTGAAACTATAAGACATTGACTTGTAAATTAATACAGTGTGGGTATAGATATCTGCAACACAAAATGGTATGAAAATATACATGATTATATATGTTATTTAGATTAATTTAGCCACTTAAAAATATATGGGTATATTATAAATATGTATTACTTATAACTAAAAATTAAGAATAAAAATATTAAAATATAAAGGGATCCTCGAAATAGTTTCAGAATGTTATAAATTGAGTTGGTGGGAGCAATATGCATTGTAAATAGGTTGAGATAAATTTCCAGTCTCTTTTATTTAAGCATGAGTGAGATAAATCATAAGAGAAAAAAATCATAATAATAACTGTAAAATCAATGAAGCTCCAGTTCCTGCAATTATATACTTAACTTTTCTCTAAATGTAGTTTCCATATTGAAAGGAATATATGCCTCTCATTTGACCAATTCCAACAAGTAATTAAAAGTGTGAACTATGTTAAGAACCATCTGAATTTATTTCTGTTTTCATGATAAATAGTTTATCAAACCATTTTTTCTATATATTTGAAGGAACATTTCAGTGATTAACTAGACATAAAATTATTATTATTGTGCCATTGGGATTAATCAAGATCATTATTCTTCTAAAGTATTCTGTAAGGTTGATTCTCAAGGATTAATTCCATATTTGTTATCACACATATTCAAAAGAGAGGCTGGAGTTGCATCTACTTCTCATTCTATCATCTCAGTTTATCTCCTGGTTCCAATCCAGAGTTTCTGCTGTTTGTGTCTGTTGACATTATCATCCTCTGGACTGGTCTCGGACATTATTAAAGTCCACAGTTAGATTTCATAAATGGATCTGTGTACATCAAAGGCAGAGCCCAAGTTTTGTATATTTTAATACTTGCTAGGGTATAACTATCAAGCTATGAATTATAAACTCAAGGACTACAAGATAAGTTGGCTCAAATTAGTAGTTTTTTTGACAAGTTCTTATATAGTCTTATGAAGATCTAAACTGGCCTTGAATGCTTATGCATTGTGCTGCCTGTACCTACCAAGACGTACAGACATATGTTATGCTTACTAGCTAATGGGTTTATGATTAGAGAAATTTACATAACTTATTTAGCTACATGTACTAAGTTTAGCTATTATCCTGAGTTTCAATATACCCATATATCATGTGGGAGTAAAAATCACAATTATATTACAAATATTATAAAGTTTTCCAAGGCTGTCTTACAGCCATCATTTACTCTAAAGCAGATAGGTTTTATAATTATACTTGCTATATATATTGAATAATTCACTTGGCCTTCATTTGTCTGAAGATTACAACATAATTAATTGCCTATCATAGAATAATGAATACTGTATACGGTAACATACCACATTTTAAAACAAAGAATTTCTATATAGTTCAACTACTTCAGCAATTTCAACATTATCCACAAAATCACCATGTTATCACTTTACTTCACCTCCATTCCACTCCATCAGTGCTTGGAGAAGAGTCCTATCTTGAATGAAATTTCCAATGTCATGTGAAAAACAAAAATGCAGAGGCAATCTGCTGAGAGTAAAACAGTTATCCTAATTTGTAAGGAAGTTGTAGAGAAAGTAGAACAACTGTCTTGTGCTGTTCACTGATAGAAATCTTCATGTGAAATTATGTTTTTAAACAGAGAAAACAGATGATACATCTGTTTTACATCATGTCACTTT
Organism: Cricetulus griseus; assembly: GCF_003668045.3. Lineage (NCBI taxonomy): Eukaryota > Metazoa > Chordata > Mammalia > Rodentia > Cricetidae > Cricetulus > Cricetulus griseus. Next base: position 174,106,510 of record NC_048596.1, read on the forward strand.
CAGAATGATGTAAAAGTAGCTGCTATGGTTAATTGCCTAGAAATGTTAAGTCATTAATTGAACAACTTCTGATAGCCCTAGAGTCACACAAGCACCAACTATGGCTTGGGTTTGTGGCGCTTCCTTTACAGGACTCTGCATTTTCGACAGCCTCTTTAGTTCCTTGACTTGACATAAAATATCATTCCCTATTCTCTCCACTCTCCATAACTGTTTATAAAGCATTGCTAATATTTCCTTTATCAATAATTAGAAGTAGGCTCTTCTGGATCTTGAGGAAAACAAGACCAATGATGAATTTAAGCTTTCCAAATGGAGACTGGCTTTCTTAGGTTTGGCCATTTTCTCTCAAATGCTAAAATGAAAATAGTTCCCATTTCCCATCTAGAAGAGAGAAAAATTATGGATTGCAGTATACATAATGTAGACTATATATAAAAAAGGACCCCTGATAAAAATACAATTTGATATCTCCCAAATGCTAGTCACTGTGGTTTATAATTTACAGTTATCTGTTATAATCCTCATGAACGTACAGACAAATGTGAAATATTAACCTTAATGTATAAAGAAAATTAAGTTATTAAGTTAGGAAATGGAAACAAAAATCCCATCTATGAGTAAGGCCATTAGGTGAGGGGTTCAATAGAAGAAGCATAGCATGCCTTCACTTTCTAGAAGAGAAAATATTATTGCTAATGTTTTTGCATTATATTTATACTTCAAATATATTTCTTCTGTTATATTTTCATTTCAATATAAACTCGGAAGAAGGAAATATTATGTCTTCTTTTCTTATTAACTTATTTTATTTTCCCATTAACATATTATAAATTTAACAGGTAATTTGGCAAAGAAGGCATATTTATTCATTTTTATTTTGTTTAAGTGTGTGTGTTCCTGCATGTATATACATCATGTGAGTGGCTGGCTCTTATGGAGGTGGAAGAAGGTTTTGAAGTCTCCTGTAACTTCAATTACACATGATTGTGAAGCATTTGAAATGGACACTGGGAATCAAGAGTGGGTCTTTTTCAAGAGTAGCAAGTCCTCCTAATGCCAGAATCATCTCTCTAGACACCCCTTATGTGTTTGTGTGTGTGTGTGTGTGTGCGCGCGCACACGTGCGTGTGCACTGTGCACATGTGCGTGCACACAATATATGCACACAGACATATGCAAGCACATATTAACATAGACATATAATTATATACACTATATAATATATAAAATTGACACGCACACACAAACTGTTGTGGTATGAACCTGTGTTCTGTCCAATAAAGGAAATCAAATGTTTTAAGTGCTTTTATTAGTGAGCAATCATTTTAGTAACAGAAATAAACAAAACTAATACTTTTCAATATTTTAGAGAAAACTACTATTGTTAAGGGTTGATCAAGAGAAGCAGGATGTGGACAATTGATTTTGTTGAATATTCACTATTGTATCTACAGCAACAGTAGTACATCTCATTTTTGAAATTTTTAAACATTTGCTTACATTGGTTGAATTCATTATAAAGCACAAATTCTTTACTCAGAAATTTGATTTTCTTTTTCTATATCCCAAATATTTTTCCTTTCTAAATCATCTCTAATTTCAACATTTTCAAAGAAAATCAGTGAATGGTGTTATCAAAGTGTTACTTTTTTACTATTATGTTCAGAGATATAATGTCAACATCCCACTCTGAAAACAGTGGCAATGTTACTTGTAGAGTATGGCTTACTCCTCCACAAAACTACATCTCAATTCTTACCTTATTATTTTAGAAAACTCACTTTTAAATGACCTACAATACTGGGCATCATTCATATGGAACTTAATTAGAAAACAGGTTGGAAGTTGGAAGAACTCTTAATTTAAAACAATTAAAAGGAAAGATGTCAGTTCCACTTTGGGTTTGCTTAGCTTTCCCATCAGAGCAGCACTGAAGAGATCTGTCGTCCCCTAACTCTGGGCCTTTCCCCAGCATTATGTTATAGGGCACTGTGTGTAAAGCAAGGAATCCATGGTAGCAATTAGTTTTTGAGAGTACTGCCACTGCTGGGAGAAGTAGTGCTGACAGATGACATGCAGCATTCAACATTGAAAATGTTTTGATGGATGCTTTCATTCACACATGACATCTCTCTAGTGGGTGGGGCTAGCCTACTGTGTGTACTCCAACCCTATTTCTTTTCTGAGTGGAATGCTGTCTTTTCCCCTTACACATGCCCTGAATCCTACCATGTCACAGTTAATCTGGTTATTAAATGGGAAAAGGATGTCACAGAGTGACTATTTAAGGAGCACAGTCTTTTTGCAGAGCAGATCATTATGGGTCCTTTACCTCTCCATTGCTAAAATAAGGTTCCCAGTGGTTATCTGTCTTCTACCCAAACTTGGAGCTAGGTTTAAATGTGTGCACCCTCTCCAAATATCTTATGTAGAACTACTTTCTGTATAGTAATTTCATGTGTTTTAGTCATTCTGGAATCATCATTATCTGCCAAGCAAGTTGGACAGAAACACATACACACAAGCACACACACACACACACACACACACACACACACACACACACACACATTAAAATTGAAAAGTGGGGTATATAATTTATTAATTTAAGATAGATCTATGTATCTGTCTATCTTAGGTTGTGGTCCATGAAAGAAGAACCAAGGTTTAATGATCTTCATTACTTCAATGAGCAAATTAGTTCTAATTTATAAAAACTGATTATTATTGTAGTGTGCAAATTACACTGAATTCATGCAATTGAGTTAGTGAATGAATTTTTAAAAATTTTAAAAAAAATTACTACTGGACACATTTTGAATGTGTGGAATGTAATGTATTAAATATCACTTCATTAACTTGAATTTGACAGCTTAACATCAGGGAATATAGGATATATTTATCGTCGTTCTGTAGGATACTTAATGGACTACTTAGGATGAGAAGTTAGATAACTAAATTAAACATTTCTTTACCTACAGCCAAAGTGGAGCAAATATCCACTTAATTATCAACATAATTACAGTGATAAAATTTGTTTTGTTTTTGTCACATTATCTTGTATGTCATTTTTGTCTTCTGTCCTAATACTTGTAGTTTGCATTTCAAGAATCATCTCTTTGTAGATTCTTCATTCATTCAATATAGTTAACTGGTTCCTATAGGAAGAGGAGGGAACAAATACACCACTTCTTTGACTTCTAGATATTTTCTTCAAATATTTGAATCTCAGTGATTGAAGTCCTTGTGGAAAGGCAGATACAGACAAGCTCAGAATAAATAATATGAGATGCTGGTCTAAAAGGGGGTGTCAATCATTCCCTAACTTGGTTTTTAATTTTCTTGTGCTTCAAAATCATATTGTGCTCTTTTAAAAATAACATTTATAAGCTCATATCCAGATATTTGGATTCAATGCTCTTGGATTCCAGCCCAGAAATACTCACTTTAAGCCATCAGCTGTCATTTATATATAGGTGTTTCATGAACCACACACTGAGAAAATGCCACTTACTTATGTCTGTAACATGAAGATCTCACTCTCCCCTCCTGCCCTCACTAATTGCAGTGTCCATTCTCCTTTCCCTCTAGATGAACAGGATGAATGTGTATGCAATCTTGCTCAGGCAATCTTGGACAAACAGTCCAATGGGATTATTTCTGTGCTGCTTAAATTTAACTTTAGAGAATGTTTTTGAAGGCATATTCCCCTGACTTCCACTTAACAGTTTCTAAATTTCACACAGATCATGATGTGAGCTTCCCCTCAGCAATTTAGCTATTGTAAAGATTTCCTGAAACATTTATGAACACTTTGAAAAGGATAAAATGAGGGGAAGAAAGGAGGAGAAAGATGAGGATAGGAGTAAAATGAGGAGAAACACATGGAAGACAGTAAGCAGTATTTTCCTGTCCTGATGGCCTGCCCCAAATAACCAGAATCTGCTTCCCAAATAATTGACTCAGAGTCTTAATATAAATTATTAATGCTTGTCCAATAACTCAGGCTTGGTACTCTTATAAGTCTTCCTTTTACTGTTACTAGCTCTTACAAGTTAACCTATTTCTATTCATCTATGCACTGCCTTGAGTCTCCTTGCTTTTACACATATCTCATTTTGTATCTCTGACTCATTCTCTGTATGTCTGGTGGCTCCTCTGACTCCACCCTTCCTCATCCCATCATTCAGTTTGGCTTTGCCTCCTAACTTCATCCTGTTCACTGCTGGCCAATCATCTTGTCTATTAAACTAATCATAGTGTCATACATTCGTACAGTGTACAGAAAGAGTATTCTGAAGAAGACGACAGTGGAAGAGGAGGAGACAGAAAAGGAAGAAATAAACAGAGAGGATCAGCAGGAGGAGGAACTACACCAATCAGTCATGGAGCACCTATTGCCAGATATTCAGACTAGAGCTTCTTCTGTTCTTTTCTTTAATTTTCTATGTTTACATATCAATTTAATGTTATTTATTATTCTCACACACATTATATCATGACCATAATTTCCCCTCCATCCACTGCCTTACAACGAAGTTCCACTCCTCCACCATTTCTAATTTGCTGGGGTTTGGCCTTGGATTGGGTTCAGAACCCAAGGCAAGGAAGGGACATTGTTACAAGGAAAACTTCTAACCTCGTAGTGGATTGCATCCAGTGACCCTGAATTTCTCAGGCCATCTTTATTAATACTTAAACAGAGTTTTTCTTACCAGGGTTATATGAACAGTTTTATCATTAGCTTCTATTTTTTACTTTAAGAAATTCATCACAACTTAAGTAATACATCATGATTACTATGAAAACCCCATTGTTCCCCTTTGTGCTTCCCCAAATGCACCTTTCCCCTCCCCGTGTAACTGTTTTCTAGGCATATTTCTGAATTTTTAAGGGCATGACCAAATATTGAGCCAGATACATCCTGCTCTTCCAGCACTTACATTTGCTGGCAGCTACTTGTGGTTGCAAGTTAAAAAGTAATACACATGGGCACAATGCTTTAAGGACAATATTCAACCCAGACAATTCTTTCATGTATGTAAAATAAATTTTTATACAATTCCCTTTTCTACAAGTGTGTCTTATGTTTCAATCTCTGTAAAAGGACAAATTTGACAAAGCACTCTTTCCATCTCACTATACCATACTTCTGCCAATATAAGCTCCTTTATATGGTAAATTGGATCTTTCCATACCATATTTGCCATTGCATCTTTTCCTCTTGGACAATACCTGATCGTACTGTTGATTCTATATGCCTGGTGTCTAAGGAATTTAACCTCAACAGTTGGTATTATATGTATTCCTGAGGCTTTTTTCCTATTCTGTACATGCATACCTTACTCTCCTTTCCAAAACTGTGAGGCATGGTTAATGTTTCAAGTATTGTTTCTCATACACCTAACTACCTCTACTGAGGCAGAAAAGTTCCCAAGATAAGGAGTTGTGGTTACTAATTCCATATGGATTTGAGAAATGTTAGGCCCCTGTAGAATCTTTGGGGAAAATGTTCAAGAAAGAACAGAATTTGAAGGAAAAACTAAAACTGTTGTTTGTGTGTCTGACAAAGTAAAACTAAAAATCAACCAAAGAATCAACAATATAATGAGAGATGAAAGAACATGCAAGCTGCATGAATTTTGCAAATCCCTATGCTGTCCTGTGGACTACTGGTCCTTGCCAAGTGAGAGTCTGTTTCTACAGGTGGCTTGCCCTGAGGAAACCTATTGACAGGTAGTCATGAGGTTATGTGACACTAGGCTGCATGACTCCCCATGTCTTCAGAAAAGAGCAGGCCTTCTATGGATATCAACCCAAAATGGCCTAACAAGTTATGGTAAGACTAGCATCATATCAAGGCTGGATGGGGCAACCCAGTAGGAGTAAAGGGGTTTCAAGAGCAGGCAAGAGTCTGAAACACCCCTACTGCCACTGTTAGGAGTTCCACAGAATCACCAAGTGACACAACCATAAAGTATATGCAGAGATCACAGACATATTGTCGCTTCAGTCTGTGATCCTGTGAGCCCTGCTTAGTTGTTTCTGTGGGCTATAGTTCTGCTTTTCATTATAAAGGAAGTAGAAAAACTTTTGGGAAACTAGTGTTCATAGATGTACTGTATGGCCTATAATCATAGTTAACATGAAATAAAGTTGTCATGATTCCCCATGGACACTTTTGAACATTTTCCCTCAACAAGGGTTTTGGGGTATTTCAAAAGGTCTGTTTTGCAGTAAACTTTGTTCTAAACCAAGAAAAATACTCAGTCAAGAGCTATTGGTTACCTCCTTAGCATTGTATATAAACTCTGGTCAATGAAATATTATCTGTGCTGTGCCAAAACTTACATACTAAGTGAGATAATTTAAGTTAAAAGAATGGAAATTGGGCTTAGATGGTAAGATTTTATGAACTGATGATTATGATAAATTAATGAACCAAGACTAAAGAGAATGGTTTCTGCCTTGGGAATGATCCTGGTCTCTATAGATGGGAAGGTAAATGAAAAACATCCAGTGAACTCTGAATGACCCTTTTAACGTCTGTCACAAAAAGATGCTCCAAAGGATATTACAGCAAAGAATCTCTGATCTGAAAGGGGATGTTCAGCATCAATGATATAAATTAACACAATTAACTTAGAAATTTTTCATTGACTCAGTAAATTTTTACCAGTGCTTTGTATTCATAAGATTTTACAAAATTAAATTGTTCTACCTATCATTTCACTTAAAAATCTGTTCTCTCTCTCTCTCTCTGTCTCTCTCATGTGCATGCATACACACACACACACACACACACACACACACACACACTCTTAAATACAGTGCCCTTTGGGATACTAGTGTGATAATGTTGTCTGAAAATAGTTGGCCTGCACACTTTCACTTTCATTATTGAAAATCCTGTCTTGAGCATGGTAGGCAGTTATTACTGTAGTATATTTTGTATTTCACAGACTTTTTCCATTTCTTCTTTCTGCCACCTTGGTTTCATTGATGATTATCATTTTTATTTCTAGTCTCTGTCATTTGGAAGTTTGTGGTAATACTCCACTTTATGAATGTACCTTATTTCATGCATGCTTATTATAATTGCAATGGCATTTGTGTTGACTAAGTTCTCTGAATATGCAAGATATTAGAAATTCATGTTATTATTACAGAAATAAAGTAAGATAGGAAGGAAGGAAGAAAGAAAGAAAGAAAGAAAGAAAGAAAGAAAGAAAGGATGGCTAGATCCCCAAAAGTAACATTATATTTAGATAAAAGATAATATTTAATATAATTAATCATGGAGCAAGAATCTTTTCTGAATTTGAATTACAATGTTCTTTGCATGTTTTTGTATTTCCTGCTTCAGTGTTTTACTTAATTCATATTAATTTCATCAGCTTTGTTACTTCTGTTTTATCTGTATTGCTGTTACTATTTTATTGCTGTGATGAAGCACCATAACCAAAAGCAACTTGAGCAGGAAAGGGATTATTTAGCTTATACACAGAGAATCATAGTCCATTAAGGGATGCCAAGGTGGGATTTCAAAATGGGTAGGAATCTGGAGGCAAGAACTGATGTAAATGGCATGGAGAAGTGGTCCTTACTGGATTGTTCTCAAAATTCTTATCTTCCAATCTCCAACATAACAGCCCTCAGAACTCTCAACTCTCAATGGCTTTTCTATTGAAAAGTTCCTAATTCCTTCCATAAACCTCCCAAAATCACAGGTTAGGTATGTTATAGTTGTTCTGCTACCAATTTCTGAAACTTGACAAACAAGACCTCCATAGTCTGTTTTGTTCTCAGTGGTTATCCCATGGTACTGGCATCTTCAAATGCTGGGATCTCCTGTTGCAACTGAGATGCACTTTCACCAAAAACCCTCTCCTAGATTATCTTCAATGATTCAAGCACTATCACAGTCTCAAAACCTCACCTGCAATCCATGGTCCCTGTATGCCTTCAAATCAGTACCACTTGGGTGAATCTTATACTACAAAGTTCAGCTGTCAGATAGTGGTACAAACTTGGCCACCTGAGAACACAGCTTCTGTGTACTACCTCTCAGAAACACTTCCCTGATGATTCACCTGGAGGCTGATGATTTCTTCTTAATCACTGCAGAATTCTACCAGAAATTCAAAGAAGTACAAATACCAATACTCCTCAAATTGTTTCATACAATAGAAGTAGAAAGGACATTGCCAAACTCTTTTTACAAGGCTAGCTACAATAACCTTGATACCCAAACCACACAAAGACACAACTGAGAGAACTACAGACCATTATCCCTCATAAACATTGATGCAAAAATTCTCAATAAAATCCTAGAAAATCGAATACAAGACATATCAGAGAAATCATCCACCATGATCAAGTAGGCTTCATCCCTGGGATGCAAGGGTGTTTCAACATACAAAAATCCATCAATGTAATCCACCATATAAACAGACTGAGAAAACAAAAACAAGAAATGATCATCTCACTAGATGCCATAAAAGCCTTTGACAAAATCCAATACCCCTTCTTGATGAAGGTCTTGGAGAAATCAGGGATAACAGGAACATACCTCAACATAATAAAAGCAATATACAGCAAGCCAACAGCCAACATCAAATTAAATGGAGAGAAACTCGATCCAATTCCTCTAAAATTGGGGACAAGACAAGGCTATCCACTCTCTCCATACCTCTTCAATATTGTCCTTGAAGTCCTAGCTAGAGCAATAAGACAACAAAAGAAGATCAAGTGAATACAAATCAGAAAGGAAGAAGTCAAACTCTCACTATTTGCAGACAATATGATAGTCTACATTAGTGACCCAAAAAACTCTACCAGGGAACTCCTACAGCTGATTAAAACCTTCAGCAAAGTGGCAGGATACAAGATTAACTCAAAAAAATCCATAGCCCTACTCTACAGTGATGACACATTGGTGGAGAAAGAAATCAGAGAAACATTATCCTTTACAATTGCCACAAACAACATAATACCTTGGGGTAACACTAACCAAAAATGTGAAAGACCTGTACCATAAGAATTTGGAGTCTTTGAAGAAAGAAATTAAAGAAGATACCAGAAAATGGAAAGATCTCCCATGCTCTTAGAAAGGTAGGATCAACATAGTAAAAATGGCAATCTTGCCAAAAGCAATCTATAGATTCAATGCATTCCCCATCAAAATCCCAACACAATTCTTCACAGACCTTGAAAGAACAATTCTCAACTTTATATGGAGAAACAAAAGACCCAGAATAGCCTAAACATTCCTATACAATAAAGGAACTTCTGGAGACATCACCATCCCTGACTTCAATCTCTATTACAGAGTTACAGTCCTGAAAACTGCTTGGTATTGGCACAAAAATAGACTGGTAGACCAATGGAATAAAATTGAAAACACTGATATTACCCCACAAACCTATGAACACCTACTTTTTGACAAACAATCCAGATTTATATGATGGAACAAAGAAAACATCTTCAACAAATGGTGCTGGCAAAACTGGTTGCAGGTATGTAGAAGACTGCACTTAGACCCAAGCCTATCGCCTTGCACAAAACATAAGTCAAAATGGATCAAAGATCTCAACATAAATCCAGCTACACTGAATCTATTAGAAGACAAAGTGGGAAATACCCTTGAATTAATTGGTGCAGGAGACTGCTTCCTGAACATTACACCAGTACCACAGACACTGAGATCAACAATTAATAAATGGGAACTCCTGAAACTGAGAAGCTTCTCTAAGGCAAAGGAGACAAGTCAGTAAGATAAAACGGCAGCCCACAGACTGGGAAAAGATATTCACCAACCCCACATCTGACAGAGGGCTGATCTCCAAAATATACAAAGAACTCAAGAAGCTATTCTCCAAAAAAACAAACAATCCAATTAAAAAATTTGGTACAGAACTAAGTAGACAATTCTCAATAGAGGAATCTAAAATGGCTGAAAGACACATGAGAAAGTGTCCAACATCTTTAGTCATCAGCGAAATGCAAATCAAAACAACTCTGAGATACCATCTTACTCCTGTCAGAATGGCTAAAATCAAAAACACCAATGACAGTTTATGCTGGAGAGGATGTGGAGAAAGAGGAACACTCCTCCACTGCTGGTGGGAGTGCCAACTTGTCCAGCCACTTTAGAAATCTGTATGGCAACTCCTCAAGAAAATGGGAATGAGTCTACCACAAGATCCAGCAATTTCACTCCTAGGCATATACCCAAAAGAAACACATTCATATAACAAGGACATATGTTCAATGAAGATCATTGCAGCACTATTTGTAACAGCCAGAAACTGGAAGCAGCCAAGATGCCCTTCAACTGATGAATGGATGGCGAAAATGTGGTACATTTACACAATGGAGTACTACTCAGCAGAAAAAAAACAATGGAATCTTGAAATTTGCAGGAAAATAGATGGAACTTGAAGAAACCATTCTGAGCGTGGTAACCAAATCACAAAAATACAAACATGATATGTACTCACTCATATGTGGACCTGCTTTTTGATACATAATAGTGACCATGCTTTAACAAAGCTGTTTTTAATGATATTGCTCAGAATGGTTTCCTCCCAGCTGACAACTGAGAAGCTAATTTAAAAAAAATTGTGCCAAGTACCACAAGAGTAACAGAACTGTGCTGTTTTCTGGGATTTTGTTTTTTACTTTTTTGTTGTTGCTGTTGTTTGTTTGTTTTTTTTGTTTTGTTTTGTTTTAAATGGAGTGTGCTGGATGTCCCTACAATTTTGTTCAAAGGACTGTAGAACCTGGAAAAGCTGTTTCTGCTATTGATGCATAACATATTGCCATTATTGCTCTCTCTCTCTCTCTCTATATATATATATATATATATATATATATATATATATATGCTAATTGAAACTCAAATATGTGATGAATCCAATGTCCTGCCCGCTGTATGTTCTCGCCGGCAAGAAATACACGCAGGACACTCGGATCCTTCTGCAGTCAAGCTTTAATGCATCTTGAGAGTTGAGAGAGCATAAGCTTACCAGAGCGGAGACTCTGAACCAAGAATCCCATTCCTTAAAATAAAGGCTGGCAAGCCGCCTGGGACATGTTACCCTATGAATGGCTTCAGCTCCTCAGATCAATTGAGCCACGGGATAGGCAGAGATCAAAGGAATGGAGATTACCCAGCGCCTGTGAAGTAATTTACATCTTGGTGTCTTCAGGCACCATTATTGTAATGGAGAATGCAGGAACCGGCTCCCTACAATCCAAGGTGTTTCAGTGAGTGCTCACCTGGGCATGCAAATTTGATTTCATCTTTAGTAAGTAGTAAAGTTATATGCTTGCCAAAAAAATAAATAAATAAGTGACACATTGGAAGACAAATGTCACACAATTTCAATTTTATGTGCAACCTAGAAATGATGAACTTATGGGAACAGAGAGCAGAATTGTGGCTATTAGGCTTCAATGTGGGTCTTTTAACAATGGGGAAATGATTGGTTTAAGGATATAAAACTGCAGTTGGACAAGAGGTATGGACTCTGTGAAGTCTTGAGGTCTACTGAGAGCATGATAATTATGGTTGATAACAATATGCTATATTTTACAAGTTGTGAGATAGTATACTTTAAGTGTTCTCAAAACAAATATGATGAATATGTGTGATATAACATGTAGGGGAAGCTGTAGCCACTCCTACTTAGGGGCTGGCTACAGTTGTGCCTGACCAAGCTTGAGAGGGCATGGTCAGGGTGACGTACAGCGAGACTTGAAGGGGACTGTGTTTTCTCTTTCTACCTGATTCCGTATTGGTAATTTCCCACTATATCTGGTGTCAGGATCAGGATATTGGAAATCTACACCCCATTTGTGACAAGTTGTGGGTTTGGCTGGGCCTGCGGCCTAGGCCTGGAAAGTGCTCTCTCTCCACAGGTGCTCCCGGCTAGCAGCCAACCTGCTGCAGCTGAGCTGCTCAGAACCATCCACCCAGCGTGGAGACAGTTTCTAGCTGCCTAGAGTGGAGGTAGGCTTCGGCTTTCAGCAGAGGCTTCCCCTGGCCGCTGCTGCTGTAAAGCCACATCTGTTTCAGTGGTTACGGTCACAAGGCCGTATACTCTCTAAAATAAGTGCAGCTGCTTTTGTGACCTCTCTCCACTGCTGACTAACTGCTGCCAAATGCTGCAGACTAACTGAACGCCTGTGCTACCTGCTGGTCAAATATAGTTACTGCATCTGGAGTAGAAATCAGGTAAAATTATGGCAGAATATTTATCATTTGCTAAAATTGGTAATATTTTTGCTTATTATGTGAATTCACTGTTTGAGGAGGATGCTAATCTGCCAATTACCAGCCTATAAACCATAATGGCATTTAGCTTCCTGGTAGAAATAATATTACTAGCCAGAGGACTCAGGAATAGGGATAAGGTTAACCTAACCACCTACTTACAGGAAATAACAGCTTTACGCAATGAGGTTTTGGAGAACAGATTAGGTCAGACCACAATTGTACAGCAAGTGGAACAGAAATTGGGTGATAAGCTTGGCTCTGTGTCCAATACACTAAAGACAGAACTGTCTGTTACCCAAGATGAGATGCAGCATATGTATTTATGCCATGTCTGAGACCTTAACGACTAGGCTGTCAGAAGACTGTGATGAGCTAAAAAATATCTGTAGCCAGCTAGAAACTCAAATAGGCAATGTTACCCAGAAATTAGATGCAAAGGTGCAAGATACACAGGATAGGGTTGAAGAATTGGACAATACCATTCAATCAATTATTGAAGCATCCAAGGTAGCAGATAACAAATTTGAGTCTAGATTTGAATGTTTGGAAGATAATTTACAGTACAGGGCTGACAGATTACATAGGTCCATGTGGTCGATTTCTGAGGACTCAAAATGAGCAAATCATGACCTCGAATCTAGATTCCAATACCTAGAAGGCAGTTTCCATGCCATCCAGATGCTGCCTAAGGATGATCGTATTAAAGACCTAGAAAAACATGTAAATGAACAGTTAGGGCAATTTACAGATTCACTAACATGCTTGGGATCTTTTATGATTAAGGAGATTGAAACTTTTCAAAAGGATATCATTACTAGGCTTAAAGATCATTGGGATGCCTGAGAAGCAGAATCACTCCAATCCCAGGCACCTACTCCACCCAGGTATTGTGACTATTCTTCTAAGGTTGTTACTCATACACTATTAGTGTACACAGCTACCATGGTAGAAAAGCCAGATTTAAACAATACATATCCACAAATCCAGCACTACAGAAGGTTCTGGAAGGAAAACTCCAACCCAAGGAACATAACTACATGCACAAAAACACAGGCAATAGCAAATCTAATATTGCCAAACACAAAAAGAAACAGGAGGGCAAAATCCACACACAATGACACCACCAACAATAAATCCAAACCAAACAAGAACCAACGAACAATGGACATTAATATCCCTAAATGTCAATAGCCTTAACTTACCCATAAAAAGATATAGGCTAACAGAATGGATACGAAGACAGAATCCATATTTCTGCTGTTTACAAGAAACACACCTCAACTTCAAAGACAGGCAATACCTCAGAGTAAAAGGATGGGAAAAAATTTTCCAATCAAATGGCCTCAAGAAACAAGCAGGTGTAGCAATCCTAATATTTAACAAAATGGACTTTAAACTGAAATCAATCAAAAGAGATGAAGAAGGGCATTTCATACTCATCACAGGAAAAGTCCACCAAGATGAAATCTCAATCCTGAACATCTATGCTCCAAATAAGAAGGCACCCACATTTGTGAAAGAAACATTACTAAAGCTCAAACCACACATAAAACCACACACACTTATAGTAGGAGACTTCAACACCCCCCTTACACCACTAGACAGGACCACCAGACAAAAACTTAACAAAGAAACAGAGGATCTGAAAGAAGTCATGGCCCAACTGGGGTTAACGGATATCTATAGAGCATTCCATCCAAACTCAAAAGAATATACCTTCTTCTCAGCACCACATGGCACCTTCTCCAAAATTGACCACATAGTAGGCAACAAAGCAAACCTCCACAATTACAAAAGAATTGAAATAACCCCCTGTATCTTATCAGACCACCATGCATTAAAGCTAGAATTCAGCAACAATACAAATGGCAGGAAACCTGCAAACTTTTGGAAAATGAATAACACCCAATTGCACCATTCCTGGGTTGAGGAAGAAATAAAAAAACAAATTAAAGACTTCCTAGATTCTAATGAAAATGCAGACACAACATACCCAAACTTATGGGACACTCTGAAAGCAGTCCTAAGAGGGAAGTTCATAGCACTAAGTGCCCACATGAAGAAACTAGAGAAAAGTCACATTAGAGAACTGACAGAACAACTGAAAACACTAGAGCAAAAAGAAGCAAACTCACCAAGGAGGAGTAGATGCCAGGAAATAATCAACCTGAGAGCTGAAATCAATAAAGTAGAAACTAGGAAAACATTACAAAGAATCAATGAAACAAAGAGTTGGTTCTTTGAGAAGATCAACAAGATAGACAAACCTCTAGCCAAACTAACCAAAAGGCAGAGAGAGAGCACACTAATTAACAAAATCAGAAACGAAAAGGGGGATATAACAACGGACACTGTGGAAATCCAGAGAATCTTTAGGTCATACTTTGAAAATCTGTACTCCACAAAATTCGAAAATCTAATGGAAATGGACAGTTTCCTGGATAAATATCACTTACCAAAATTAAATCAAGATCAGATAAACAATTTAAATCGACCCATAACCCCTAATGAAATAGAAGCAGTCATCAAAAGCCTCCCAACCAAAAAAAGCCCAGGACCAGATGGCTTCACTGCAGAATTCTACCAGAAATTCAAACAAGAGCTGATACCAATACTCCTCAAACTGTTCCGCACAATAGAAGCAGATGGGATATTGCCAAACTCCTTCTATGAGGCTACAATCACTTTGATACCCAAGCCACACAAAGATAAGAATAAGAAAGAGAACTACAGACCAATATCTCTCATGAACATTGATGCTAAAATACTCAATAAAATATTGGCTAATCGAATCCAAGAACATATCAGAAAAATCATCCACCACGATCAAGTGGGCTTCATCCCAGGGATGCAAGGATGGTTCAATATACGAAAAACCATCAATGTAATCCACCATATAAACAAACTGAAAAAGAAAAACCACATGATCATCTCACTAGATGCTGAAAAGGCCTTTGACAAAATCCAACATCCCTTCATGACAAAGATCTTGGAGAGAACAGGAATAACAGGAACATATCTAAACATGATAAACGTGATATACACCAAACCAATAGCCAACATCAAACTAAATGGAGAGAAACTCAAAGCATTTCCTCTAAAATCAGGAACAAGACAAGGATGTCCACTCTCTCCATATCTCTTCAATATTGTTCTTGAAGTTCTAGCTAGAGCAATAAGACAAGATCAGGATATCAAAGGGATACAAATTGGAAAGGATGAAGTCAAACTTTCACTATTTGCAGATGACATGATAGTCTACATAAGCGACCCGAAAAACTCTACCAGGAAACTCCTACAGCTGATAAACACCTTCAGCAAGATAGCAGGATACAAAATTAACTTAAATAAATCTGTAGCCCTACTGTATACAGATGATAAACTCAATGAGAAAGAAATCATGGAAACATCACCTTTCACAATATCCACAAGCAACATTAAATATCTGGGGGTAACACTAACCAAAAAAGTGAAAGACCTGTACAATAAGAACTTTGAGACTTTAAAGAAAGAAATTAAAGAAGATACCAGAAAGTGGAAAGATCTCCCGTGCTCTTGGATAGGCAGAATTAACATAGTAAAAATGGCAATCCTACCAAAAGCAATCTACAGATTTAATGCAATCCCCATCAAAATCCCAACACAGTTTTTCACAGACATTGAAAGAACAATACTCAACTTTATATGGAAAAATAAAAAACCTAGGATAGCCAAAACAACTCTTTACAATAAAAGATCCTCTGGAGGCATCACCATCCCTGACTTCAAGGTCTACTATAGAGCCATAGTTCTGAAAACAGCTTGGTATTGGCACAAGAATAGACAGATAGACCAATGGAATCGAATTGAAGACCCAGATATTAACCCACACACCTACAAACACCTTATTTTTGACAAAGGTGCTAAATCCATACAATGGAAAAAAGATAGCATCTTTAACAAATGGTGCTGGCACAATTGGATTCGAACATGCAGAAAATTGCAGATAGATCCATACTTGTCACCATGCACGAAACTTAAGTGCAAATGGATCAAAGATCTCTCCATAAACCCAGCCACACTGAATCTTTTAGAAGAGAAAGTGGGAACAACCCTTGAACAAATTGGCACAGGAGAACGATTCCTGAACATCACGCCAGAAGCACAGACACTGAGGTCTGCAATTAATAAATGGGACCTCCTGAAACTGAGAAGCTTCTGTAAGGCAAAGGACACAGTCAGTAAGACAAAACGACCACCCACAGAATGGGAAAAGATCTTCACCAGCCCCACATCTGACAGAGGACTGATTTCCAAAATATACAAGGAGCTCAAGAAGCTAGCCACCAAAACACCATACAATGAAATTAAAAAGTGGGGTGCAGAACTAAACAGAGATTTTTCAACAGAGGAATCTGAAATGGCTGAAAGACACTTAAGAAAGTGCTCAAAATCCTTGGCCATCAGAGAAATGCAACTCAAAACAACTCTGAGATACCACCTCACACCTGTCAGAATGGCTAAAATCAAAAATACCAATGACAACCTATGCTGGAGAGGTTGAGGAGAAGAAGGAACACTCCTCCATTGCTGGTGGGAGTGTGAACTTGTAAGACCATTTGGAAATCAGTATGGCGGTTGCTCAGAAAAATGGGAATCAATCTACCTCAAGATCCAGCCATTCCTCTCTTGGGTATATACCCAAATACTGCTTGTCCATACAACAAGGACATATGTTCAACCATGTTCATAGCAGCATTGTTTGTAATAGCCAGAACCTGGAAACAACCTAGATGCCCCTCAACTGAAGAATGGAAAGAGAAAATGTGGTACATTTATACAATGGAGTACTACTCAGCAGAAAAAAGCAATGGAATCTTGAAATTCGCAGGCAAATGGATGGAACTAGAAGAAACCATCCTGAGTGAGGTAACCCAATCACAAAAAGACAAACATGGTATGTACTCACTCATATATGATTTTTAGACATAGAGCAAAGGTTTACCAGCCTATAATCCTCTACCCCAAGGAAACTAGAAATCATGAATGACTCTAAGGGATAAATGGACCCCAGGAATGGGAAATGGCATGAACTCCTGAGCTAATTGAGAGCATGAGGGTAGGGGAGTGGGTGCTGCCACAATAAGAGCACAAGATGAAGAGTAGAGGAGAAGAAATGGAGGAGCAGATATATTGAGTTGGGGGAAGAATAGAGGAGAGAGAGCAGGATGAGAGATACCATATCAGAGGGAGCCACTATAGGTCCGAGAAGAGATCTGGAACTAGGAAGATCTCCAGAGACCTATAAGGATGACACGATCTGACAGTCTGGGCAGTGGAGGAGAAGATGGCCTAGAAACCCTTCCCCTAGAATGAGATTGATGAATACTCTCTATGCTATTCTAGAGTCCTCATCCAGTGGCTGATGAGAGCAGAGACAGACATCCACAGAAATACACTGAGCTGAAATCTGGAACTCAGTTGAAGAGAGGGAGGAATGAAGAACGAAGGGGTCTGTACCTGGTTGGAGAAACCCACAGAAACAGTTGGCCTGAAAAAGGGAAAGCATATCGACCCCAGATGCTCTTTGGGAGGACAGTACAGGACTAATCCAGCCCCCTGATCATGGATGCCAATGGGGAGGCCCCTGCACTCCTGGGAGCCTCTGGAGGTGGACTGGCATTTTGCCCTGGTGGGTGGGAGGGACTTCGAGAGCCCATCCCACTTGAAGGGATTCGCTCTGTCTCTGAACACATGGGGAGGGGCCTAGGCCCAGCACAGGAAGATTTGGTGGACTTGGTGGAGCCCTGGTTGGGGGCCCTAACCTGCCTGGGGAGTGGTGGGTGGATGGGGTGGGGGGTAGGTTGAGGTGGGGTAGAAGGAATGGGGGTGGGGGAAGGGAGAGGGAGAGGGAAAGTACATGTGAAAATATTAATAATTTAATAAAAAAATAAAAAAAGAAACACCCTCATGGATGGATAGCTTATGAATGGCAACCTATACAGCTGAAGGATCTTAAGAATTTTAAAGAATCAGTTGTCTCATATGGTCTTCATAGCCCATACGTAAAACAGCTATTATGTTCATGGGCAACCTTTAGTAGGGTGACACCCACAGATTGTGAACGATTTGTAGCAGCTGTACTTGTGAGTTCATGCCAAATCCAGTGGAAGGCATTAGTGAGGGAAGAGGCAAAGCTCCTTGAGCATCAGGGCATAAAGGAAGGTTTTGAAGCACATCTAGATAAGCTTTTTGGTCAGGGTATTTATGCTGACCCTCAGATTCAGGCTGAATATGATGATGATATACTGTCTCTATGCAGGAAAGCAGCATTAAATGCCTGGGATAAGGTTCATGAGCCAGGAGAACAACTAGAATCTTACACCAGAATAGAACAGGGACCTACAGAACAGTTCCAGGACTTCTTACAAACGTTAACTAGGGCAGTAGAATTACAGGTAACAGATCCAGAAACAAGACAATCAATTATCTATACTATAGCTTATGAGAATGCAAACCCAATATGCAAAAGAATACTTTTGCCTTTAAAGATCAGATCAGCTCTGCTAGAAGAATGGGTTTTGTATGCACCCAACATTGACTATAATGTGAAAGATACTGGAGCTTGGGTAGGACAAGCCATCTCCAAAGGTTTAAAATGGTAACAGGAAATTAAAAGGTCTAGAGGTGAGGATGTAAGGGCTTGGCAAGGAGAAGCACCTTACAGAGGTCAACATAGATACCAAGAGGCTAGAGGTTACTACTAGTATGAACCAGAACCTTGGGTAGGAAGAGCCTTTCCCTGGAGACAAAGAAGGCTCCAGGAACCTAGATGTTTCAACTGTGGTAAAATGGGACATGCTAAGAGAAATTGTAGACAAATGAATTCTAACAATGCCTCATACAGAAGGCCACTGCCTTCTTGATTGTGTAGAAGATGTGGTAAGTGCAGACACTGGAGCAATGAATGTAGATCGACCAGGGACATACAAGGAAACCCTTTAAGGTCAGGAAACTCTGGGGGGGACTCAAGAAGCCCCCCACATCGAGAAAGTTCAGGTCATTCCCAGTAGCAGTGGGAGACAATCTCTCACAGGAACAATAGATAGTTCATTGCTTATTGTGAAAAATGATAATGTTCTAGATGGTAGTTTGAATAGTGATGAAGAATCAAATGTGAATGGACAAAATGAGAAATCATATTTTGGCAAGCTTCTATTAATGATAAAAGGCCTCAGTTGAAAGTGAAAATTAATAATAAAGTTATTTCTGGCTTAGTGGACACTGGGGCAGATATAACTATTATTACCCAAAAATCTTGGCCTCAGAAATGGCCTCTTAGAGAGGCAAATGTACAATTTTAAGGAATTGGGACTCTATCTAGAGTTCAACAGAGTGTTCACTTGGTGGTTTGCATTGGACTGGAAGGACAGAAAGGGATACTGAAACCACACGTGGCAGATATAGCTATAAAACTCTGGGGTTGTGATCTCTTACAGCAATGGAATACTCAGATTAACATTCCTCCAGTGTCAGATACAAATTATGTACAATCTTTAGATAGTAGAAAAGATCTTGTAAGACGCTATGGAAAATGGTTACCAACCATCCATGCTGTACAGAAACTAGGTACAAATGATGAACCTTCAGAGGAGCCAAAGGCCTTGCCATTGAAGTGGCTTACAGATGAATCAGTTTGGGTAGGACAATCGCCTATGACCTCTGAGAAGCTAGAGGCTTTAGAAAAGTTAGTACAGGAACAGCTAAACGCTGGAATCTACCAGTCCTTGGAATTCTCCTGTATTTGTCACCAAAAAGAAGTCAGGTAAGTAGAGAATGTTGACAGACCTGAGAGTTATAAATAAGGTAATTCAACCAATAGGCTCTCTGCAACATGGAATGCCATTACCCTTACTTAATACCTAAAGTATGGCCTATCATAGTCATTGATCTAAAAGACTGTTTCTTCACAATACCATTACATGAAAATGATAGAGAAAAATTTGCATTTACTATACCAACTCTTAATAATTCACAGCCAGTTAGGAGATATCAGTGGAGGGTTTTGTCACAAGGGATGCAAAATAGCCCTACTTTGTGCCCGCACTTTGTACAGCAACCTTTGGAAATAATTCGTAAGAAATTTCCACAATCTCTTGTTTATCATTACATGGATGACGTTCTTATATCAGATTCTAATAAAGAAACTTTGGAACGTATGTTTGAAATGGTGAAGGAAGTTCTGCCTCGTTGGGGTTTACAGATTGTCTCAGAAAAGATACAAAGAGTAGATTCTATTAACTATTTACGTTACAAGATAGACTTACAGAGAATCACACCTCAAAAGGTACAAATTAGGAGATATCCTTATCAAACTCTTAATTCTCTTCAGAAATTATTAAGGGAAATTTCTCAATTACAGACGATTATTGATGTAGAAGGACATGACTTAAAGTATTTAAAAATGGCCCTTAAAGGTGATAAGGACCTAAACAGTCCGAGAATATTATCTGATGAGGCAGAAAAAGAGTTACAATGGGTAGAAAACAGAATATTGGATGCACATGTAGATCAGATAAACCTTGATTTAGACTGTATTCTGGTTATCTTGCCATCTAGATTATACCCTTCTGGAATTCTGATGCAAAGGGAAGACACTATATTGGAATGGATATTTCTGCCACATAAACAGAAGAAAAAGTTAAAGACATATATAGAAAAGATTTCTGATTTGATTTTAAAGGGTAAATTAAGACTTCATCAGCTGACTGGAAAAGATCCATCAGAAATTATAGTACCTTTAACTAATGAAGAAATTTCTTCCTTATGGAAATGTAATGAATATTGGAAAATAGCTCTTACTGAATTGTTGGGAACAATTAGCAACAATTATCCCAAAACTGACAGAATTAAATTCATAAAAAAGACAGTCTGGATTCTTCCACGTATTGTAAGGCAAACTCCTATTTCTGGAGTTCTTACCTTCTACACTGATGCCAACAAATCAGGTAAGGCATGTTATAAAGTAAGGGAGGTAAGTAAAGTAGTTCAAAGTCCATATATGTCTGTACAGAAGGCCAAATTATATGCAATTCTCATGGTACTTAAGGATTTTACAGAACCTCTTAATATAGTTACTGATTCCCAATATGCAGAGAGAGTCATGTTACACATTGAGACTGCAGAATTTGTTCCTGATAATACAGAATGAACTTCTCTGCTTTTACAATTACAGGAAACTATCAGAAACAGAAGTAATCCTATATATATTACACATATCAGAACCCATACGGGTCTGCCTGGCCTACTAGGCACAAGGCAATGATGAGATTGGTCGTTTATTAATTGCAAGTGTGCTAGAAGCCTCAGAATTTCATAAGAAACATCATGTAAATAGTAAAGGTTTGAAAAAGGACTTCTCTATCACTTGGCAACAAGCCAAGGAGATAGTGAAAAACTGTCCTACTTGTTCCGTTTATAATCAAACTCCATTGTCAGCAGGTTGTAATCCTAAGGGCATTCGGAGAAATGAGGTTTTGCAGATGGATGTCTTTCACTTTGCAGAGTTTGGAAATTTGAAATATGTGCATCATACCATAGACACATTCTCAGGGTTCCAATGGGCTACTGCTCTTAACTCTGAAAAAGCTGATTCTGTTATTACACACATGCTAAAGGTGATGGCAGTTATGGGTATATCTGCACAAATAAAAACTGACAATGCTCCAGCATATGTCTCTACAAAATTGGAACAATTTTTCAAATATTGTAACATAAATCGTGTTATTGGTATTCCACCCAATCCTACAGGACAAGCAGTGGTTGAGAGATTTAATAGAACACTTAAGGAGATGCTCAACAAACAAGCTTGGAAGACTAAATCCACCAAACATAGGTTGCATAATGCTTTATTAACACTAAACTTTCTTAATGCCAATGAAAAAAGGACAAACAGCTGCAGAAAGACATTGGACTACAGAAAAAAACTGCTGAACTCAATCAGCTGGAATACTTCAAAGATGTACTAACCTCTGTATGGAAACCAGGACATGTGTTATGTTGGGGTAGGGGTTTTGCATTGGTTTCTACAGGAGAAGAAAAACTTTGGATACCATCAAAGTTGATCAAGATTCGAGTTGAAAAGGAAAAACCTCTCGATGAGGAGAAATGACAGGTATTCTACTAAAGTATATCTCATAAACTAAATAGAAACCCCCCCAAAGGAAAGGGAAGTGTTTTGCTTTTATCTTCACAGGATAACTCATCTCCAGAAGGCAAAGGACACTGCATGGGTAGATACTTAAGAAGAAAATGTAGGTATAACCATCAAACAAAAGGAACTTGTCATATGGTAAACTTTACAGCTGTCTTTCAGAGAACTCTATTTCTCTTTATTTCCTAGTCCCTATTAAATCAAACCAATGCTGGAATTAGAGGTGGATTTGGCTTTCCTCTTCTAAAATCCAAGCACGTTATTTAACTAAACTTTATTGTTTCTGTATTGTATCAAGAAGCCAATTGATGTAATACAGAATAAAAGAAGAATTTGGGGACTGTCTTTGTCTTTTCTTGGATCTTTCTCTCAAGATGTACACGCTCTCATAATTTTTAAGCTCTTATGGTTGCATTCCCCATCATGTGTACCTATAAAAACAAACATTTCTTTGCTAACTGTTTATGTTTGAGTCCCACACAGGCAATGATGACCTGGCTGACAGCAATCCCTGGACATCCTGGAAATAAAATGGGCCATACCTCCTTGACTGCACTGGATTCAACTTGCTCCATTTCAACTGACATTCCCGCCAGATGTTCGGGTACTGACTTCAATCAAGTTGAGGATTTCAATCGAGATCTTCAATCAAGCAAATCCCATCTAACTTGGATTGGATACAATCCATTCAAAACTTTTACTATACTAACATTTTCTTCCTACAGGAACCCACATGACTATCGTCGTCCCATTTCAGCAGGAAGTAACTTGGAGGATGCTATGCCCCCTTTCCCCATTGTTGTCACTTAGGATAGTGTATATACCTAGTTAGGGATAGCTTCCTATTATTTATGGTTGGGATTTGGAAGGAGGTGTTCAGGCTTGGACACCTCTTTCAGTTGACTTTAGGGTTTAGTTAAAATAGATAGTTAGGATGTGACATAAGCAGATTGTTGTATCTTCTTATATTTTACCTTTATGATTGTTAATTTTGGATACTTTACACTGTTAAGTTTTAATCCTCTTTTAGACTAAAAGGGGAATTGTAGGAGAAACTGTAGCCATACCTACTTAGGGGCTGGTTACAGGTGTACCTGACCAAGCTTGAGAGGTCATGGTCAGGGTGATGTAGAGCGAGACTTGAAGGGGACTTTGTTTTCTCTTTCTGTTTCTTTTTTGGGCTTGTGTACAGACCACTGCCACGCTGGCTGGCTAGGTCACTCTGTAAGTAAGGCTTTCCCCTATTAAATACACTTATATTTCTACCTGACTTCATATTGGTAATTTCCCACTATAATAATATGTCAATTGGTTTAATTTAGCCATGCAATTGTGAACATACTGTATTTTGTTTCATAATTGCGCATGACTTTATTTATGAACTAAATAAATGAATGGAAAAAAAGAAAAAAAAATCACTGATAATTACTTATCTCCAGCTGACCAGCATTCATTGTCCCAGAAAGGCAAAGTTTTACTTTAGCTTTTTTCTGCATGTTGTAAGAAAATATTCTTTATCCTCAGCTTTCCAAAACCACAGATTCTTAGTTCAAAATGTGCACTGGCCCTAGTAGAATTTGTGAAGCTCAAATTTCCCTTTGGATCCTCACAAGTCAGACCACTATAATTGGCATTGTTCTTAGAGGTTGTCCAATTGTACTGACATCTCCAAGCATCTGGACACACCTATATTTTTCTTGACCGGATTATTTGATGTTGATTCAACCTAGATATGGGCCACATCTTTTTATGACAGCCCATATAAAAAATGTGGAAGAAAGAAGCTTTTGCTTTTTGCTTGCTTGTTCTCTCGACATTCTTTAATTGGTATTAGAACCCACATCTTTAGGACTCTGGTGAGTATTGAATACCCGATGACAAAGACATCATCCTCTATATCAACCAGAAACTTTTTAATTAGTTAGTTTATGGCTGCCCTTTATTTCATTACTGTAACATTAAAGTACTGATAATATATTTAATAGAGAATGGTAGAATGAATCAAACCATACCTTGATGTGTAAGCCTTATGATTTTAAGAACAATGTGAAAGTTCTTAATAAGATATTTGTCTTATGTAATGTATTAATGTTTTAAAGTGTAAATCTCTTAAAATATTTTGCAATTGAAGTGTAAAAGATTGTCTGGCAGGTTGTGTTTGAGAGATGGATGATATAAATTTTTATGGTAGATGGAAAGAAAAAAGGAAGGAGGAAAGGCAAAAAGAAAGAAAGGAAGGAAAGAAGGAAGGAAGGAATTAAGGAAGAAACGGTGAAAGAAAAAATATCTGCTTTTCTATTTATCTATCATACAGTTGTATAATTTTTGTTTGCTTTTTGGTGGCAACTACCTAATATTAATTTTAATTTTAAACTCTTTAAAGTGGTCAATCCCAATTGGGTACAGTACTACCCAGGAGGTAGAGAAAGTAGGATTATGAATTTGACATCAACCTCGATTACTATACTACATAGGAAGTCTCTATCTCAGCAACACCAACAATTATCAATCTCTTTTGTTGATGGTGATATGGCTTTATCCTCTGCAATTCACTTTCTGCCATATCTATTGATAAAACTATATAGAGATTAAATGCCACTTAATTTCCTTTCCTAAGGGGACAAAGATTACTGTAAATCCTTTCTGAGAGTCTCTTTGACTTTTTAATTACCTGGAGATGATTTTCAAAGGCAAGTCTCATAGTTTGTAAATAAATCTTAGGACTGGTATTAAAATATCTACACAAAGCCATTCCAGCTGATTTTCATAATGGTACCATTTTTATTAAATTTTATGTGATTGCAAATATATTTATGTATATTTCCATGTGTCACTGGCATGCCTTGTGTCCATGAAGTCTCAATGACTAGGAGTCAACAGACCATTGTAAACTGCCATGTTAGTACCAGAAACAAACCCATTTCTTGTAGAACAACCAGTGCTCTTAATCTCTGAGCTATCTCTCCAGCCCCAACAGTACTTTTAATTACTAAGCATCAACTTGATCATCTACATTATAGTCTACCTATTTTTATAGTTTTATTTTAAGAAGAACACATACATTTTGATGGATAAAACATAATTTTTTTCAATGTGGGGCAGGGGGAATGACATGTTTTGTAGGAAGTTTGTATTTATGACCTGTGACACACGATGGCAAATTTAGCCCTCAATAAGTAAAAAAGAGGGGAATAAAATCTTCATTCTGTTATTCTGTAGCTAAATTAACTTTTCCCAGTTTCCACAAAGTGAAGTTTATTCCACAAACTATCTCCTATATGATAAGGCTCCATTGTCCATTATGTTTATTATTTCATTGGGAATGCTATTATTTTGTGAGTGATTTGTATATTATTGGGTGCATCCCTCCAGTAGAATAACAAAGCTTTTCTATCTGAGTTCTGTAACAACTTATAAAAATGTAGCAGTTAATTTTATTTTAGATAAGGAACACCAAACACAATCTTTTTAGACTGCAAAAGACAAAACAGGAGGTGCTTTCACACATTATCAGCTTAAAAAAACAGACTAAGTTTTAGTAGTAACAAGAGCATACAAGTATATTTAGAACCTTGGAGAACCAAAGGAGTTGCTTATTTTTAAAAGCCATAAGCATTTTCTTCAATTTCCAACTGGCCAGGGCATATTATAAAACAAAACAAAACTCATGGTCAAGACTCTGATGAAAAGAGTGTAAGAACTACATAGCCAAAAGTTCATGGTATACTTTAAATCAATAAAGGCAATAATATGAACATTTCTAAAGATATATAGTTTTATTTCTTGACTTCAATGAGTTCCTATTTATTGTAGCATGAAATCATTATTTCTTTTGATACTTACAAGGTTCTAGAATTAGACCTTGGTGATTAACTCATGTACCCTAAAACATCCCCATCAACTTTATGACATATCTTTATCTGTTTTTCAGCATGAATTGTTGCCATTTTTATTTTTTAAACAAATGCTTTTACTTTACATATCAATCCCAGTTCCTACTCTCTCCTCCCCTCTCACTCCCCCCAACTTTTACCCATTCTACCCCATCCACTCCTCAGAGAGGGTGAGGCCTCCCATAGGGAGTCAACAAAGTCTATCACATCACCTTGAGGTGGGACAAAGTCCCTTTCTCCTGTATCTAGGCTGAGCAAGTTATCCCTCCATTGGGAAGGTCTCCAATGGGCCAGTTCATGCTCCAGGACTAAATTCTGGTCCCACTGCCAGTGGCTTCATAACTGTCCAACCCACACAGTGTTTACTCACATTCGGGGGGCCTAGTTTTGTCCCATGAGGTTTGCAAGCTGTTAGTCTGGATTCAGTGAGCTCTCACTAGCAAGGGACAATTGTGTCTGTGTGTTTCCCCAATATGGTCTTGATCCCTTTGCTCATATTATCATTCCCCTCTCTCTTTGAACAGACTCTGGGAGCTCAGCCCAGTGCATAGCTGTGGATCTCTGCATCTGCTTTCATTAGTTACTAGGTGAAGGTTCTATGATGACAATTAAGGTAGTAATCAATCTTATTACAGAGAAAAGCCAGTTGAAGAACCCTCTTCACTATTGGGTAGAGTCTTACTGGGATCATCCTTGTGGATTCCTGGGAATTGACTTGCTAACCCCATTCATACAATGGAGTACTACTTATGGGGGGTGGGGGGAATGACATATTGAAATTTGCAGCCAAATGGATATAACTAGAAAGAAAACATCCTGGGTAACCCAGACCCAGAATGACAAACACAGTATATACTCACTCACAAGTGGATATTAGACATTAAACAAAGTATAACAATCCCAGAGAAGCTTTGTAGCCAGGAAGACACTTAGAGAGACATACATGGATCCCACTTGGAGGGACAAATAGACAAGCTCTCCTGAGTAAATCTGGAGTGAGGGAGGGGAAGAGGAAAGGTGGGGAGAAAGAGGAGGGGAGGGAGAGGACAACATGAGGGAAAGGGATGATCAAGTTGCAAGGAAGGACAGATAGGGAAAGCAAGGAAAAAGATATGTTGATGGAGCCATACCTATATATTCTAACTTAAGTACCACTTACACAGATTATACTTCAGTGTATTTCCACTGATGCACTATTAGCCTTATAATACAACCACCATACATTTAGCCTGTAAATGATTACAGCTATCATAATAATTTTATATAATTAATTGACCTTTGAAAAGAACAAGAAGACAGATACTGTATAGATGTCCATGCTTTCATAATTCCTGATTTCTTAAGCGTTTTGTGTAAATGAGAAGCTGGTTATATATGATGTTGCTTCTTTTGGTTGAATTTTCCCCCTCTTGCTCATGATTTGTTTATTTTGTAAAGATCCCTTCCCTGCTTTTTTGTAATTTCTATCTTTCTGTGATGCTGTTTGATCACATTGCCATAATCTTGACCTCTGCTCTGGATTATGTGAAGCCAACAGAACCTCTGAAATTGTTTTTTCACGTCTCTTAGGCACTGCTGCAAGACATCATCATTTTCTAAGTTCTGTTTGACTTTAATGAAATAGGCCTTCATTTCTTGTATTATACTATATTTGAGCCAAGACATTCTCTCTCATGAATGTGTTTGCCATTAATATGGTCAAATGACAACACCAGGGACTTGTGGCTTTGATCTACAGAGATTTTCCTCTGCAACTCACTCCTTTCTATTTATTATACTATAAAGACATCTCATAGATGCTCTTGATTCAACTGAATTAAAGGTAAATGTTTTCTGCCCTAGAAAGATGGGGCTAGGAAAACATGTCTTCCAAGCCTGGACTAAGGACAGTGGCAGCAATATGTAAATCACATACACTCCCCAAAATATTAGGAGTTGGATTTGGAAACAATGTGTCTAACTTATACTG
Organism: Cricetulus griseus; assembly: GCF_003668045.3. Classification (NCBI taxonomy): domain Eukaryota; kingdom Metazoa; phylum Chordata; class Mammalia; order Rodentia; family Cricetidae; genus Cricetulus; species Cricetulus griseus. The sequence continues at coordinate 174,134,850 of NC_048596.1, forward strand.
TAATCAAGCAGGTTTAAACTGCCAAAAGATGTGCAGTGACCCTGCATTGTAACAGAATAACGTCATTGGCTTGTTAGCATAATCATTTGGGATCTTGCTTGTCACAGATTACCTATGTCAATGTTCTATCCACTTGATAATGAATGCATTTGGCCCAGAGTTCCTTAAACATAGTTTCAGAAATAGGAAGGTCAGATGATTTTGAAGCACTTTCTCTGCCCTGCTCTGGGACACCTGAGGCCTGGGGACTGCTCACAGAGGATTCCATCCCAGCAGGATCCAGCCCACCCAGAGACTGCCAAGGCCCCAGTGCCAGTCCTGCATCCATCCACAGGAAGAGGAGAGACATCAGATATTGGATCTGTTTGCACCTGCCAGAAGGGATACTTGGTACCAGGAGAGGAAAAGACTCCTTCTACAACCACCAGAATAAAGAATGGGAAGAAGACAAAATAAAAACATATTTAACAATAGAAAAAACAATATGACACCACAAGATTCTAGGGACCCTACACAACCAAGACATGAACATCACAATGCATATGAAGCAGAAGAGAATGACTTTAAAGTATCTTCATGAAAATGATAGAGGGCCTCAAAGAGGAAATGAGAAAACCCCTTAAAGAAATGGCAGATTTCTGAGTCCTCCTCACTGACACCCACATTCATGGGGTCTGGAGCAGTTCCATGCTGATTTCCCAATGATTGGTCTGGGGGCCAAGAGCTCCCACTTGTTCAGGTCAGCTGTTTCTATGGGTTTCAACAGCCTGGTCTGGTCCACATTGCTCATCACTCCTCCTCCTCTGCAGCTGGATTCCTGTTCAGTTCAGGGTTTAGTTGTGGGTATCTACTTCTACTTCCATCAGCTGCTGGATGAAGGCTCTAGGATGGCATATAAGTTAGTCATCAATCTCATTATCAGGGGACAGCATTTAAGGTAGCCTCTCCACTGTTGCTTAGAAGTTTAGTTGGTGTTATCCTTATAAATCTCTGGACATTTGCTTAGTACCCAATTTCTCTTTAAACCTATACTGGCTCCCTCTCTGATGGTGATGTTATCTCTCATTTTGGACTCCTTTGTTTTTCCCCCTAAATAACCTTCCTGATTCTTTATGACCTACTCAGTTCTCCTCTTCTCCTCTTCTCATTCACCTAGTGTCCTCTTGCCTCCCCCCATGCACCCAATTTGTTCAGGAAATCTTCTCCCTCTCCCCTTCTCTGGGGGATCATGTGTGTCTCTCTTAAGCATCCTCCTTGTTGCCAAACTTCTCTAGTGTTGTGGATTGTAGGCTGGCAATCATTTGCTCTAAGTGTAAAATACATATATGATTGAATGCATACAATGTTTTGTTTTTGTGAGTGGGTCACCTCCCTCAGAATTGTGTCTTCTAGTTCCATCCATTTGCCTGTGAATTTCAAGATTCCATAGTTTTTTGTTTTATTTTTCCCCCTCTGAGGAGTACTCCATTGAATAAATGCACCACATTTTCTGTATCCACACAAAGATACAACTAAAAAAGAGAACTACAGACCAATATCTCTCATGAACATTGATGCAAAAATTCTCAATAAAATACTGGCAAATTGAATCCAAGAACACATCAGAATCCATCCACCATGATCAAGTAGGCTTGATCCCAGGGATGTAAGGATGGTTCAATATAGGAAAATCCATCAATGTAATCCACCATATAAACAGACTGAGGAAAAAAATCTACATGATCATCTCCTAGATGCTGAACAGGCCTTTGACAAAATCCAACATCCCTTCATGATAAAGATCTTGGAGAGAACAGGAATAACAAGGACATATCTAAACATGATAAAATCAATATACACCAAACCAACAGCCCATCAAAAATCAGGAACAGGATGAAACCATACCTCTTCAATATTGTCCTTGAAGTTCTAGCTAGAATAATAAGACAACAAAAGGACATCAAGGGGATAAAATTTGGGAAAAAAAAAGAATTCAACCTCACTATTTGCAGATGATAAGATAGTCTACATAAGTGACCAGAAGAACTCTACTAGTTAACTGGTATAGCTGATAAACACCTTCAGCAAAGTGGCAGGATACATGATTAACTCAAAACAATCATTAGCCCTACCATATACATATGATAAATGCTCAGAGAAAGGAATCAGAAAAAAATACCACAATTTACAATTGCCACAAACAACATAAAATACCTTAGGATAATGCTAACCAAAAAAGTTGAAGATCTGTATCTTAAGAATTTTGAGTCTTCAAAGAAAGAAATTAAAGAAGATACAAGAAAATGGAAGGATCTCCCATGCTCTTGTGCAGGTAGGATCAACATAGAAAAATAGCAATCTTTCCGAAACCAGTCTACAGATTCAATGCAATCCCCTTCAAAAGTGTAGCTCATTTCTTGACAGAACTTGAAAGAACAATTCTCAACTTTATATGGAAAAACAAAAGACCCAGCATAGCCAAAAGAACCCCGTAAAATAAAGGCACTTTAGGAGGCATCACCATCCCTGACTTCAAGCTCTAATATAGAGCTGTTGTGCTGAAAACAGCCTGGAATTGGCACAAAAATAGAAAAGTACACCAATAGAATTGAGTTGAAAACCCTTATATTATTCCACATGTATGAACACTTGATTTTTGACGAAGAATCTAAAGTTATACAATGGAATAAGGAAAGCATCTTCAACAAATGGTACTGGCATAGCTGGCGGCTAGCAGGTAGAATACTGCAGATAGTTCCATGTCTATCACTATGCACAAAACTTAAGTCCAAATGGATCAATGATCTCAACATAAATCCAGCTAAGCTGAACCTGGTAGAAGAGAAAGTGGGAGTTACCATTGAATGAATTGGCACAGGAGACCACTTCCTGAACATTACACCAGTAGCACAGACATTGAGATTGAAAATTAATAAATGGAAACTCCTGAAACTGAGAAGCTTCTATAAGGTAAAGTAAACCTTTAGGAAGACAATACAGCAGCCCACAGGATGGGAAAATATATTCAAGAACCCCACATCCAACAGAGGGCTGATCTCCAAAATTTACAAAGAACTCAAGAAGCTACTCTCCAAAACACCAAACAATTCAATTAAAAATGGGGTAGAAGTCAATAGAGGATTCTAAAATGGCCGAAAGACAGATAAGAAAATGATAAACATCCTCAGGGATCAGGAAAATGGAAATCGAATCTCCTCTGAGGTACCATCATACTATTGTCAGAATGGCTAAAATCAAAAACACCAAGGATCGTTTATACTGGGGATCATGTGGAGAGGGGAGATACTCTTCCACAGCAGCTGGGTTTGCCAACTGGTTCAGCCACTTTGGAAATCAGTAGGGCAGTTCCTCAGTAAAATGAGAATCAGTCTACCACAAGATCCAGCAATTCCACTCTTAGGCATATATCCATAAGGAGTTAATTTTTTCAACAAGGACATCTGTTCAATGATGTTCATAGCAGCATATTTTATGTTCATATTTGTATGTTCATATTTGTATATTCAAGGACATCTGTTCAATGATGTTCATAGCAGGATATTTGTAATATCCAGAACCTGAAAGCATCCTACATGCCAGTCAACGGAAGAATGGATACAGAAAATGTGGTACATTTACACAATGGAGTACTACTCAGCAGAAAAAAATGGAATCTTGAAATTCATCGGCAAATGGATGGAACTAGAAGAAACCATTTGAGCAAGATATCTCAGTCACAAAAAGACAAACCTGGTATGTATTCATTCACCTGTATATGAATTTTAGACATAGAACAAAGAAGTAGTAGCCTACAATCCAGAACACCAGAGAATCTAGGAAACCAAAAGGACCCTAAGAGAGATATACATGTTCTTGTGGAGAAGGTGAAATGGACAAGATCTCCTGAACAAACTGGGAGCATGATGGGTGGGGAGAGGAAGCTTGGAGAAAGAGAAGGGGAGAAGTGGAGGGGTGGGGAAGACATGAGGGAGCACGAAGTTTGGGTTGGGGGAATATAGAGGAGAGCAATATAAGAGATACCAAAAGAGAGGGAGATATCTCTTTTAGAGAGAAATCAGGCACTAGGGAAATGACTGGAGGTCTACAAATATGACACTAACTAATAATCCAAGCAACAGAGGAGAGGCTACCTTAAGTGACCTCTCCTGATAATGAGATTGATGACTAACTTATTTGCCATCCCATAACCTTCATCCAGTAGCTGGTGGAAGTAGAAGCAGACACCTACAGCTAAACACTAAACTGAGCTGGAATCCAGCTGCAGAGAAGGGAGAGTGATGAGCAAAAATGTCCAGACCAGGCTGGTGAAACCCACAGAAACACCTGGCCTGAACAAGGGAGAGCTCTTGGTCCCTAGACTAATAGCTGAGAAACCAGCTGATCCAGAACCCATGAACATGGGGGTCAGTGAGGAGACCTGGGAAATCTATGGGGCCTTCTGTAGTACATCAGTACTTATGCCTAGCATAGGAATGGATTTTGGGAACCCATTCCACATACTCCCTGAGCCTAGACACATAGGGGTAGGCCTAGTTCGTATCCCAAAGACTATGACAGAATCTGAAGACCCCTATGTAAGGCATCCCCCTCCCTGGGGAGCAGAAAGGGTATGGGATATGTTGGGTGTTATTGGGGGGACTTGGAAGGAGAGGAGGGAGAGGGAACTGAAATTGACATGTAAAACAATCCCGTTTCTAATTCAAATATAAAAATGGAGAAAAAATGATTTTGAAGCAGCTTTAAATGGTTTGCCTAATATTGAGTCTGAGGTTCAGATATGGTATAAAACTATGAGATCCATATTCAACTCTTATAACCAAAGGAGATGGCTTAATACTGTCTGTGTTCAGTAGCATAATTGTTGCAGTATGGATGTTCCCTAGGCCATAACCCTGAGCTATTATTTGGATGATGCACCTCAGGTTTTGCTCTCCTGAGGTGATTGATGGGAAGGGCAATTATATCACAGATTTTTTTGTGTTGTTTCTTGGAAAATTATAGATTTGGCTGCTCTTATTCCATTACAACATTGTCTACCATTAAAAATTTTTAGATATTCATGATTTTATGATATAATGGAAAACATTATTATGAAGCAAATAATGTATAACTGGCTAGAAAAAAAATACCTTGGTCACTTTACAAAATACAAACAAACTTCCTACTTCTGAAATTTTATAAAATAGTATATCAGGGAGGATGAGAATTAAGAATGTCTGCTGAACATTGAGAAAAAGAATAAAGAATGGACTAAATTCCACCAGATTATATCCTGGATCGGGGAATTTTTTTATTTTTTTCATGTGTACAATTGGAGGCTCATGAATTTGAAAATGAAAAGACATTTAATTTAGAATGAGTTCTTTGAATTTTCTGAATATGAGTGCCACAATAAAAGCAAGAACCACAAAACTTTGAAAGGATACCATTGAACAGGACTCAAGGTATGATATAAAAGCACATTACACAGTGTCAGTGCACAGTGGGTCCTTAATAAAGAACATCTCCCCCTCAGTTACTCTGATTACTTCATGAAGTTTCTCTATGTCTTTTTCTACAAACAGGTTATTTTACCAACTGGCTGGTTTCTATTTTGTTTTGCCATTTTCCTTTTCCATTTCCTCACTCTGGGAGGCTATAAACCGTGCTGTGTCCATAAGTAAATAAAGAAGTCCTTAGCTTTCTAACAAAGAATATATTCTGGCAAACACACTGCACTTACACTGAGTGTCAGGATTTCTAAGCCTCCCCAAGGAGTGCAGCAAACATATCCAAGGAAAGGTAACAGAGTGATTATGAGTTCTTTTCAAGGCAGCAAGATCATTCTTCCAAAAGAAAGTCGGGCTGTGTAAAGAGTTGCTTGCTTATCCTGCAAGACCTTTAGAGACATAAAAATATGTATACAAAAATAAGACAATGTTAGCTCAAGAGATTGAAAGTCAGTTGAGAGCTATGATTTATTTTTTAAACCGTATTTTTATAACACATGATAATATAACCCTTCTGATTATATTCAGTATATATGAAAGTCACTTGTATTAGCCAGTGTGTATTGAGAAATATTTTAATCTATAATATGATTTAATATTTTGAAAATAAAGATGCTGTGAATGATATAAATAGAAACTAAGTTTTCAATTACTAGTTTGTGAACTTGAGATACAGATTTGCTAATGTATCTGAATGTCAGTTTCTGTTACTATTAACTCCAGATTCCTCATAAGATTGTTTTAACCAATGAGAAACAGTACTCCACAAAGAGATACATAGTCTATGAGTCCTAAAGTGCCTTTGGTGATTGATTTTTCAGATACAGTTTCTTCTACCACTAGTAAAACATTGGCCAGTTCTGCATTTGATTTTAAATCTCACTTTCAAACAGTTGATAATTCTATATTCTCCAAATGCCCACAAAAGCCGAGCTCCTAAGAACATAACAAGGAAGTAAGGAAAAATTAAACATTATAGACAGGACTATGATGGAAACTCAAAAATGAAAACTCTCAGGTGAGAAAAAGTACAATTTAAAATAAGAAGATATTACTCATATTACTATTCTTATGCCTTTGGTTTTTGTACATATATATTCTTCATTACCTGAAGAAGCATTTATTCAACACATATAATTGTTGTTGTACATCTTTTTATGTGACTAGATAGACAACTATCTATTCACCATGGACAATAGATTGACATAATGATGACACTAAAGTCCAAATGATGAACCAATGAGTTTATTGGTCTTTCTTCCATAGGATAGTTGAGGAATTTCTAATGGTAACATGGATGACTCAAAGACAGCTTCACAATAGCTTGGAGAAGGGCCCAGCTCCTCTCTCAAGCATGAGAAGAGGTGTAGAGGAGAGGAAATGGAGGAGCAGAGATATTGAGTAGGGGGAAGAATAGAGGAGAGAGACCAGGATGAGAGATACCATATTAGAGGGAGCCACTATAGGTCCAAGAAGAGATCTGGCACAAGGGAGACCTCCAGAGACCTACAAGGATGACACAATCTGATAATCCAGGCAATGGAGGAGAGGATAACCTAAAAGCCCTTCCCCTAAAATAAGATTGATGACTACTCTTTATGCCATTCTAGAGCCCTCATCCAGTGGCTGATGGAAGATGAGACAGACATCCACAGAAATACACTGAGCTGAAATCTGGAATTTATTTGAAGAGAGGGAGTAATGAAGATCGAAGGGGTCTGTACCAGGTTGGAGAAACCAACAGAAACAGTTGGCCTAAATAAGGGAAAGCACATAAACCCCAGATGCTATCAGTACAAGACTGATCCAGCCCCCTGAACATGGATGCCAATAAGGAGGCCTCTGCACTCCAGGGAGCCTCTGGAAGTGGATTAGCATTTTTCTCTGGTGTAAGAAGGGACTTTGAGAACCCATCCAACATGAAGGGATACACTCTGGCCCTGTACACATGGAGAAGGGCCCATGCCCAGCACAGGAAGATTTGGTGGACTTTGCAGAGCCCCTGTTGAGGGCCCTAACCTGCCTGGGGGTGGGGGGTGGATGGGGTGGTGGGTAAGTTGGGGGTGGGGAAGCAGGGATGGGAGTGAGGGGAGGGAGAGGGAGAGGGAGAAGGGACTTACATGTGAAACATGCTTGTTCCCTAACTTGAATTAATAATAATAAAAAAAAGACTGAGCATGGCATACCACCATAGGGAATGGGCCCCAACAAGCTAACTTGTGTACTGGGATTATATCTTGGTCCTACTGCCACTGAGCATGGAGGAGTTGACTGGAGGTAGGCTAGGATGAGAAGTGAGGTAGGGTGGGAGGAATCAAGGGGGGTTGAAAGAGGTGAGGGTTGTGGGAGGGTCAGGGATGGGGAACTTTGGTTGGAATGTAAAATAAAATAAAAAATATAAAAAACTACAAAACAGACAGCTTCAATACTAAAAGTTCCATCCTAAGGAAAACAGAAACCAGCTGTTACTAGATAGCAAAATAACTTTTTGGTGAAAACTGCAAATTTTTCACATTGTTTGCAATGGAAATGGAGATTTAGGTGAATAGGAATACTGAGGAGTGAAAATGGCAGGAAAATAAAAAGAAAGTTTGGAGATTATGTATGATGTTACCATGCTAAACTGATGAGACAGGAGAAGGGGCTCAGTCAAAGACAGCAGGCAAGCTCCTCACCAGCATCACCATATCAAGCTGTTGAGGAACACATATAAGGCTCTATGGTCCTTCCTTGTATTCTGGATTCAAATGAAGTTTATTGTAACTCATTAAATTCAAAGTAGTATGTCCTTCTAACAAGAAGGACTGCCAGTAATATCACAAGAGAAAAAGAACTAAGTAGTAAGTACAAACACTTATTGGTAACTGTGATAGACTTAACCCTCCACCATAGCAACACTCTAATCACATCATTTAATATACATTGATCAACCACAGAAAAGAAACCAGCAAAGGTGAGTCTGCCACTCTCAGCTACCCCCTAACGAGGTGCAAATGGAAAATGAACAGAGACTCCTCAACTAATGCTAAGCAATTGGTCAGTACATGAACAGCACATAGTAATTTCCCTGGTTGTTCCAGGGTACTGAACATAGAGAATGTGGAGCCTCTGATGGCTTGGACCATGAACGCTAAGAGAAGTAGGCTGTCTCATAGCAGTTTTGTTGGCCTCTGTCCAGTTTCTGCCTTGTCCTAACATAAACCAATATCCTCTGTCTAAAGAAGTTCAATTTCTTTTCCTCTCTTGTAAATCCCTACCACTATCAAATAGTTTTTCTTATTTTCTCACTTTTGCCCAGTTTCAGTCATTTATGCAATTATCCTCAATAAAGTTGGCTTCTTTTCATATTGGAATAGTGTGAGACAAAAACTCAGAGTTTGTGCCACAAGTAGATTATTGGTGATCATAGATATACCATTCTTTAGGTTTTTGAGGAATGCCCAACTTGTAAATGAAAGGTCTCATCACAATTAAATGTTGGAAAGCCAACATTGATATTGATTCACAAATCCTGTACCCCTAGGTCTCTTTATACAGGTTTGGTCAGCTCTGCTGATTGAAGGTTTTCTTCTCCCAGGCAATTGTTATTTCCTATATAATGTTAAGACTTTGTAAATCTTGTAAGCTCCCAGTAGTTACTGAAATTTTTGAGGTGTTTGCTTCCTAAGCATAATGACTGTCATTTACTCTCTAAATCTTAATGAACTCCCTCAATCATGAGATATTGTAATTCAGAGGAAATCACTAAACACACATGTTGTCATCATCATTAAATGTACTGTGCATAAAGAAATTAATAAAACATATACAATTTTATTAAATTAAAATTAAATTAATAAAAATTAAATTCTAGAAAAGGGAGATAAAGAATAACTATCCTACCATGTTAATATCAGAATGTGATTCTCATGTATTATAGAGAAAAAATATTGGGATTCTATTCACCAATATTTTGTTGAGTATTTTTGCATCTATGTTCATGAGGGATATTGGTCTGTGGCCTCCTTTTTAGTTGTATCTTGTGTGGCCTCAGTATCAAAGTAATTGTAGCCTTGTCAAAAGAGGTTGGCAGTGTCTCTTCTGCTTCTATTGTGTGGAACAATTTGAGGAGTACTGGTACTAGCTCTTGTTTGAATTTCTGGTAGAATTCTGCAGTGAAGCCATCTGGCCCTGGGCTTTTTTGGTTGGGAGGCTTTTGATGGCTGCTTCTATCTCATTAGGTTTTATAGGTCAATTTAAACTGCTTATCTGTTCTTGGTTTAATTTTGGTAAGGGGTACCTATCCAGAAAATTGCCCATTTCCTTTAGATTGTCTAATTTTGTCGAGTACAGGTTTTCAAATTATTACCTGATGATTCTCTGGATTTCCTCTGTCTGTTTTTGTATACCTCTTTTCATTTCTGATTTTGTTTATTAGCATGCTCTCTCTCTCTCTCTCTCTCTCTCTCTCTCTCTCTGCCTTTTGGTTAGTTTTGATAGAGGTTGGTCTATCATATTGATCTTCTCAAAGAACCAACTCTTTGTTTCATTGATTCTGTGTAATGTTTTCCTAGTTTCTACTTTATTGATTTCAGCCCTCAATTTGATTATTTCCTGGCATCTACTCCTCCATGGTGAGTTTGCTTCTTTTTGCTTTAAAGCTTTCAGTTGTTATGTCAATTCTCTAGTGGGATTATTCTCAAATTTCTTCATGTGGTCACTTCGTGCTATGAACATTCCTCTTAGCACTGCTTTTAAAGTGTCCCATGAATTTGGGTATGTTGTGTCTACATTCTCATTAAATTCTAGGAAGTCTTTAATTTCTTCTTTATTTCTTCCTCAAGCCAGGAATGGTGCAATTGGGTGTTATTCAATTTTCATGAGTTTGTAAGTTTTCTTCAATTTGTATTGCTGTTGAATTCTAGCTTTAAAGAATGGTGATCTGATAAGATACAAGGGTTTATTTCAATTTTTTGTATCTGTGGAGGTTTTATATGTTGCCAAGTATGTGGTCAATTTTAGAGAAGGTGCCATGTGGTGCTGAGAAGAAGGTATATTCCCATGTGTTTAGATTGAATGTTCTATAGATGTCTGTAAAGACCAATTGGCTCATAATTTGTTAGATCCTTTGTTTCTTTGTTAAGTTTCTGTCTGGTGGTCCTGTCTAGTGGTGAATGTGGAGTGTTGAACTCTCCTACTATAAGTATGTGGGGTTTTGTGTGTGGTTTGAGATTGCATATTGTTTCTTTTAGAAATGTGGGTGCCTTGGTATTTGGGGCATAGATTTTCAGGATTGAGACTTCATCTTAATGGACTTTTCCTGTGATGAGTATGAAATTCACTTCTTCATCTCTTTTGATTGATTTTAGTTCGAAGTCTAATTTGCTAGTTATTAGGATTGCTACATAAGCTTGTTTCTTGGGCCTATTTGATTGGACAATACTTTCCCATCCCTTTACTCTGAGGCAACACCTGTCTTTGAAGTTGAGGTGTGTTTTCATATCAGCAGAAGGATGGATTCTGTCTTTCTATCCATTTTGTTAGCCTCTATCTTTTTATAGGCAGGTTAAGATAATTGACATTGAGGGATATTAATGTCCATTGATTGTTGGTTCTTGTTTATTTTGGATTTATTGTTTATTGGTATCATTGTGTGTGGATTTCGCCCCCCTCTTTCTTTTAATGTTTAGTAAAACTGGACTGTCTATTGCCTATGATTTTGTGAGTGTGGTTATCTTTGTTAGGTTGGAGTTTTCCTTCCAGAACTTTCTGTAGGTCTGGAGTTGTAGATACATATTGTTTAAATCTCGTTTTGTCATGGAATATCATGTCTTCTCCATCTATAGTGATTGAAAGCTTTGGTGGGTCTGGGTTGGCATTCACATTTGCTTAGTGTTTGTAGGACATCTATCCAGAAACTTTTGGCTTTCAAATTTCCATTGACAAGTCGGTGCAATTCTGATAGGTCTGCCTTTACATGTTTCTTGGCCTTTATCTTTGCTGCTCTTAATATTTTCTCTTTATTCTGTGAGTTTGGTATTTTTATTTATATGTTGCAAGGGGAATTCTTTTTGTGGTCCAGTCTATTTGGAGTTCTGAAAGCGTCTTGTATTTTCATAGGTATATCCTTCTGTAGTTTGGGGAAGTTTTCTTCTATGATCTTGTTGAATATGTTTTCTGTACTTTAGATCTGTATTTCCTCACCTTCTTCTATACCTAATATTCTTAGTTTTGGCTTTTTCATGGTGTGCCATATTTCCTGGACATTTTGTGTTAGGGGTTTGTTGGACTTGAGAGTTTCTTTGGTCGATAACAGTATATCTTCTAGGGAGTCTTCAACAACTGAGATTCTCTATTCAATCTCTTATATTCTATTGATGACACTCACATCCCTAGTTCCTGATCATTTATCCTGCCTTTCTATTTGCAGAGTCCCCTCATTCTGTGTTTTCTTTATTTTTTCTATTTCAGCTGTCATGCCTTGAACTGTTTCAAGTGCTTCCTTCACTTGTTTGTTTTTTCTTGGCTTTCTTTCGACTCTTTAAGAGAATTACTTATTTCTTGAATTTTTTATTTGTTTTTCTCTTCTATTTCTTTAAGAGATTTTCTTGTTTCCTCTTTAAGTGTCTTGAACATTTTCATAAAGTAGATTTTTAGGTCTCTGTCTTCTTCTTCCTCTGTGTTTATTTACAGATGGTGCTGGTGTGGAGTCCCTAGAATCTGGTGGTGTCTTTCTGTTATTGAGTGAGTTCTTATTCTGTCTTCTTCCCATCTCTTCTTCCAGTGGGTGGAGGTGGGGTCTCTCTATCTCCTCTTGTCACCTGGTATTGTGTGTGGGCCAAGACTCCAATGTCTGCAGCTCTGGATGGTCTTGCCTCTCCTAGTAGTATCCTCATTCAGCAAGGTAAAGGGTGACAGAGGGGCAAGGAAGAGTGAGGTGTTTCTGGACTCAGGGTGATCTTCCCTGTCTTCATGGGTTCACTCTATGCCAGGATCAAGCCCAGAGAGTTGGAGGAGGGGTGTGGGTGATGGGGGAGTTGGTCAGGAGTCAGGCAGGAGCAGAGGGTACACTCACCTGAGGAGAGGTCAGGCTGGCAGATGTCTAGTATTTTAAGTTATTTAAAATATATTTTTGAGATCTCTTTCAGTTGTGGGGGTGGTAATGACCTTTTACCATTATTTACACTGCTGTTTTGTCCTATTGACAGTATCCTTTGCATCACAGACACTTCAGTTTCAAGAGGCACTATTTATTAATTGTTGATTTTAGTTTTTGTGCCACTAATTTTCTTTTTTTGTTGCTCCTTTTAATTTGCTTTGTTTTTGTTTGTTTGCTTTTTGCAGACAGGGTTTCTCTGTGTAACAGTTCTAGCTGTCTTGGAACTAGCTCTGTAGATCAGGCTGGCCTTAAACTCACAGAGCTCCACCTGCCTCTGCCTCCCTAGAGCTGGTATTAAAGATGTGTGCTACCACTGCCAAGCTGCCAATAGTTTTCTATTTATTAAGTTGCATCCTGTGCCAATTCATTCAAGGCTATTCTCCAATTTCTCTTCCATCACGTTCAATGTAGATGGATTTATGTTGAGGTCTTTGAACCACTTGGACTTGAGTTTTTGTGCAGGCTGAGTTTTTGTGCATTTTCTACATGTTGATATACAGTTATGCTAGGATCATTTGTTGAAGATGTTTTCTTTTTCCATTATATAATTTTTGCTTCTTTCTCAAAAATCAAGTGTCCATTTTTGTCGGATTTATGTCTGGGTCTTTAACTTGATTCCATTGAATCACCTGTTGGTTTTTATGCCAATACCATGTTATTTTTATTACTATAGCTTTGTAATAGACCATGAGATCAGAGATAGTGATATCTCAGGCCGTTATATAATTGTAAAGGATTGTTTTAGATTTTCTGGGTTTTTCTGTTTTTCCTTATGGAGTTGAGTATTGTTCTTTCAAGTTCTGTAAAGAATTATGTTGGTAGTCAGGCAGTGGTGGCACACACCTTTAATCTAAACACTCTACTCAGGAGGCAGAGACAGATGTATCTCAATGAGTTCAACACCAGCCTGGACTACAAGTTGAATTCCAAGGCAGCCAGAAGTGTTTCACATAGAAACTGTGTTTTGAAACAAACAATCAAACAAAAAATTGTGTTGGAATTTTGATTTGGGAATGCATTGAATCTATAGATGGCTTTTGGTAAGATGGCCAATTTTACTATATAGATCCTACTGATCCATGAGCATGGCAGTTCTTTCCAACTTCTAATATCTTCTCCATTTTTTTTTTCTTTAAAGACTTGATGTTCTTGTCATGGAGGTATTTCACTAACCTGTTTAGAGGTACTCAAAGAAATTTTATGTTTGTGGTTATTATGAAGGCTGTTTTTCTCTAACTTCTTTCTCAGCCCTTTTATGGTTTGTATATAAGAGGGCTAGGGATTTTTTGAGTAACTCTTGTATCTAGTCAAACAAACATTAAAGTTGTTTATAAGCTGTAGGAGTTTCCTGGTACCATAGTATCTTTCCATGTCTATTGTCTCTCTGCTAGCCACTAGCTCAGTGTAATGGTTAAGCACTTGAAATGTGGCAAAGGAGAATAACTAAATTTAAATTTAATTTAATTTAAAGTTAATATTCTTATGTATTCCTGACCAGGATAGTATAGAGTGCATCTTAGAGCAAGGATATATCAAGTATTATGACCCTCTGGGTATTATCCCTTGTGTCACTTGGCTTTGTGCCAGAGAATAGGGCAGTCTTTAACATAAACATGCATTACAAGACTAGCTGTAAAAAAAAAAAAAGAGATAAGAGAGAATGTTGAAGATTTCTTCCCTCATCTAGGAAGCCTAAATTCTGATTTATGTTTGTTCAGTCATAACTGGCTTCTTCACATTTTCATTATTAAAAAAATCCATCTTGGTGAGTGAACTTTATCTTTAATTTATTTCAAGCCCATCCATTCGGTCCCAGAGAGAAAATATTCAATGGGTGTGATTTAGACTACTTTGCTTCAGGTAAGACATGTAGCTTCTGACATGATAGCCTGTCTTAAGTGATCCAATCTCAATAGGTCTTGGTATTCCTTGTGTGCAGAATAAACATCTTTTACTAAAAAAAAAAAAATAAGTGTTAGAAGAAAGAGGAGATAGTCCTTGAAAATAAGATGGCTAAATATTTGTCAGGCTGTCTTAGCCATTTATCTGTGATGAAACACTCTGGTGAAAGTAATATGAAGAAGGAAAGGCTTATTTTGGTTCCTAGTTCCTAGTGTAGTAAAGGCAATAGTAACTTGAAGCAGATGGTGATATTACATCTGTAGTGAGGAAGAGAGAACAATGAATCCTCATGCCCACCACATTCTCTCAATTTTATTGAATCTATGATCCCAAATAGGTAATCTTCACATCCATAGCAGATGAATCTTCTTACCTAAATTTGCATAGTCAAAGCAGGTTTTAACAGGGACACCCAGAGACTAATTCATCACTGGAGGGTTTTTATTCCAAATCCTATCAGTTGACAACACTAACGATTACAGAGGAAGATTGTGATCAACAAATATTAGCTAATTTTTGTTATTTTCTTTAAGTGTTCCCATTATTGCTCCTCTTTTGTTCCTCCAAACAATGTAACATTTCAGGAAACATTCATAACATTTTCAGACATTTCCTATAACTATGGCTACACAGTATTTAATAATGGCTTACCAGGTTCTTAAGTTGTAAAAGAAGGTAAAGAGAAATGAAGAATTATGTATTGCCTTGAAGAAATCAACATCCTGATAGAAAATAATGGTTAGCCATTAGACTATAGAAATGTGAAAGAATCATAAATATATCAAGTACGAGGTATCATTAGATTCACTAACAACCTGTGTTTTGATAACACCTAGTTTGGACAAATTTTCACTTTTCTGCTTTCTTTACAGACATATTACCCCCCTGAAACTTATCTGTACTCTTTACTCATGTTTATTCCTGATGTTTCTGTGAAGTACAGGTAGTCCCACTGTAAGACATAATATGTTGATTAGGCCACAAGCATTTCTTCCACTGCTTTCTACCAGGGCTAAATAGCCATTTGTGAGCATGGAGAGATTGTCTTCTTTAAAGATATTCCTCATAGGAAACTAATAATACTAGTAAGACTAGTCTTTTATTGCAGTATATCCAATATCAATTTTATTGTGATATATATATATATATATATGTATATAATACAAACCTGTATTTATATAACACACAAGATAGATCTTTATTATATTTATACATAAAATAAATCTTTATACTCTGGCATTATCTTTCTTTCCCTTGTCAAATTTGGAAGAGTTGGTTTTTCTCATCTTCCTTTAATATAACTATCCAACCCTCATTGTTCTCCTAGAGAGAAGGTATTATTATTTCTCTCATTTGAATTAAAAAATTTCTTCATGGTGTAATTCTGAAGTAGATGGCAGTATGAGAATGTATCAAAGGTCTAGTGTTAAAATACAAGATGTAGTGGACGCTCAAAAGTTGTCATTTCTATAGTTTTATCTGAACATCATCAGGACAGTTTTGGAGTTAATGCTAGAACATTTGGGAGTATTTGCCTCAACTCTGGGCAGTGCTTTACTAAATCATTTTCTGCCAGAAAAGATTATTTAAATTGTACTTGCAGTACAGTCTCTAGGTTGGAATCTTATTAGTGTTGGCGATAAGGAAAACTACAGATATGTGGTAACCTTGAAGACTCTCAAAATAACAGTAGATGAAGAATCTCAGAGAAAGGGAAGAAGGGGAAACTGTTCCTTGTCACTGTAACATGTGTGGTTACCTACGAATGATCTCTGTAAGTTGCTTCCAGCTCAGGCAATTGGGGAAACAGTACTCCTGAACTAATAGTGATTGTTCCTCTAGACTGTCATCTTCAGGGCTATCATTTGTAGGGAATCTTCTAAGGTCCACATCATAGTACAGTTACTTATGCAAATAAATAAGTGATTATGTCATGGTGTATGGGACCCTCAAAGTCAGATATACTGAGCTGAAGATTTAAAAATATTCCACTTTTTGATATCTGCTATCTGCTTCCATACTACATGCATGCATGTGCATGCATGCGCACGCCGCCTCCCCCTACACAAAATCATGAATATTGTTTGGATAACAATGGTTGTGGGTATCTAAGAGACAGTATTATTGAGGGATTGAGGAAAGTAGTTTGTCAGAAAAGCAAACAAGAACCTTAAAGTGAAGCAAAACTAGCATCTAAAATAGACATGTTAAAAGTGTGAAATCATTTTTTTTTCTTTTTGGTTTTTCAAGACAGGGTCTTTCTGTGTATCTTTGTAGCCTATCCTGGCACTCACTCTGGAAACCAGGCTGGCCTCGAACTCACAGAGATCCACCTGCCTCTGTCTCCCGAGTGCTGGGATTAAAGGCATGCGCCACCAATACGCGGCCATGAAATCAATATTTACTAATCACTTTCTTCAATATCTAAAATAAGACACATTCAATAA